>NC_058520.1:197725029-198039801 GCF_904849725.1 Hordeum vulgare subsp. vulgare
GCAAAAGAGCATTCTACAAATGGCGGTTTTCTACTTGGAGCTATATTTTTATTCGTCACATGATATGTGTAAATCTTGGAGCGTCGTGTGCTTTTTCTTTTTCTTTTAATAATGCACCATGCTAGTATGAGAAAGTACTTTGTTGACTTATAGAAGGCTCTTTGCACCTCACTTATATCTTTTGAGTATGCCTTTATAGAATGCTTCATGTGCTTCACTTATATCATTTGAAGTTTGGATTGCGTGTTTCTCTACACATAGAAAACCGCCATTTGTAGAATGCTCTTTTTCTTCACTTATATTTGTTAGAGCGTGGGCATATCTTTTGTAGAAAGAATTAAACTCTCATGCTTCACTTATATCTATTTAGAGAGTTAACATGAGTTGGTCATTCACAAGCTTAGTCATAAAATCCTACATAAAACTTGTACATCACTGAATATGATATGTTTGATTCCTTGCAATAGTTTTGCAATATAAAGATGGTGATATTAGAGTCATTCTAGTGAGTAATTGTGGATTGGTAGAAATATTTGTGTTAAAGTTTGTGATTCCCGTAGCATGCACGTATGGTGAACCGTTATGTGAAGAAGTCTGAGCATGATTTATTTATTGATTGTCATCCTTTGTGGAGGTCGGGATCGCACGATGGTTAACTCCTACCACCCCTTCCCCTAGGAGCATGCGTGTAGTACCTTGTTTCGATGACTAATAAATTCTTGCAATAAGTATGTGAGTTCTTCATGACTAATGTTGAGTCCATGGATTATACGCACTAACACCCTTCCACATTTGCTAGCCTCTCTAGTACCGCGCAACTTCCGTCGGTGCATTAAACCCACCTTCTTCAAAACAGCCACCATACCTACATATTATGGCATTTCCATAGCCATTCCAAGATATATTGCCATGCAACTTCCACCGTTTCATTTATTATGACACGCACCATCATTGCATATTGCTTTGCATGATCATAATATAGTTAGCATGATGTTTTCATGTTTTTGATGTCATTGCTACGCTAGATCATTGCACATCCCGGTACACTGCCGGAGGTACTCATATAGAGTCATCTTTTGTTCTAGTATCGAGCTGTAATTCTTGAGTTGTAAGTAAATAAAAGTGTGATGATCGTCATTATTAGAGCATTGTCCCATGTGAGGAAAGGATGATGGAAGCTATGATTCCCTCACAAGTTGGGATGAGTCCCGGACTTTATGAATAATAAAAGAGGCCAAAGAAGCCCATAAAAAATAGGCCAAATAAGCCCACCAAAAAAGGAGAAAATAAAAAAATGAGAGAAAAGAGAGAAGTGGCAATGCTAATATTACTTTTTCCACACTTGTGCTTCAAAGTAGCACCATGATCTTCATGATAGCGAGTCTCCTATATTGTCACTTTTATATACTGGTGGGAATTTTTCATTATAGAACTTGGCTTGTATATTCCAATGATGGGCTTCCTCAAATTTCCCTAGGTCTTCGTGAGCAAGCGAGTTGGATGCACACCCACTTAGTTTCTTTTTGAGCTTTCATACACTTATAGCTCTAGTGCATCTGTTGCATGGCAATCCCTACTCACTCACATTGATATCTATTGATTGGCATCTCCATAGCGTGTTGATATGCCCAGTTGATGTGAGGCTCTCTCCTTCTTTTTGCCTTCCCCACAACCTCCACCATATTCTATTCCACCTATAGTGCTATACCCATGGCTCACGCTCATGTATTCCGTGAAAGTTGATTTCTTTTAGAATACTAAAGTATGAAATAATTGCTTGGCTAAAATTGGGGTTGTGCATGATTTAATACTTCCTGTGATGAAGATGGAGCATAGCCACTTGGCCACACTGTATGATTTTGTAGGGATAACTTTCTTTTAGCCATGATATTTTGAGAAGACATGATTGCTTTATTAGTATGCTTGAAGTATTATTGTCTTAATGTCAAATATTAGACTATTGCTTTGAATCACTCGTGTCTTAATATTCACGCCATGATTAGTTTATATGATCAATATTATGCTAGGTAGCATTCCACATCGAAAATTATCTTTTTATCATTTACCTACTCTAGGACGAGTAGGAATTAAGCTTGGGGATGATGATACGTCTCTGTCATATCTATAATTTTTTATTGTTTCTTGCCAATATTCTACAATTTTCATATACTTTTGGCAATTTTTATACTATTTTTGGGACTAACATATTGATTCAGTGCCCAGTGCCAGTTCCTCTTTGTTGCATGTTTTCTGTTTTGCAAAAAATCCAAATCAAACAAGTTCAAACGGGATAAAAACTTACAGAGATTGTTTTGGAATATATGTGAATTTTGGGAAGTGGAATCAACAGAAGGCGGTGCCCGAGGGGCGCACAAGCCAGAGGGGTGCGACCTGGGGGGTAGGGCGTGCCAGGCTGTCTTGTGGCCACCCCGTAAGGCGGTTGGTGCCGTTCTTTTGTTGCAATAAAGCTAATATCTGGATAAAAATCGTGTTAAATTTTCAGCCCAATCGGAGTTATGAATCTCCGGGAATATGAAAAACAGTGAAAAGCCAAAATCTGGAATGCAGAAACAGAGAGAGATATCCAATCTCGGAGGGGCTCTCGCCCCTCCGCCGCCATGGAGGCCAAGGACCAGAGGGGAAACCATCCTCCCATCTAGGGGGAGGCAAGGAAGAAGAAGAAGAAGGGGGGGGGGCTCTCTCCCCCTCTCTCCCGGTGGCACCGGAAAGCCACCCGAGCCATCATCGTGACAGTGATCTATACCAACAACTTCGCTGCCGTCATCACCAACTACCCCCCCTCTATGCAGCGGTTCAACACCTCTTCTCACCGCTGTAATATCTACTTAAACATGGCGCTCAATAGTGTATATTATTTCCCAATGATGTATGGCTATCCTTGATGTTTGAGTAGATCCGTTTTGTCCTATGGGTTGATTGATGATCATGATTGGTTTGAGTTGCATGTTTTATTATTGGTCTTGTCCTATGTTGCTCTCCGTATCGCGCAAGCGTGAGGGATACCTGCTGTAGGGATTTGCAATGTGTTCATAATTTGCCTATGGTGGGTTGCTTGAGTGACAGAAGCATAAACCCGAGTAGGTGGATTGTTCCATATGGGAGTAAAGAGGACTTGATACCTTATAATGCTACGGTTGGGTTTTACCTTAATGATCTTTAGTAGGTGTGGATGCTTGCTAGAGTTCCAATCATAAGTGCATATGATCCAAGTAGAGAAAGTATGTTAGCTTATGCCTCTCCCGCATATAAAATTGCAATAATGATTACCAGTCTAGTTATCGATTGCCTAGGGACAAATAACCTTCTTGTGACAAAAAGATCTCTACTAAGACCAACTTAGTTGTTTCTTTATCTTAGATACCACTACTTTTTATTTACGTGTTCTTTATTTTCTTGCAAACCTATCCTATCATGCTTACAAAGTACTTATAGTTTCATACTTGTTCTAGGTAAAGCGAACGTTAAGCGTGCACAGAGTTGTATCGGTGGTCGATAGAACTTGATTGAATATTTGTTCTACCTTTAGCTCGTCGTTGGGTTCGACACTCTTACTTATCGAGAAAGGCTACAATTGATCCCCTATACTTGTGGGTTATCACCGGAGGGCTGTTGCTCAGACGCACAAGCAACCAACTTGCGGTTGCTGGGCACGTGAAGAAAGCGTCAGCGACTAAGCATGCGGAGGCTGCCATTTGCCGCAGCCTTGGGATCGTCCAGGATGGGCAAGACATCACACTCAAGGCCATTGACAACTTTGCTGCCCAGTTCAAAGATCAGTTGTCTGAAGATGTCATTGCATCCATGCGGGCATTCTTCAAGCTCAAAGATGCATAGGTTCACGTTGCGGAAGGACTGATCCAGCATGGAGGAGAGGAAGCTTTGGACCATGAGGATAGAAAGGCCGTGCCGATAGTTTCCTCATGGTGGAGTGTGCTGCGCCATCTATGAGTGTCACATGTTTAGCTACCTCCCAAGGGTCTGCAATATCTCAGGCCGTTGCATGTATGTTGGTTGCATCTGAAAGTGCGTTATATCGACTAGAAGGGGTGAATAGGCGATTTTTATAAATTTTTCATTGGGGAAATTCCTTGTGAGGGAAGTCCTCAGTCACGAACAGAGTGCAGCGGAATAAGTACTCAAGCAAGCTTGCAAAACAGCGATAGCATAGTCGTCAGAGTGAAATGAAACATTCGGTTTGCACAAGTAGTGTGTTCAGGATATGCACGTGAGGAATAAGTAAGGTGATGAATTTGGGGTGAGGAAATTGTGAAAGTCTTCAATGAAATTCTTCAAATAGTAGAGATCAAAATTGTGACATCCTCGACTTTTTCTACAGTAATGATTGTAATTAAGCGAGAGTGATCCCGCGCTAATGATGCCACGTCATCGTTAATGATATCAACGATCTCGTGTTGGTTGAAACCGAATCAAAATTCGTTGCTTTAAGATGAAGTCAAACGAGGAAAGAATTCGGTTGATGAAATGAAAATGTCAGGGGAGTTATAAAAATTCCCTAGCGAAGTATAAAAATGAATTGGGCACTTTTGGAATAATTGATGATCCCAGTATCTTTGAAAAAGGAGCTTTAAACAAAATAAGTAAAGAAAAATATAATAAGTGTAAAAGAAATAAATAAAAGAAAGAAGTAAAAGTATATATAATAAATTATAAAATATAGTAAATAAAATTAGGTACTAAAAGGAATTAGAAATAATAGAAAAAGAAAAAACAAAACAAAAAAAAAAGAAAAGGAAAAAAAGCAGCCGAGCCCCCCGGCCGACTAGGCCAAAGTGGCCCAGCCGACCATCATAATCAAACCCTAGCGCTGACCCTGGCACTCCCCCCGCTCTCCCGTTTCCCCCCGAGCGCCGCCGCCAGGGGCTCTCGCCTCGTCGCCCGCACCACCCCTCGTGGGGGGCCCCACCTCCCACCGACACCTCTCCCTCTCGCCACCCCCGCGAGATCCCACCTCTCCCCGTGGGACCTCCCTCTCTCTCGTAACCCCCCATCCACCGAGAGGCTTCTCCCACCTCTCGTTCTCTCCCTCCCATCTTACCTACCCAACCCAATCCACCCACCCCACGCACAGACGCCCGATCCCCCCCAGCACCTCCCTCGCCCCGGGTTCCCACCCCGAGCCCTTCCCCATCCCTCGGTTAGCCCTCCAATCAGCCGCACCAGGAACCCGTCGACCGCCCTACCGTATCCTCCCGCCGGCCGAGCCCTCCTGGATCCCCCCCGTCGGCCTCCTACGGCGGCACCGCTCCCTGGTCGACCAAGCCCAGACCAAGAGCCTTCCCCCGTCGCGCCGCCCCTTTCCTCCCGCTCGGTCCAGGAGAACCCTCCTCCCCGTCATGCCGGTTGACCACCTCCGGGAGGTCTCTCCGGCAACGACCGTCACCATCTTCACCGCATCATCTTCCTCCACGCCGTCACCTCCGCCTCACGAGAACTCCGGCTTCACCGGACCCTCTCATCAACGTCGGTGAGCCCCTCCACGGGCTCCTCCCACCATCTCCTTCCTCGCACCTTCCCGGTTCCGTTCCGGCAGACGGCACTCCGATCCAACGCCGTTAGGTTCGAGTAGGTGTTGATGGAGATGCTTCCTTTCTCTGTTGCAAGAGAGTGTGTGTTGTTAGTTGTTAGCACAAAGAGTTGGGAGATGAGTCAAGAAAAAGAAATAAAATTAATTAATGTATTGCGTATGCATTTTGTATGTATGAGATGCACGTATGTATGTATGTATGTATTTCGGTATATGGCAGTATACGTTATTTGTATGGATATGTATGTGTGGGTAAATATGTGTATTTGGCCTAAGCCACTTACCGGTGGGGCCAACGCATCCCGCTGTCTATGACACGGAGGCCCCACAACCTCTTTTAAAGAAATGTGAAAATTAAAATATAAAAATAAAAATAATGTTTTTATTAAATAAATAAATAAATATTATTTAATTAATTAATTGTATAATTAGAATAATTAGAGTATGACACGTGGGTCCCCCACTAAATTAATCTGATTAATTAATATTTAATCTTAATTAAAACTTGTGCCTATGACGTTCGGGACCCACTGGTTAGTTGACCAGTCAACTGTTGATGTCAGCTTGACATCATGCTGATGTCATAATAGCATTTTATTATATTATTTAAATCTGTTTTAATTCCTAATTATTGAATAAAACTTAAAAAATTAATTTAAAATAATCCGTAAGTAAGATCAAAATATTTTCAACATGAAAGTTGATCAGCAGAACGAGATGAGCCCAGATACACGGTCCATTCGTATGTCACGCGTCCCTAGCATAGCAAACATGGAACATCTCCATCATTTCCAGTCTGACCGGTAGTAGTCTGAGACCCGGAAAAATCGTCAGATATTCTTCCGACCCGTCTATGACGGATGTTGCTGCGTTAGCTCATGTCTAGCCTGCATCTTGCCATGTCATGCATTGTGTTGCAACGTTGCTATTATTTATTGTTTCTTCCCCCTCTTCTTACCGGTAGACCCCGAGACTGAAGCTGCTGCCGGGTACATCTATGACCTTGCCGATCAGTCCTTCGCCTCAGAGCAGCAAGGCAAGCAACCCCCCTTGATCATTCCTATATCGCCTATGTCTTTCTTCCTACTGCTTGCATTAGTATTTTGCTACTGTTGCAGTTAGCTCCTATATCTGATGCATAGCCTATTTTTGACGAACTGCTACTTTCAGTCCTGTACTTTAATCTGCTTAGTATAGGTGGAGCAGTCATCCCCTCTGACCCCGTAGTCCAGTTGCCCCGCTTGTTTCCAAATCTCGATCCCTGATCGACGAGCCACACCCGACACATCACAGACCCCCTTAGTTGTACGATGCTACAAGGATACTATCGGGTACCGAGGGTGACACCTCGCTAAGTACTCCTGATGATATCTCTGTAGTATAGCTAGTCGGTCGTGGTTATCTTGGGTGATTCCTCTTTCACCATTCCCGACGATGCCTCTATTGTACAACCCTCAAGTGTGGGACCCCCGAGGGTGATTCCTCTAAGCCCGCCTTGACGGCAACATCGTTCGGAATCCAATGAGGGTGATACCTCGGATTCCCCCCGATGTTATAACCACACAGTTACTCGACCATGTTACTAGGATCATTGGTGATTAGTTGTAAGACGGGTGGATTCCCGCGAGACTGTGTTGATGGCCTAATTAAAATGTTAATGGATTTGGGTATTTGATCTGGGTTGGTCGGAGACCTTTTCGCACTAACCGGCTACGCGGGAAGAATTATGGGTACTCGGTGTCGCAGTATCAGCCGAAGCTTTTCAGATGTCAGCAAATGTACCGGCGCGCGCCCGAATGGTCCAGAGATGCATCACGCTTGTGATTAAGGGATGCTAGGACTGACGTCGGCCGCCCACGCCACGTGCAGGAGCGCGAAGGGGAACTGGGCCCACGAACCCTTTGTGCTTAGGAGTTATACCGGCGGGCTGGTCTCTCTGATTAGTCTTAGGTGGGGCTGCGACGTGTCGATATTCCGAAGCCGGGAAGGACCCAGAAAAGTGTGTCCGGCCAGAGTGTTATCGAGCGTGATGGGACATGTGGTGCACCCCTCCAGGGATGAAAATTAACTATTCGAATAGCCGTGTCCACGGTTACAGGACGACTTGAAGTTGTGCCCTGATCTTATACAACTACAATTGTTACTTAACTGGATCATTAGTTTGCCTCGGGATTGCTTCCTCGCAGGGAGTCGAGGGAGGATCCTTGGGCGTGACCTCACTTTAATATTTCTGCAACAATATGACTATTATTGTTTTACCCCTGTTCTACTCTCGTCTATTGCTGCAAGCCCCTGAAGATGCTAGTCTTTGATAGGACTAGGCCTTCTCTCTCTATTCTCGCATTGCTGCAGTCAGTCCACATATAACAACCCCCCCTTCTTGATACTGATGCATACTTAGAATAGATCTGATGTAAGACTTGCGAGTACTTTGGATGAGTACTCACCGCTGCTTTGCTCCCCCCTTGTCCCCTTGATCCGTTTGCTGCGATCAGATGATGGAGCCCAGGAGATGGATGTCCCCGCCGATGACGACTGCTACCCCGACGGTTCTTACTACTATGTGGAGGCTGCTGATGATTAGGAGTAGTTAGGAGGTTCTCAGGCAGGAGGCCTCGCCTCGTTCGATCGATGTATCTTTTGTGCTAGCCTTCTCTAAGGCACCCCATGTTTTATGTCTGTACTCAGATATTGTTGCTTCCGCTGACTCGTGTGTTTATCGAGCTTTCGTATTCTAGCCCTCGAGGCCCCTGGCTTGTAATATGAAGCTGATGTTATTTTATTTGTGTCTAGAGTTGTGTTATGATATCTTCCCATGAGTCCTTGGGTTTGATCGTACACATTTGCGTGTATGATTAGCGTACGATTAAACCAAGAGCGTCACAAGTTGGTATCAGAGCCGACTGCTTGTAGGTAGCCCCCTTTCCAACTCCTTGGCCGAAGTTGAGTCTAGTATTTGAAAAACTTTACTAACACTCATGTTGTGGCTTACGGGCCCACATCTCAATTGGGTGGTATTAGTATCTTTTACTCGATTCCTATACTCTAGGCTCTACTCTCTCTTCTCTTTCGAGTCAAAGATTTTACTAACTCTAACATTAGGTTCTCGTAATCACATTGACCCGGAGCTCTGGACTATCTACTCTTTCTCCTGAATATATATTACACACGCTGTCATTCGACATCCGTCAATCTTATTTTCAGATGCGTCCCGCAAGACAGCACGTGCGCCTGACCCAGGCCACTGAGACGACTGGGTTCCCGGCCATTTTGGTCGACCTCCTGACCAGGCTGGGATATCGTTGGTACCCCGAGTACACTGTGTTCGAGGATTTCCGCGAGTACAACCAGTACCAGTACCAGGCTGAGGTTCGCATCTTCGACCAGATGGGCGGCGAGACCCTCGAGCACCACGTCTTCTGTGGTATTGGAGTGTCGGTCGAGATGGCCATCCATGATGCGGCCTACATCGCCATCACCCGTTTCCGTGGAGCGTACCCTCACCTGGAGGAGAGCCCTTTCAGATACATCCCGCATGCTCCTGCTGGGGATGAGACTGGTTCTGATCTTACTGCCTACGCTTCTGACGTTTGGGAGCGCAAGGACCGTTCCTACGTCGCTGTCTGCGCCCCCTACGTGATGCGTCGCTTCGACGCGCGGTTTCTGGTGCAGTACACTGAGGCACTGGATCGTGCTTTTCGAGCTCTGACGGTGGAGCTGTATGCTATGCGCGCTCGTCTTTACTACGCGTTGACAGAGCTGCAGCCATCACACTGCCCGAGGGTTCCCCCTATGCACATCCGCGAGCCGAGCAGGACAAAGCTACCATCAGCTCTCAAGTGGACTGATGTTGGGGGTAGAACCCCTGCACGTGGACCTCAGCTCCTCGACTGGATGCGGTGCCCTCACCAGAGTCACAACGAGACACAGGGTCCTGTCCCTACCTTCTATCACCGCTAGCTACCAGGATTCGTTCGTCCTCTCCGACGTTGATGTAGCCTTATCACTACATCTCGTTGTGGTACTCTTCCACCGCGTGCCTGCGTGCCGCCTAGTGAGTCCAGGGTATCGTCTAATGCGTCCAGGCTATCGCCAAATTTCGAATTTGTAAACGTTAGTCTGTAATCAAACTTATGTATGGGTCTGTATGTCGAATTCAACTACTATGGAGTATCTATCGCATTTCCCTTTCATCATGCTTGATTACTTCATGAATGCGTGCGATGCATTTGCAATTACTTTAAGCTAAACTACCCCTGTTAAATATTTAACAGGATGGTTAGACCAGTTGGCCACCCGCGTGCCCCTGCCAACGATGCACCACCCCGCCTCCTAAGTATATGGCGTGGATGATCCAACAGTTTGAGCTGAACCGCCAGTTTATGCAAGGGCTCATGGATCAGTTCCAAAGGCCGAACAGGAACCAACCGCAAGGCGTGACACTGCAAGACTTCTGCCGCCTCAACCCTACGATCTACCGCAGCTCAACTCAGCCTCTTGATGCTGATGACTGGCTCCGTGACATTTCTTATGAGCTGGAGTCTGCCGATGTGCCCCTGGCGAGCTATGTCAACTTTGTCGCCTACTTCCTGAAGGGTCCCGCTGCTCAATGGTGGGACAGCCACAGGCGCTCTCAGCCCGATTGAACTATCATCACTTGGGCAGAGTTCAAGGCTTCTTTCCGTGCTCGCTACATTCCTCAAGGAATCATGGACCAGAAGAAGCGTGAGTTCCGCAACCTGGTCCAGGGCAACAAGACTGTGGATGCTTATGAGCGGGAATTTCTGGACTTATCTCGCTATGCTGAAGAAGACATTGCAACTAATGCACGCAGACACGAGAAGTTCCGTGAAGGCCTCCATCCTGATATCAAGCTGACACTCCTCGTTCAGGACTATGCTGATTTCGCCACCCTGGTGAACAAGGCTATTCGGGTTGAGACTGGTCTGCAGGAATACAAAGATAGCAGCAAGCGCAACCGTGACATGGGCTCATCTTCGGGCTCATCTACACAGAAACGGAAGATCTGGATTCCCAACAACATGTACCATGCACTTGCTCCTGCTCCGAGGCCGTCCTATGCTGCACCTCGCCTGCCTCCTCCACCACCTAGGCAGTCGAGGCTTCCAGCTCCACCGCCTCGAGTTCCTCCTTCCCGTCCTGAGGACGGGCTGTGCTTCAAGTGTGGCCGTCCAGGTCACCGTGCTAGAGACTACACGCAGAATCCGAATTAGCTTACACTTCCCTCAACCGGCAGTGGCAACAACCAGAACCGCAACTTCAACGCTAAGCCTGCTTATGTTCGTGGTCAGGCCAACAACATTGATATGGGTCAAGCTCAAGACTAGCCTGCTACCGTGATGGGTACACTTCTCGCTAACTCAGTACCTGCTTCTGTATTATTTGATACAGGAGCATCGCATTCCTTTATGTCGGAAAATTTTGCATACATGCATGACCTTAGGAGCGAAGAGATGAACATCCTGATACTGGTAAACACCCCTGGGGGCGAATGCCGAACCTCTGTGGTTTGCCCCCATGTTCTAGTTGAAATTGAAGGATTAGAATTCCTTGCCAACCCCATCCTACTAAAGTCATCCAACATTGATCTCATACTGGGGATGGACTGGTTGAAAGCTCATACGACATCGATCGTTTGTACCACCAAAACCGTCCACCTCCTACACCCTTCAGATGAATTAGTAAGCTACCATGCTCATCTCGTCTGAAATGCTGAGGCACGTCTATATGCCTTGAATGCATTAAATGCGTCGCCTCTTGAAGGGATTGAAAACATTCCAATGGTCCGAGAATTCGAAGATGTCTTTCCAGAAGAACTTCCGGGGATTCCCCCTGCTCGAGCTGTCGAGTTTGTCATTGACTTGGTACCCGGTACCACTCCTATTGCCAAGCATCCTCATAAAATGCCGCCACATGAACTTCTTGAACTTAAGCAAGAAATTGACAACTCGCTCCGTCTGGGTTTCATCCGTCCGAGTTCCTCTGATTGGGGAGCACCTTCTCTCTTTGTTAAGAAGAAGGATGGGACAAATCGATTGGTTCAAGACTATCGTCCTATCAACCATGCCACTATTCAAAACAAATATCCGCTTCCTCGGATAAATGATTTGTATGATCAACTTGCCGTTCCACTGTCTTCTCTAAGCTCGACTTGAGATTGGGATACCACCAGATCCGTGTTCGCAAGGAGGATATTCCAAAGACCGCCTTTGTTACTCGATATGGATCATACGAGTACACCGTCATGTCCTTCGGCTTAACCAATGCACCGGCAACCTTCTCCCGGTTGATGAATTATATATTCATGTACTACCTCGACAAATTTGTCGTGGTATATCTGGATGATATTCTGGTATTTTTGAAGAACAAAGAAGAGCATGCTGAACATCTTCGTCTTGTACTGGATAAGCTTCGGGAGCATAAACTCTATGCGAAGTATTCCAAATGTGAGTTCTGGCTAGACAAAGTGACTTCCCTTGGTCATGTGATTTCCAAGGATGGTATTGTAGTCAACCCGGAACGAATTCAGGCTATTCTTGAGTGGACTCCCCCGAAGAATGTCAAGCAAGTCAGAAGTTTTCTCGGACTCGCCAGCTATTGCCGTCGATTCGTCGAGAACTTCTCCAAGATTGCGAAGCCCTTAATCAACCTGCTTCACAAAGGTGTTAAGTATGAGTGGACTGATAAATGCCAGGAAAGTTTCCAGGCGCTCAAGGACAAACTAACGTCCGCTCCAGTACTTGCTCCTCCGGATACGAAAAGGGATTTCGTCATATATTGTGATGCTTCTCGTCAAGGAATAGGTTGTGTCCTGATGCAGGATCGCAAGGTGATCGCTTATGCTTCACGTCAACTGCGTGCTCATGAAGAGAACTACCAAGTTCATGATCTCGAGCTTGCCGCAATCATTCATGCATTGAAGGAATGGTGACAATACCTTGTCAGTAATCGCTGTGAAATCTACACCGACCATCAAAGTCTGAAGTACTTGTTCACTCAACCGGAGCTGAACCTACGTCAACAAAGATGGATGGAGCGTATAGCAGATTTTGACTGTAGTATATCATATACCCTTGGCAAGGCTAACGTAATGGCTGATGCCTTGAGTCGCAAGTCATACTGCAACCACCTCCAGGTTCATAAGGTTCACGATCGTCTGCAAGAGGAATTCCGTAAGCTGAACCTCCATATTGTTCCTCAGGGCTACCTTGTTCCCCCTCCTAAAGAGTGTCAAAAGATGAACCTTCGTGTTGTTAATCAGGGTTCCCTCAGTAACCTAGTGGTTGAACCAGATCTTGTGAGCTCCATAAGGAATCTGCAAGGCTTTGACGATGATGTCGACAGGATTAAGAGCTATATTGCGAAGGGTAAACCCTCCTTTTTCACTGTTGATGAAGATGGCGCCTTGTACTTCAAGGGTCGCCTATTCGTCCGAAATAAAAAGGAAAATCTCAGGATGACCGGGAAGGTGATGGAAGAAGCTCATGACACACCATTGTCTATTCACCCGGGTAGTACCAAGATGTACCAAGACATCCGACAAAGATTCTGGTGGCCCAATATGAAACAAGACATTGCACGCTATGTGGCAGAATGAGATATATGCCGGCGTATCAAAGCAAAACATCAAAAGCCTGCTGAAACTCTGCAACCTATCTCTATTCCTGAGTGGAAATGGTACCATGTTGAAATGGATTTTGTCACTGGTTTTCCGGATCTCAGAAAGGTAATGATGCTATTCTTGTCGTCATTGATCGACTGTCCAAAGTTGCACATTTCCTGGCCGTCAAAGAAACAATTAATGCTAGTCAGCTGGCAGATCTTTATATGTCAAGAGTTGTTTCACTTCACGGTATTCCGTTGGTAATCAGTTCGGACCGTGGTAGCTTGTTCACTTCAAAATTCTGGGAAAGTTTTCAGAAGGCTATGGGGACTCATCTGTCCTTCAGCACTGCATTTCATCCTCAATCCCAGGGACAAGTTGAACGAGTCAACCAAATTCTCGAGGACATGCTTCGAGTTTGTGTCATTTCTTTCGGTAAGAAATGAGAGGAATGTCTCCCGTATGCCGAGTTCTCTTACAACAATAGCTATCAAGCTAGTCTAAAGATGGCCCGTTTCGAAGTATTGTATGGATGAAGGCGTCGAACTCCTCTGAATTGGTCAGAAACTGGGGAACGATCACTCTTCGGTCCGGATATTATTCAACACGCCGAAGATCAAGTCCGCATTATTCATGAGAATCTGAAGGCTGCTCAGTCTCGTCAAAAGAGTCAGTATGACCGTCATCATCAGGATATGGTCTATCAACCTGGCGAAAAGGCTTATCTTCGTGTCACACCAATGAGAGGTGCACATCGTTTTGGGATCAAGGGCAAGTTAGCTCCTCATTATATTGGTCCTTCCACTGTTCTCGAAAGGCGTGGGAGAGTGGCTTATCAATTGGAACTGCCGTTGAACCTTTCTCATGGTTCACGATGTCTTCCATGTTTCTCAGCTCCGTCGCTGCTTCAAGGATCCTATTCGAGCAGTGGATCATGATATGCTTGAGCTTCAACAAGACCTCTCTTATAAAGAGCATCCGGTCCGCATTCTCGACCAAGCTGAATGTAAGACTCGTCGCAAAGTCACCAAATTCCTCAAGGTGCAGTGGTCAAATCATTCTGAAGATGAAGCCACTTGGGAACGCGAGGATCATCTTCATGATGAATACCCCGGGCTCTTTCCCTCTACCTATTAATTCCCGGGACGAGAATTCTTGTTAGTAGGGGAGAATTGTGACATCCTCGACTTTTGCTACAGTAATGATTGTAATTAAGTGACAGTGATCCCGCGCTAATGATGCCACGTCATCGTTAATGATATCAACGATCTCGTGTTGGTTGAAACCGAATCAAAATTCGATGCTTTAAGATGAAGTCAAACGAGGAAAGAATTCGGTTGATGAAATGAAAATGTCAGGGGAGTTACAAAAATTCCCTAGCGAAGTATAAAAATGAATCATGCACTTTTGGAATATTTGATGATCCCAATATCTTTGAAAAAGGAGCTTTAAACAAAATAACTAAAGAAAAATATAATAAGTGTAGAAGAAATAAACAAATGAAAGAAGTAAAAGTATATATAATAAATTATAAAATATAGTAAATAAAATTAGGTACTAAAAGGAATTAGAAATAATAGAAAAATAAAAAAAGAAAGCAAAAAAAAGAAAAGGAAAAAAAGCAACCGAGCCCCCCTGGCCGACTGGGCCAAAGTGGACGAGCCGGCCACCATCATCAAACCCTAGTGCTGACCCTGGCTCTCCCCCCGCTCTCGTGTTTCTCCCGAGCGCCGCCGCCAGGGGCTCTCGCCTCGTCGCCCGCACCACCCCTCGTTGGGGGCCCCACCTCCCATCGACACCTCTCCCTTTCGCCACCCCCGCGAGATCCCACCTCTCCCCGCGGGACCTCCCTCTCTCTCGTAACCCCCCACCCACCGAGAGGCTTCTTCCACCTATCGTTCTCTCCCTCCTGTCTCACCTACCCAGCCCGATCCAGCCACCCCACGCATAGACACCCGATCCCCCCTGCACCCCCTCGCCCCGGGTTCCCACCCCGAGCCCTTCCCCATCCCTCGGCCAACCCTCCACTCAGCCGCACCAGGAACCCGCCGGCCGCCCTACCGGATCCTCCCGCCGGCCGAGCCCTCCCGGATCCCCCCTGTCGGCCTCCTACGGCGGCACCGCTCCCTGGTCGACCGAGCCCAGACCAGGAGCCTTCCCCCGTCGCGCCGCCCCTTTCCTCCCGGTTGGTCCACCCTCCAGGAGGTCTCTCTGGTGAACCCTCCTCCCCGTCACGCCGGTTGACCACCTCCGGGAGGTCTCTCTGGCAACGACCGTCACCACCGTCACCACCGTCACCGCATCGTCTTCCTCCTCGCCGTCACCTTCGCCTCACGAGAACTCCGGCTTCACCGGACCCTCTCATCGACGTCGGTGAGCCCCTCCTCGGGCTCCTCCCACCATATCCTTCCTCGCGCCGTCCCGGTTCCGTTCCGGCAGACGGCACTGCGATCCGATGCCGTTAGGTTCGAGTAGGTGTTGATGGAGATGCTTCCTTTATCTGTTGCAAGAGTGTGTGTTGTTAGTTGTTAGCACACATAGTTGGGAGATGAGTTGAGAAAAATAAATAAAATTAATTAATGTATTGTTGTTAATTTTGGATGTATGAGATGCACGTATGTATGTATGTATGTATTTCGGTATATGTTATTTGTATGGATATGTATGTGTGGGTAAATATGTGTATTTGACCTAAGCCACTTACCGGTGGGGCCAACGCACCCCGCTGTCTATGACAAGGAGGCCCCACAACCTCTTTTAAAGAAATGTGAAAATTAAAATATAAAAATAAAAATAATGTTTTTATTAAATAAATAAATAGATATATTATTTAATCAATTAATTGGATAATTAGAATAATTATAGTATGACACGTGGGTCCCCCACTAAATTAGTATGATTAATTAATATTTAATCTTAATTAAAACTTGTGCCTATGACGTTCGGGACCCACTAGTCAGTTGACGAGTCAACTGTTGATGTCAGCATGACATCATTCTGATGTCATAATAGCATTTTATTATATTATTTAAATCTGTTTTAATTCCTAATTACTGAATAAAACTTTAAAAATTAATTCAAAATAATCCGTAAGTCAGATCAAAATGTTTTCAACATGAAAGTTGATGAGCAGAACGAGACGAACCCGGATACACGGTCCATTCGTCTGTCACGCATCCCTAGCATAGCAAACATGGAACATTTCCATCGTTTCCAGTCTGACCAATAGTAGCCCGAGAACCGGAAAATATCGTCAGATATTCTTCCGACCCGTCTATGACGGATGTTCGTGCGTTAGCTCATGTCTAGCCTGCATCTTGCCATGTCATGCATTGTAGTGCAACGTTGCTATTATTTATTGTTTCTTCCCCCTCTTCTTACCGGTAGACCCCGAGACTGACGCTGCTGCCGAGTACATCTACGACCCTGTCGATCAGTCCTTTGCCGCAGAGCAGCCAGGCAAGCAACCCCCCTTGATCGTTCCTATATCGTCTATGTCTTTCTTCCTACTGCTTGCATTAGTATTTTTCTACTGTTGCAGTTAGCTCCTATATCTAATGCATAGCCTATTTTTGATGAACTGCTACATTCAGTCCTGTACTTTAATCTTAGTATAGGTGGAGCAGTCATCCCCTCTGACCCCGTAGTCCAGTTGCCCCGCTTGTTTTCAAATCTCGATCCCTGATCGACGAGCCAGACCCGACACATCACACCCCCCTTAGTTGTACGACGCTACAGGGATACTATCGGGTACCGAGGGTGACACCTCGCTAAGTACTCCTGATGATAACTCTGTAGTATAGCTAGTCGGTCGTGGTTATCGAGGGTGATTCCTCTTTCACCATTCCCGACGATGCCTCTGTCGTACAACCCTCAAGTGTGGGACCCCCGAGGGTGATTCCTCAAAGCCCGCCTTGACGGCTACATCGTTCGGAATCCAACGAGGGTGATACCTCGGATTCCACCCGATGTTATAACCACACAGTTACTCGACCATGTTACTGGGATCATTGGTGATTAGTTGTAAGACGGGTGGATTCCCGCGAGACTGTGTTGATGGCCTAATTAAAATGTTAATGGATTTGGGTATTTGATATGGGTTGGTTGGAGACCTTTTCACACTAACCGGCTACGCGGGAAGAATTATGGGTACTCGGCGTCGCTGTATCAGCCGAAGCTTTTTAGATGTCAGCAAATGTAGCGACGCGCGCCCGAGTGGTCCCAAGATGCATCGCGCGTGTGATTAAGGGATGCTAGGACTGACGTCGGCCACCCACGCTACGTGCAGGAGCGTGAAGGGGAACCGGGCCCACTAACCCTTTGTGCTTAGGAGTTAGACCGGCGGGCTGGCCTCTCTGATTAGTCTTAGGTGGGGCTGCGACGTGTCGATATTCCGAGCTCGGGCAGGACCCAGAAAAGTGTGTCCGGCCAGAGTGTTATCGAGCGTGATGGGACATGTGGTGCACCCCTGCAGGGATGAAAATTAACTATTCGAATAGCCATGTCCACGGTTATAGGACGACTTGGAGTTGTGCCCTGATCTTATACAACTACAATTGTTACTTAACTGGATCATTAGTTTGCCTCGGGATTGCTTCCTCGCAGGGAGTCGAGGGAGGATCCTTGGGCGTGACCTCACTTTAATATAGCTGCAACAATATGACTATTATTGTTTTACCCGTGTTCTACTCTCGTCTATTGCTACAAGCCCGTGAAGATGCTAGTCTTCGATAGGACTAGGCCTTCTCTCTCTATTCTCGCATTGCTGCAGTCCGTCCACATATCACAACCCCACTTCTTGATACTGATGCAAACTTAGGATAAATCTGATGTAAGACTTGCGAGTACTTTGGATGAGTACTCACCGCTGCTTTGCTCCCCCCTTGTCCCCTTGATCCGTTTGCTGTGATCAGATGATGGAGCCCAGGAGATGGAGGTCCCCGCCGACGACGACTACTACCCCGACGATGCCTACTACTACGTGGAGGCCGTTGATCAGGAGTAGTTAGGAGGTTCCCAGGCAAGAGGCCTCGCCTCGTTCGATCAATGTATCTTTTGTGCTAGAATTCTGTAAGGCACCCATGTTTTATGTCTGTACTCAGATATTGTTGCTTCCGCTGACTCGTGTGTTTATCGAGCTTTCGTATTCTAGCCCTCGAGGCCCCTGGCTAGTAATATGAAGCTGATGTTATTTTATTTGTGTCTAGAGTTGTGTTGTGATATCTTCCCATGAGTCCTTGGGTTTGATCGTACGCATTTGCGTGTATGATTAGCGTACGATTAAACCGAGGGCGTCACAAAAATTGCCAACATGCAATTGAGGAAATGAAAGGGTTGAGGAATTAGAACCAGGTGCTCGATGAAGACAATGGTTTGATGACCCCGTTCCAACTGATGTGACAGTCGTACGTCTAGTTTGGAGCGGCGTGTTATTTAAACCAAAGGACACACGTCCCAGGACACCAAGTCATTACAGTATTCGCCTTGAGCTAAGGACACACAATCCTCGCCCAACACTCATGGTAAGTCTTCAGGGCAAACTTCCAAACCCTCACAAACTTGGTCACCCCTCGATCCACAATTCACTGTTGGATGCTCTAGACCATGATGCATATCCGTCTGGAGGATGCACAATCCTCAAAGGTAACAAGCGTCGGTTACAGTCAAGAACAATCTCTTCAGTGATGCTCAACCACTTTGGGGTTTTTGGGTTTTGGTTTGGGTGTTTGGGATTTTTCCTCGCTGATGATTTTGTCTCACAAAGTCTTCAAGGAATGGCTTGCTCTCAAATGACAAGTGTCAGTTTCTCTCGTAGAGCAGCCAACCAACTAGTGGTTATGGCGGGTGACTATTTATAGTCGGGGACCAATCCCGACATGAATTGACATAAATGCCCCAATGATATGACCGTTATGTGGATAAGGTTGGGGACAGTCTTTACGCTTCAAAATCATGAAAAGGAAAGTCTTCACGCTTCAAAGTCCTTGCATCAATTTCTTCACAGACACACTGATTTCCTTACTTTCAAAGTCTTCGAGGAAATAGCAAAGTCTTCAGCCGAAGACATATATTTTTAGGGGTCGATACTCTTCGAATAACTCAAACTCCTCAGCGACTCATAGAGCCTGTGTACACTCACAAACACATCGGTCTCTTAACCTATAAGTCTAAAAAACACCAAAATCACTAAGGGGCACTAGATGCACTTACAATCTCCCCCTTTTTGGTGATTGATGATAAATAGGTTAAGTTTTCAACGGTGATAATAATATGAGTGTGAGTGGAGAGTTTGAGGAATTTGAATGCAAGATATAGAAAAACTCCTTGTGAAGATGTGCATATTTGAGGAATTTGTTTTGGACTGCAGATGCACATTGAGGATTCATACCATGGAGATCTCCCCCTATATCTTGTAATACATGCACGCATTTGACATATATCATGAAGAAATCTAAATGCATGATGGAAAGTGGAGTTTGACGAATTTCAGCATGCGTGCATTAATCAACGTGAGGAATAAGCATGCGAGAAAAAATGGTTCAAAAGTGTTAGACCACCACCGAGCATAAGTTTACAACTCATACACGAAAACACTTCAGAAGAACGAGAGTTGTAACTTAAAGAAAATATAGTTGAAAAGCCCATAAAGTAGACCCGCTTGAAGACTAACTCAGATCCCCCCTTGTCATCAAGTGACGAAAAGGGACGAAACTGAGGACTAACGCCATTGAAGAATATCACTTTGTTGGTGTAGGAGGAGCGTTGGGGTCGTTCGTCACAGCTGTGTCGTCAAGATCTGCAGCGTCATCACTTGTGCGTGTTGAAGAAACTGAACTCGCCACCAAGGAAGGAACTGGAATTTTCTTGAACTTCTTATTGGGCGTCCAAGAACATTCAAAGTCTTGTTGGAACTCCATTTCAGTGAGTTCCTCAGAGGTCTTGAGGTGCGATAGAATGGCCCATGTGTGGTCGAAGATCTCATGAAGGTAATAGTGATGTTTCTTCACAACATTCTGAGTTGCATTGAGATCATGCACAATGGCACCAAACTGACGCTTTACCCATTTGTTGCGATCAACCTTCTGATGGAGACTTAGCAAAAGCTCACGGTCAGTCATCACACGCGGTGCAGATTTGTGAGGGGCTTTACCTCTTGCAGCTGGGTATTGAGATGGAGTGTCATCATTTATGTAATAAGACGCATCTTTGCGAAATTAGCCATCAAGGGGCCGAAATCCTTCATCAATCATAGATTTGCCTTTGCCTTCAATCAGCTCGAAGGATGTCTTGACGACTTCAAGTGGAGGCAAGTAGTTGAGGTGATTCTGAAAATCTTCCTTGTAAGGAACTCTAGATCTAGCCCTGATGAATGTCATAATACATGGTGCATAAGGCTTCAGGTAAAAGGTGACACAACATTGTTGGGCAAAGTACTCATGAAGAAACCATGAAGATTTATTGAAATCCCATGGATGATATTGCATAGAAAATTCTTCATGATTCCCACAACTTCTTTATCATCATAGTTATGGCCCTTGACTGGACAAAGGGTTTTGGTCAAAATGCGGCAAACTGTCATGGGCACATAAAGCAATTCCTTCATGAGGAATGTGATTCTTGGTGGCTTTTCAGGAGCCAAAGCCTTCATCAACACTTGCATCATATGATTGGGTAGATCAGTTTCTTCATAGATGCATTTAGCTCCCTCTGACGGAATTGGAACTGGGACTGCACGAAGTAATTCCGTGGCAGGAGCTTTGTAATGAGTGTTCTGAGTCATCCAGTCCAGAACCCAAGTGTTGACATCTGATACTTCACCTGAGATGTGCAAGGTAGCATAGAATTGAAGAATGATTTCCTCATTCCAATCACATATGTCCATGCAGAATGGCAGTAGTCCAGCATCAAAAAGAACGCGAAGAACTGGAGCAAAGCAAGGAATGCTCTCCGTGTCTGCATGAGGAATTTGCGATGCGGAAAGACTTTATTCTTGTTGAAGAGGATGTTGCCATAGTAACTCAGCTGAGTGGTGGTCCCAAATCTGTTGCGCCTTATCCTTGGAGAGTCAAAAGGATCTACGCCGATGAAATAGTGATATTCATCAAAGAATACCGCCTTGTCAAATTTTGGTCCTCTTGTTCCAGTGTAAGGCTGAAGAGTTTTGGGTTGAATATTTGGCTTGAAATGGCCCACAAGTCTTCGAAGATCTCCAGCCTGAGGAATTTCAGCTACGGCAACTACAGACTGAGGATTATAAACATGAGGTTTAGAGGCAGTGTCTTCACTCTGAGGAACATGTTCTTCAACCACACTTTTCTCAGTTTGAGGAATATGTTGTGCAAATTCATCAATTTCAGGTGCAACCGTTTCCCCAATAGTTGTTTGATTGGCAGTGTCTTCAGCTGATGCAGCTGATTCAGTCTCCGGGATGGACTTCATCAAAATGATCTTGTCTTCAGACCCTGTGTGAATTTTTTTAGTGCTTGCATGGGACTGAGGAACTTGAGGAATTCAAGTTGTCAATGGAGAGTTGGGATGAGCCTCTTCCCAGTATTCGTCATTGATTACTGGTGTTGTACTACCAATATCCACTTCTTCATCTTTTTCTTCACCCCCACATTTGTGTTCTGTTGTGGCTGAGGACATGAGGCTGGAGGAATTGAATGATTTGGATTTGCTTCAATTTCCTCATCAATTGGTGTGGAAGCAACAGATCGAGTGTCTTCCATTTCTTCATCCCTTCTTGGATGACGTGCTCGACACCAAATGGCACCATCACATAGGAGGGTGTTCTGTTGATAGGGGTGGCATCAATTTGTGCAGTTGAGGAATTTGTCAAAGTCCTCAAGCGTTTTGCTTCTAAGAACTCTAAACTCATTAAAGCATTTCTTTTATTTCCTGCTTCCTTTTCACCAGCCTTTTTTTCTTCACTTCTGTTGCACAAGGAAGCTTCACTTTCTTCACTTGTGAAGATTTTGGAGCTGAAGCAGTTTCTTCATGGACGGCTGATGCAGTCGTCCTGGCAGTAACAAGTTCTTCACGCGCAACAATTTCTTCAGCCGCCCTGGTAGGTTCATCGGTTGCACGAATTTCTTCATCCCTGTCAGAGTCGTCAGGTAGTTCAATAGTGTAAACAGTCTGAGAAATTTGAGGTTGCATTTTGGCTGCAAACTGTTTGTTGTGGTCAGTGATGACTTTGTTTGCAATGTTGACAAATCTGACTTTTACGCCCTTCGAGACTGCATGAAAGCGATTGTATTTTTCACTGATCTTTTTGATCTCAGTTTGAGCGGTGAGGATCTGATCAGGGGTCATAGTGAGAATGGTTTTCTTCAGAAAGCTCTCTTTGTGAGTTTGAGCCTTTCTGGCTTGCTTGGCTTTCTCAACCTTCCATTTTTCCTCATTTATGAAGGCTGTGAGCATGTGACTTGGTCCAGGTGGAAGCTTCAAGTTGTCAATCGGTGTTTGAGTACTTTCATACCACAGATCTATGAAGTCTAGTATCACCTTTGGATCCATCATGAGGGGAATGGTGGTGCCTTTGGCCTGTGCGACCATTTCTTACTTATTTCTGATGATAGCAACAAGTACTTCATCATCAGCTTCTTCTTCTTCTTCTGATCGAGAAGGAACATTGAGGATTTTGCTAGGGTTGGGCCTTCTTCCTCGCCCAACAATTATCTTCTTCTTCACGTTTGCACTTGAATAAGTATGTGCAGAGCCAAAAGCAGAGGGCCCTGAGGGAATTGAAGTCCCAATTGGATTCTGACTGGTAGTCAACTTTAGTGGCGGTGAGGACTATGTGGCAGCAGCTGAGGACTTTGCTACCACCTTAGGAGGTGATCGAGGAATGTTCTGTCAGGGGTTTGCCGGTGAGGATTTTGGCTTGACAGCTGACTTCTTCAAAATAGCTCCCTTTGGAGCAGTTTTAATACCAGAAGCTGCGGCAGCTGAGGAGGAGGCAGCAGCAGCAGATTCCTCATTGAATTTTGTCATGACGTGTCTTGCAACTTTTTAGGGTTTCGCCTGTTGCTTTTCATATTCTTCAGGATAGTCTTCAGTGGTTGCAAGTCTTGTTGGGTGAGCAACTTGTTGATTGCCCACAGGAAGCCTTATGTATGGATGTTTCACGGCGAATTTCTTCATGTATTTAGGAGTCACATACATTCACTCCTTCCGTTCTTTTGCCCATCTCCTCTCAAATTTTTGCAAGCGCATTTTACGTTTTTTCCTCTGTTTCTTTCCATAAACTCCTTCATCGGGTGTTCAATATTCATCATAGATGTCGTCATGAATCTCAAAAGCACTGTTGGTGTCATCCTTCTTTCCCCCCTTCTGTTTCTTCTCATCAGCCATTTTCATCACTTGAGGAATATGAACCTTTGAGGAATCTGATGAGGCATGGAAATTTTCTTCAAGAAATGCCGCAAATGAGTTAATTTGATGAGAACCTAGTGATTCACAGCAGACATTTTGTACATGTGAACGAAGTATAGGTGCGAAGAATTTGAAGAGCTCGTATGCGGTCGCACAAGATTTTTGAGAAATTTCTCTAAGTGTTCTTGTCGTGGTTTTGTCACGACAGATGTCCTCGTGAAAGGACTTAGTGAAGGAGCCATCCCACCTTGGTGGCGACTCAAAGGGGGTGAGCGAAAGCGAGACTCAGATTTACCCAGGTTCGGCACCTCGTGTGGAGGTAAAAGCCTACGTCCTCCTTTGTGTAGATTGATGATGGATTCGATTACAAGGAGGGCGTAACTCGCCTGACCTAACTCTCGATGATTTCGAACTTGCCCTATCTGCCCCAGGGGCTCGCCTTTATATACAGGTCGAGGACCTAGGGTTTACAAGAGTCCTAGCCATGCTACATATCGTGGTCTTCCATATTTCTAAGTTGTCGTGCTTTCCAAGACTGGAAACCTCCCTCGCGGCTTATCTTCTACATCAATCCTGAACCGTCATCCGGCTCATGGCCCCCTAGGACAAGGCTTGCATTAACAAAGGATGAGTCGCCCCTTTAGTGACCCGGCCCAGTTAGGGCAGGTTACACTGGAGGTAATATCCCCAACATTAGGCCCCAGATTGACTTGAATATATTCATGCCAATGAACTTCCACGTTCACTTTGGGGCGACTTGTATCACTTCCATCTTTTGACGAACAACAAGCCGCCGTCCATCATGGATTGTCTGAGCCGCCAAGTGGTTTTTGATGACATCACCTTTTCCCTCCAATTTCAGGATTTAATGATGTAACTACCCAACGGATCTTTTTCACCGTCATTTGGTTATCCCGAAAATCGAGGCGCCATCATTGCGATTTTTCAATTTGTCGCCTTTATTACTGCGCCTGCCGTTTCGTTTCCAGCGCCCGGCCTTTAAATAATCGCAGGGGGGAGTGGGGGCACCGTCACCTACCCCCACTTCATCTTCTTCATCAGTTTCGTCTTCCTCGCGCCTGCGCCTCTGCCTTTTCGTCGTTCCCAAAACTCCATCGCCAGCCATCGTGGTCTGGACGTCTTCATGCCAACCGAAGGCGCAGTATCCACCGCAGACCTTCCACATCCACCTCCTGGAATCGTCCTTCTTTCTCAGGTAAGCACCTTTCCTCCATTAGGGTTAGACCTCGCCCCCATGTTCTTCTAGGTTATCTTCAGTAATGCGATGAACATTTCCCCTCTATTTTAGATCCGTCAACATTTTCATGGTAGATCCTTTGTGGCGGTAGATCATGGTAGTTTTGCCGCATCCGTCGACCACCTAATGCTTCACTTCATGGATTCATACGGCATCCCTGTCGCATTTTCCATGTTCATAGCTTTCGTGATTTCTTCAGGCACTATCTTTTCAATTTTGTCCACCTATAGATCCGTAATTTATTGCTCGCCTTTAGAAACATGTTTGTCCTCCTCCCGGGAATATTCCGAAGGAAAAAATCCTTTTAGAGTCGCCACTCACCTTCTTCCACCACGGCGAGTTAGAACATCACCATAGCTACGCCTTTGATTGCTGAATAGCAAGTCATAACGCCTTTGCAGACATGTCGTAAATCTCTCAATTGTCGAGTTAGAATATTCCCATATCCAGATCTTTGGTTACCGAATGGCGAGTCATAACATCCCTATAGTCATATTGTAGATCTCCCAACTGGTGAGTTACCACTTTTATGGTCTTTAATAAACCACCTTGTTCCTTCTTTTTGTAGTCATGGTCAGTATCTCGAAATGCAATTGGCTACCAACCAAGATCACTGACGCCTATCTCGAGAAATATGTTTTGGCGGGTTATCTTGATCGTAAGGAAATTGTTGGTTGGCGGACCGCCCCAGGCGAGGTGACTCCCAATCCTGCCGAGGGGGAAGTAGTTGTTTTTGTTGATCATCTTGAGCGAGGCTTCAAGCCTCCCGGGTCAAAGTTTTTTAGAGACGCTCTGCACTTCCTCAATGTTCACCCTCAAGACTTTTTGCCAACTCCATGAGTAACCTCTGCCAATTCCAACTATTTTGTGAGGCCCATATGCAGATAGAGCCCACAGTTCTACTGTTTGGAACTTCTTCCATCTGAACCGCCAGACCAAATTTACCAGCGGGCCCAACTTGGAACTTAGGGGGGTCAACATCCAGCGGCGCCGCGAATGTGGGTTCTCGTCTGTCGTCCTGCCCAACCATCCCAAAGGCTGGGCCGAGTCATAGTTTTATTGTCGTGACGCTTCTCCTCCCGGTGAGAACCCACTTCGAGGTTATAGAGAAGATCGCTTACCCATTGATGGGGTCATAGTCCTAGGGTAGGGTCATAGGCCTGTCCTACAGGTCCTACCCAAGGACTACCCCACGCAAGGGACAGGACCTTAAGTATGCCCGACTGTATTAAGGTGCCCCCATCATCCAGTCGGTAACGGGCCCAGAATCATCCAGTCGGAGACTAAGACTCGGAGGACACTGGACCTACCGACTGGATACACTCGGTGCGTCGTAACCTCCCTGGAGGGAAACTGCCGTACGTTTCAGGGTGCATTAACTAGCATTTATGGCATACGTTACCTGTAACGCATGCATTCAATCGCCACTACTCCACCCTTGAATCAGAACCGTTGTGGAGGGCAGCGCACTCTATATAAGCCACCCTCCCCCACTGGTAAAAGGGTTAGAAAAACATTTACTCCATATTACACTCGGTAACAAGCTCCAAGAGCACTGAGACGTAGGGCTATTACCTCCACCGTAGAGGGGCCTGAACTCATACAACCTTGCCGTAGCTAGGACTCTGCCCATCTCATTCGTACCCTACACATCTACTGCCAGGCTTATACCCACGACACCCATGGATTTCAAGCTGCCAGAGAAACTTACCGAAGAAGAAGAATCGGAATTTATCCCCATCTTGTCCCAGCTAAGGTCTTTGACCAATAATGGGCTCACCGGGGTTGACCTAGTCCGTTGTTGGGTGGAGTGGAGAATTCTTCCCTTGAGTCGCCGGGATGGTCTCATGTGCGAGTACGACGGCAGCAAGAACCATCCCCAATGCTTTTTTCATACAAAACTTACCAAAAAAGATTGGGCTCAAGCCTTTCTGCCTCTCCAACTCGGCTCCACCGATAACAATCTAAGTCGCCTCCTTTTTTTTTTTACTTTTTCAACATATTCACCAATGTCCCAGGTTTTAACTTGTTATTCTACCCATCAGAAAGGATCAACATTTTGGTTTCGAAGGCCAAAGGTGACTGTCCAGAAAGCAACTAAGCCGCCTCCGAAGAAGAAAAAGAAGAGCAAGGGAAAAGCCGCCGTCAAGGAATCATCCGTCGTTGGCGAGTCTCGAGCCGGCGAAGAGCAATCAAAGGTAAAAATTTACCCTTTTGTTTGTCATCATTATGTTCCGACTTATGCTGATGTCCTGTTACCTTTGTGCATAGGATGATGGCTATGAGAGCCAACATGACGTGGTCGAGGTAATTTTTATTTCTTCTGACTCAACTTTTTCTTCTCCTAGGCCGGCCAGGAGGATTTGTGGAAAAGTTCCCATGTCTCACCCAAATGCTCATCTGGACCCTGATTTCCTTTTGAAGAAGGCGAGGTATGCCCCAAAACGTCAGACCCGGAGCCATTCTGGCGAGTTAGTCTCCGGGTTACCTGGAAGGAAAACTGGTCGGAAATGATAAAGTGAGGTATACTCCTGTCAACACCTTTCCCTTTTTGTGAAAAATGTTATTTGCAATTCGTTCACTCCTTGAGCTTTTATCCTTCAGGTCTCTCCTCCTTCATCCGGTGACTCAGTAATGTCGGCTCTTCCCCCAATGATACGCGTACAGGGGTAAGTTCTTTTATTAACTTTTTCTCTTCGCAATAATGATACTTGTTCTAACTTTGATGTCTTTTCATCTGAGAGCACAAGCCAAGAAAAGAAGAACTGGGGACTTGTCTTCTGCTCCTAAGACAACTGAGGTGTTTGGTACGGGCACCTCTGTCCCAGAATTTGACGAAGACCCAGCGGCGGCTCGTGATGACCTTGTGGATGACATTCTTGACGTCCGGATCGATTCTCCAAGCCCTCTGAAGGAGGCCAATGAAAATGTTAACCCACCAAGCTCTTTTAAGGCGGCTGAAGATCCAGATACCGTAATTATTACTGGTACTGGCTACTCCAAGCCTGCAACCGCGGTTTTATCCAAACATGCACCCAAAGAGACCCATCCTTTTGCAGAGCAAGACATCACTAAGCTGAAGCTTCCCCATTATGAGAAGCTTGAATTCGAGCAACTCTGCTCTAGCTTCGTAAGTCGCCTCGAGACGA
Organism: Hordeum vulgare subsp. vulgare; assembly: GCF_904849725.1. Taxonomy (NCBI): domain Eukaryota; kingdom Viridiplantae; phylum Streptophyta; class Magnoliopsida; order Poales; family Poaceae; genus Hordeum; species Hordeum vulgare. The sequence continues at coordinate 197,753,004 of NC_058520.1, forward strand.
GTTATGAACTGGAGAAGAGCTTAGTCAACATGATGCGAATCAAAAATGAGGTACGTCCTCTTATGTGTACTTCCATCCATTAGCCTTCCAGAAGACTAGTTTTGTTTGATGAATTATGTTTGTTGCAATATCTGGTAGACCTGTATCTGTCCACAGCCCCCAAGGGCCGGGTCATCTTTTGAAAGATGAGCCGGGTCTTTATTTAGAGAAAAAATCAACATGTAACCCCCAAGGGCCGGGTCATCTTTTGAAAGATGAGTCGGGTCTTGATGAAAAGAAATTTCAACTTGTAGCCCCCAAGGGCCGGGTCATCTTTTGAAAGATGAGCCGGGTCTTGATGAAAAGAAACTTCAATCTGTAACCCCAAGGACCGGTTCATATTTTGAAAGATGAGCCGGGTCTTGATGAAAATAAACTTCAACCTGTAGCCCCCAAGGGCCGGGTCATATTTTGAAAGATGAGCAGGGTATTGAAGAAAAGAAACTTCAACATGTAGCCCCAAGGGCCGGGTCATCTTTTGAAAGATGAGCCGGGTCTTGATGAAAAAAACTTCAACCTGTAGCCCCCAAGGGCTGGGTCATCTTTTGAAAGATGAGCATGGTCTTGATGAAAAGAAACTTCAACCTGTAGCCCCCAAGGGCGGGGTCATCTTTTGAAAGATGAGCCGGGTCTTGAAGAAAAGAAACTTCAACCTGTAGCCCCCAAGGACCGGGTCATCTTTTGAAAGATGAGCCGGGTTTTTAATTTTGTATGACTTTGGAAAGAATCATACATTAGCCCCCAAGTGTCAGGGACGTTGCTTGCAACAGTTCTAAAACTTTTTCCCCAAAATTTGTTTGTAGGAATCTGTGACCCGGGCTGAGTAATCCCTAGCTGACTTGAAGAAAAACCTAGCTGAACAGCAGAATGCTCAGACTGAACCTGAAGAGAAATATCGGTTGGCCCTGGCTGATATGGAGAAAATAAAGGTTGATCACCAAAAATTTGAGAAGAAGGCCAATGATGATCAAGCCGCCATCCTGAAGCGGGCGGAACAAGCCGAGAAAAAGCTAGAAACCGCCCTACAAGAGCTCTCCGGGTTAAAAAAGCATATCTCCAACATGACCCAAGCCATCTTTGGTAAGGATCAATTCCCTTCGTCGGAAAGAAGAGCCACAATTTAGTTTGCAAATACAAATTGTCATGGTTTACCCTTTGTAGGTCCGCGAGCCGCCAACCTCCAAAACAACTGCATCCTAAAGCTGAAGGCGATTTAGACCTTTATAGAGCAGCTGTATACGGGGAGCACGATGACGATGAAGGCAGTGATGGGCAACAAGGAGCCAATTAAGTCCATCAAGAATATGCTGGGTTGCCTGTCAACGTTGCCACCGCAAGTAGATGAACTGAAGAGGTCAGCCGCCCGCAAGGGAGCTTTGACTACCCTAAGTCAGTGCCTGGCCTATGCCCCTGAACTCAAGCCAGAGGAGGTAGTTGCTAGTTATCCTGAGCTGAAAGACGATGAGTCGCAGTTCACCGAAGAAGATTACCACTGGGTTGTGAAAGAGTCTCGCTCCGCGACGACTCAACTCGCGGCCAGTTTGGATTTGAACAAGTACCAGGCTGCGTATGATGACAATAATAAAAAGGTGACTCCTTCGTTCGAAGTTACCAGCGTGACTCCTCGCCGGCGCAAGAATCCCTTCGACTTTGAAGCTGACCTATCTGTCTTCCTGAACGATGAAGATGAATTCGTCGCCTTGTCCAAGTGCAACTGGAAGCTGGGCGACTTACAAATTGAAGATGGGGAGAGCTCAAGGCAGGGTGACCCGAAGGCGGCTTGAGTTTACTCAGCATGTAATCATTTCTTAAAAAAAACAATTTGATCTCTTCGTGACCGGGAGATGACGCCCGATATGGCCGAGTGAGCCATGTAATAGTCGTTAGGTTTCACGGGAACAATCTTCCATCCATGCCTTCTGCTTGTCTGTTTTGAATTGTTATCCTTTTTGCGAATCATGAATCGCCTTTACCAATCCTAATGCTTGATAGTTAGGAAGTGTCATAATTTGACAAGAAAAAGATGCTTCAACCTGTTTGCCAGGGAAACCACCATAGGCCGACTCAATGAGTTGTGGCAAGAGATAGACCAGCCCAGTGGGTCATGGCGAGTTTATAAGCAAGGAGCCGGCTCAGTGAATCGCGGCGAGTCATAAAAAAGGTTTACGAAACCTTGTGGCAGTGCCACAAAGATAGTCGTAAAAATTTGTGTGCTCGATGAGCTACGACAGGATAGGGCGAGTTTGCAGAACTCTAGTGCTACCCCAAGAAGGCTTTTGCAACAACCCAAGTTATTTAGACCGGCTGATCAAGCTCAAGTCAAGCTTCAATGAAGCAGGTTTAGTGAACCAATGGTTTCTCTATTATCCATGTGTGGCTTGATACGTCCATTTTGCATCATGTTTTCATGTTGATATTTATCGCTTCTTTGGCTGTTATTTCACTTCACGGTAGAATTCTTATGCCTTTTCTCTCTTATTTCGCAAGGTTTACATGAAGAGGGAGAATGCCGGCAACTGGAATTCTGGCCTGAAAGTGGAGCAAAGTTGAGATACCTATTCTGCGCAGCTCCAAACGCCGTAAAAATCAACGAGGATTGTTTTCCGGATTTATCAAAAATACTGGGCCGAAGAAGTGCCACAGGGGCGCTAGGGGTTGGCCACAAGCCTGCACGGCGCAACAAACCCCCAGGTCGCGCCATGAGGGCTTGTGGGCAATCTGCTGGCCCACATGCCCCCCTCTTTTGCTATATGAAGGGTTGCGTCCAGGAAAAAAATTCAAGGAGGAGCTTTTTCGTGGTTTCGCCGCCGCCATGAGGCGGAACTTGAGCAGAACCAATCTAGAGCTCCGGCAGGACGATCCTGCCAGGGAAACTTCCCTCCCGGAGGGGGAAAACGTCGCCATCGTCATCAACAACACTCCTCTCATCGGAGGGGACTCGTCACCATCAACATCTTCATCAGCACCATCTCATCTTCAAACCCTAGTTCATCTCTTGTAAGCAATCTCTGTCTCGCGACTCCGATTGGTACTTGTAAGGTTGCTAGTAGTGTTGATTACTCTTTGTAGTTGATGCTTGTTGGATTATTTGGTGGAAGAGTTTATGTTCAGATCCTTGATGCTACTCATTACCTCTCTGGTCATGAATATGATTATGCTTTGTGAGTAGTTACTTTTGTTCCTGAGGACATGGGATAAGTCATGCTAATAGTAGTCATTAGAATTTGGTATTCGTTCGGTAATTTGATATGTTGTATGTTATTTTTCCTCTAGTGGTGTTATGTGAACGTCGACTACATAACACTTCACTATTATTTGGGCCTAGAGGAAGGCATTGGGAAGTAGTAAGTAGATGATGGGTTGCTAGAGTGACAGAAGCTTAAACCCTAGTTTATGTGTTGCTTTGTAAGGGGCTGATTTGGATCCACTAGTTTAATGCTATGGTTAGATTTCGTCTTAATTCTTCTTTAGTAGTTGCGGATGCTTGCGAAAGGGGTTAATCATAAGTGGGATGCTTGTCCAAGTAAGGGCAGTACCCAAGCGCTGGTCCACCCACATATCAAACTATCAAAGTGACGAACGCGAATCATATGAACATGATGAAAACTAGCATGACAAAAATTCCCGTGTGTCCTCGGGAGCGTTTTTCCTCCTATAAGACTTTGTCCAGGATTTTCCCTTGCTACAAAAGGGATTGGGCCACTTCGCTGCATCGTTGCTAATTTTTTTACTTGTTGCTTGCTACGAATAATCTCACCACACAATCACTTGTTACCGACAATTTCAGTGCCTGCAGATTTTACCTTGCTGAAAACCACTTGTCAGATCCTTCTGCTCCTCTTTGGGTTCGACACTCTTACTTACTGAAATGACTATGATTGATCCCCTATACTTGTGGGTCATCAATACTCTTCTCTGGCGCCGTTGCCGGGGAGTGAAGCGCCTTTGGTAAGTGGAACTTCGTAAGGAAACATTCATATAGTGTGCTGAAATTTATTGTCACTTGTCACTATGGATACTAATCCTTTGAGGGGCTTGTTCGGGGTATCTTCACCTCGAATGGAAGCACAAAGAGTTGCTCCTCAACCTGCTGCACCTACTGAAAATATTTGCTTTGAATTTCCTTCAGGTATGCTTGAGAAACTGCTGGCTAATCCTTTTACAGGAGATGGAACATCACATCCAGACTTGCATCTGATCTATGTAGATGAAGTTTGTGGTCTATTTAAACTTGCAGGTTTGCCCGAGGATGAGGTCAAGAAGAAGGTATTTCCTTTATCTTTGAAGGATAAGGCGTTGACATGGTATAGGCTATGTGATGATGCTGGATCATGGGACTACAATCGGTTGAAATTGGAATTTCATCAAAAGTTTTATCCTATGCATTTAGTACATCGTGATCGGAATTATATTTACAATTTTTGGCCTCGTGACAGAGAAAGCATCGCTCAAGCTTGGGGGAGGCTTAAATCAATGGTATATTCATGCCCCAACCATGAGCTCTCGAGAGAAATCATCATTCAGAACTTCTATGCTCGGCTTTCTCATGATGATCGCACCATGCTTGCCACTTCTTGTACCGGTTCTTTTATGAAGAGAGATATTGACTACAAATGGAATTTACTGGAGAGAATTAAACGCAACTATGAAGATTGGGAGCTTGAAGAAGGTAAGGAGTCAGGTATGAATTTCACGTTTGATTGCGTTAATGAAAGTGCGTTATATCGACTAGAGGGGGTGAATAGGAGATTTTTAGAAATTCATCACTCAGGAAAATCCTTTTGAGGAAATTCCTCACTGATGACTAACTTACAGCGGAAACAGCAAAGCATCAGGAGTGCAATGTTTCACTACATCAGTTTTTCAGGATGAAGAATATGAAAACAGTTCGCACAGTAAGCAGGCACGCAGAAAACAGATGAGGATTAACTTGCGTGAAGAATTTGGGCTTGAGGAATTTCAGAGAAAGTCTTCAGCAAATTCTTCAAACAGTGACAATGAAAATCATGAACACATAATCTGAGGAATATAAAGAGTTGAGGAAATAGAACCCGTTTCACAGTGAAGACATTAGTAGATGACCCAGTTCCAACTGTCGTGACAGTTGTACATCTGGTTTGGAGTGGCTTGGTATTGAAAACCAAAGACACAAAGTCCCGGGACACAGAGTCCCTACCGTATTCTCCTTGGGCTAAGAACACACAGTCCTCGCCCAACACTCGTGGTAAGTCTTCAGGGCAAACTTCCAAACCCTCACAAAATTGGTCACCCGGCGATCCACAATTGACTGCTGGATTGCTCTAGACCAAGATGCCTAATCGTCTGGAGGATTCACAGTCCTCAAAGGTAAAAGGCTTCAGTCCCACACAGGAAAAACTTCTTCAGTGATGCTCAATCACTTGGTTCTTGGTTTGTGGTTTGGTGTTTGGGTATTTCCTCACTGATGAATTACTCTCGAAGACTCTGAGGAATTTGGGTTGCTCTTATGACAAGTGTCAGTTTCTAACAGAGCAACCAACCAACTAGTGGTTGTGGGGGGCGGCTATTTATAGTCTGGGAGCATCCCGACATGATTTGACATTAATGCCCTTAATTAATATGACCATTGGTGTTGATAAGACCAATGATGTGGCGTGGCTATCGAAAATGGTCGGGACCCTCAACTGTGAGAGTCCTCATGTCACTCATATTCCACACTTGAGGCTTTTGGTAGGATTAGGCTTGGGTTGAGCATCATGAGGAAATTTATTCCAATGTGTTACCTCGACCCCCTTTAACAGTACGGTGTTCCTATTATTGAAGTGTGAAGAAAACAAAACAGAAAGAATAAATCTTCATGCTTCAAAGTCTTCAGAATGATTTTCTTCAGGACACACCGAATTCCTCAATTTCAATATCTTCATGAGGAATATCAATTTCATCGCAAATTCTTCGCGGTTCAAATCTTCAGCTTCAGACCAATTTCTTCAACCAAAGATATACATTTTTAGGGGTCGATATTCATCGAATATTTCAAACTCCTCAGTGACTTATAGATCATGTGTACACTCAAGAACACATTAGATACTTAACCTATAAGTCTTCAAACCACCAAAATCACTAAGGGGCACTAGATGCACTTACAATCTCCCCCTTTTTGGTGGTTGATGACAATTAGGTTAAGTGTTCAACAGGGATAAAAATATGAAGTGTAAATACTCATTTGAGGAATTTGAAATCAAGATTCAGAGAGACTCCCCGTGAAGATGTGCATATCTTGAGGATTTTGCTTTTCACAACAAATGCATATTGATTATTTATATCATGGAGATCTCCCCCTGAGTCTTGTAAATCATGCATACATACGACATATAGTATGAAGAAATTGAGGATGCATGATGACAAATGGTATCTGACGAATTCCAGCATGCGTGCATTAAAATTTTGAGGAATAAGCATGCGAAGAAAAACGTTCAAAAGCGTCAAAGCACCATCGGGCTTAAGTTACAACTCATTACATAAACACTTCAGAAGAGCCAAGAGTTTGTAACTTAAATATAGTTCATAAGCCCCCAAAATATCCCGCGTGAAGACTAACTCTCAAGTTTCTCCCCCTTTTCATCAAGTGACAAAAAGGGACAAACTGAGAACTAACGCCCGTGAAGACTTTCACTCCTTGGCAGTTGATGAAGACGCGTGAGGATTCTTGGGAGCAGTCTTCTTCCTTGGACCGGTGGAAGTGTCTTGTTGTTCTTCATCAGATTCACAGTGCGGAATGAAGAAAAAGAACTGTCCTCAAGGTCTGGAACTGGAATTGGCGTGAATTTCTTCTTTGGTGGCCATGACCAGTCGAAGTCCCGCACAAACTCCAATTCTTCAAGTTCTATCGGAGTCTTCAGATGAGCAAGTGTAGCCCAGGTGCGATCAAAAACCTCATGAAGATAATGATGGTTAAGTTTCACAACATTCTGCGTTTCATTGAGGGTTTTCACAATGGCGTCGAACTGGCGTTTGACCCACTTGTGATTCCGATCCACCTTCTGGTGAAGACTGAGAAGAAGCTCTCTGGTATTCATCACCCGAGGAGCAACAGTACTTGGAGGATGGGTCTCAGTGTCATCCCATGAAGAATAAGCTTCGGGCTCTTTGAACTGGCCATCAAGGGGCCGACTGCCTTCATCAATGACGGACTTGCCTTTTCCTTCATCAGGCTTGAAAGTCTTCTTGTTGACCCTTATAGGAGGCATATAACTGACATGGTTGTTGAAATCAGCGTGATAATTGAAGCATGACCTTGTTCTGATGAATCTGATGATCCATGGAGCATATATTTTATGGTCAAAAGGACACATTGCATTGTCGGCCAAAGTCCTCAAGAAGAAATCATGGATGTTGATTGGAATACCATGTATGATGTTGAAGAGGATATTCTTCATGATGCCTACGACATCTTCTTTATCATCATGGCCCTTGATTGGCGCAAGAACGCTGCAGAGGATTCTGTAAACCGTCATTGGTTCATATTTGAGCTCATGGATCAGGAAGGTTGTTCTTGGTGGTTGCCCCTTAGCCAAAGGCTTCATGAGGACATCCATCATCTTGTTAGGAAGTTCACGTTCATCATAAAGCTTCACGGCCTGCTCTGAGGGAATTGATACTGGTAGTTCACGCAATAGCTCAATGGCAGGAGCCTTGAAGTGTGTGGTTTGCACCAGTCTAGCACCCATGTGTTGATGTCTGTTGGATCTCCTGATATGTGAAGAGTTGCATAAAATTGAAGAATAAGCTAACTGTTCCAATCACAGATATCCGAGCACATTGGGAGGAGTCCAGCTTCAAAAAGGACGTTGAGGACTGGAGCGCAAATCATGGTATTTCTTCAAGCTCAACGTGAGGAATATGCCTGTGCTGGAAAATCTTGTTTCTTCCACACAACACAGAGGCATAGTAGTTGAGCTGTGTCCTTGTCAAAAACTTCAGATGCCTGATGTGAGCCTTGTCATAGGGATTTTCTCCGATGAAGAACATGCGTTCTTCAAAGAAGGACTCCTTTTGAAACTTTGGCCGCTTGGAGAACGGCTGACGCTGCACTGAAGGTTTTGCTGTTGGACTTGAGGGGAGACAACTATTGCAGATTCTGGGTTGAGGACGACGAAGGCATTGTGTGGGTCTGGTGCATTTTCCTCAGCATGGTCCTCAGGGTGAGGAATTTCATCAGCTTGAGCTTCAGGCTGAGGAACATGCTCTGGTTGCACTTCAGGCTGAGGAACATGCTCTGGTTGCGCTTCAGGCTGAGGAATGTGGTCTGGTTGAGCTTCAGGCTGAGGAATGTCCTCAATCGGAGCATCCTGTTGGGGGTTTTGCTCTGGAGGAGGAATAGGTTCATCCTAAGCCTCAGCTTGAGGGTTTTGCTCAGGATGAGGAGGAGTTGGGTCAGCCTGATCCTCAGGTTGAGGATTTTGCTCAGGACTGTGACTTTCATCAGGCTGAGGATTTTCACTTTGTTCTTCCTCAACTTGCTGGGTGACGGAGCCAGATTCATCAGCTGGTTCAGCTGATCCTTGTGCAGTTTCTTCATGAGGAATGGAAGGCTGAGGACTGTCGTCAATGCGAATTTCCTCATCAGTATGTTCCTCAGATTCAGCATCCTTCATTTCCTCATCTGTCCCTTGCTCCTGGTCTTCGCTTGCGAAGGGAATCATCTGGTAAGAAGGAGCGCTGTTTAGAGGCACATGATCCAGAGGAGCATTTTCTTCAAGTGCTTTGAGGCGCTTGGCCTCAGTGTGTTCTTCTGCTGATGAAGCTTTTCTCTTCTTGGCTTCCTTTTCAGCAGCCCTGGTATTTTTCACGTCTGATGCAGACGGAGTCATTTTCTTCACCTTTGAAGCTTTTGGTGAAGGTGTTTTCTCAGCAAAGACATTTTCATCAGCTGGCTTTGAGGCACCAGCAAAAGCACAGTCATCAGCTGGCTTTGAAGCATCAGCTGGAGCAGAGTCAGTCTCACCAGCTGTAGCAGAGTCATCAGCTGGATTTTCCTTGGTGATTTCCTCAATCGCCGGTTCGTCCACACGGCTTCCTTGAGGGATTTCCTCAGCATGAGCAGTTTCATCAGCTGATTCTTCAATCAGAGGCTGAGGAGTTGGTACTGGAGGGGCAGCATTCTTGTTGTAGTTGTCAACAGCTTCAGTGGCAAATTTGATGAAACTGCTTTTGAGACTTTGACGGCCAGAAAGCTTGGAGTACTTATCTGTCAAAGTCTTCAACTCAGCCTGTGTTGACACAAGTGCATCAGGCGTGAGGTTGAGGAGATTCTGCCTGAAGAATTTCTCCTTTTTGAGCTTGGCAACCTTGGCCTGTTTGGCTTGCTGCTCCTTCCACTTGGCCTCGTTGATGAATGTGGCCACCATGTGGCTGATGCCTGGGGGAAGTTTCAAATCATCAAGTGGAGTGTTGGGGTCCTCATACCAGATGTTGATGTAGTCGAGGAGGACTTTTGGGTCCATGGCCAGAGGAATGGAGCTGCCAGAAGCTTGAGCTACCCTCTCTTGCTTGTTTCTGATGATGGCCTGCAGAGTGTCATCATCAAATTCATCACTACCTTCTGATGCAGAAGGTACCTTGATGATTTTGCTTGGGCTTGGTCTTGTTCCTCTCTCAGCAGTCACTTTAGTCTTCACAGGAGTTGGTGAAGACTTTGTCTCCGAGCTTGTTGCAGATGGGACTGAGGAGTTGGAGACAGTAGGCAATTGCTTCACCATTGGCTTCTGCTCAGGCTTTGAAGCATGTGGTGGTGCTGAGGGTTTTGGTGCTGATGCTGGAGCTGTTTTCTCTTGAGGCTTTGAAGCCTTTGGTTTTGGTGGCATAGACTTTAGTTGAGAAATTGCCGTACCAGAAGTCTCAGCAGCAGGGGAAGTAGCGGCAATTGTAGCAGCATCAGATTCTTCATTGAACTTCCTCACAGCAGCCTCTGCCTGCTTCTTGAGCTTTGACAAGTGTTTTGACTTTTGCTCAGGATAGTCATCAATTGTTTTGAGGCTTGAGGGTGTGCTTCTTGATAATCCTCAAGTGGAGCCCGTTTGCCACGAGGCTTCAGAGCGAATTTCTTCACGTATTTGGGAGTGACGAATCTGTACTCCTTCCACTCCTTAGCCCATCAGCGTTCTATCTTTTGAAGCGTGATCTTTCTCTTGGGCATAGTTTCATGTTCATGAGGAGTGCAGTAATCCAGGTATATATCCTCAGGGATATCCGCGGAAGTGTTCTGCTCAAGTTTCTTGCCTCCCTTTTGCTTCCTTTCATCCTCCATTTTCTTCAGCTGAGGCTTTTGCTGATGAGATTGAACTCATGAGGATTCTGATGAGACCTGCAGATTTTCTTCAAGAAACGCTGCAAATGAGTTAATTTGATGAGAACCGAGAGATTCATCAGCTGACATGTGTGTACCTGTGAACAGAGTATAGTTGCGAGGAATTTGGAGAGGTCATATGCGTTCTCAGATTTGATGAAATGAAAATTTTTGACAGTTGAGGAATTTGACCAGTGGTTGAGGAATTCGTCTAAGCATACTGTTCTTGGGTTCCAGAGTTGTACATATCCAAAAATTCGCACAACTGAGGAATCTCGTGAAAATCTTAGATGCTTAGTGAAGTTCATCAATAGTTTGGTGATAGGCAGTGTGTGAGGAAAAGAAACTGAAGGATTCTTGTGGAAAAACAGATTTCACATCTCAAAGGTAAAATAGTAGATCAAACTGGCTGTAAAAATAGGGTTTTTATTTACCCTAGATGGCGCGCATGAAGAACAGAGAAGTAGTAGTTGTAGATGCTCTTTCGGTGCGTGTCCAATGCGCTCTAACTCGGCAGCAGAGGACGGCTACGGCGGCGACGGACGAAGAGGGTCCGGTTCCGGCGTGGTTTCGGCGACGGAGAAGTTGAGGCAGTCAAGCTCTTCTTCGCCGGTGTCGAGACTTCTAGCGGTGGCGCTAGGGCTTGGAGCTTTGCTGTAGCAGGAGGGCGATGGAACGAAGAAGATTTTACGGAGGGAGATGGGGACATATTTATAGCCAGGCGGTAACTCTTGGCGCGAAAATAACAGACCAAATAGCCCGTGTCTCAACGTCTCCGCAGGACACGTGGAGCTCATGAGAGAAGCGGTGGAGATCGTGGTTATCCGAACGAGGAAAGTGGGGTTCAGTTACTGTGTATTTTTTTTTTGAAGATTTGAGGATTTTGTTACAAAATCATTAGCTGACAAAGACGCAGTGAGGATTTCGAACAAAGTTTCAAGTAGAACGCATATGAAGAATTGAATAGACTAGGTGAGAGTAGCATAGAGGGAAAGTAGGGTCCGATCACATTCACTTAGACGAAATATCAAATTGAAGAAATAGCTATAAGTGAATGTTGTTGAGGACTTGAAATCACAGTCTATCTAGGTAAACGAAAATCATCAAGTGTTTTTGAAGATTTGAATGACTTGAGGATTTTGTGATAAAGCGTCATGATGATGAATTTCAGTTTTTAAGAAAAACAATTTTGAAGAGCAACTATTTTGAAGAAAATCAAATTTTGAAGAAATGAAGCTATGAAGAAATTCAACTTGAGGAATTTCACGTTGGGTGGTGGCGTGACCCACCATATAAGAATGTTGATTACAAACGCCGCGTACAATTCTCGTAGGGCCGTGAGAATCAATTTCTTCGTTGATTTCCTCACACTAAGAGTGATATTCTTCATTGGTTGAAGAAAATCGATTCATCGTGTGTTGCACATCTAAGTCATCAATTTTGCATAAGTGTTAGGATGTGTGCATGTTTTTACAAAACATTTGAAGATTCTAAGATATTTAGCTCACACCGCAACTTGAAAAACCTTTTCTCATCCTCGGGCTTAGTGAAGATATTTGCCAGTTGATCATCAGTCTTCACATGGTCGATGAGGATATTGCCCTTGAGGACATGGTCTCGAAGAAAATGATGACGAATCTGGATGTGCTTGGTCTTCGAGTGCTGTACTGGGTTGTATGCAATCTTGATTGCACTCTCATTGTCGCAGTAGAGAGGCACATTCTTCATGTTGATGCCGTAGTCCTTGAGGGTTTGCTTCATCCATAGCAATTGAGTACAGCATGAACCAGCAACAATGTACTCAGCTTCGGCAGTGGAGAGTGATATGCAGTTCTGCTTCTTTGAGGACCAGTAGACTAGTGATCTTCCAAGGAAATGACATGTGCCAGAGGTTGACTTGGGATCCACACGGTCACCAACATAGTCAGAATCAGAATATCCCACAAGATGAAGATTTGAGCCCTTGGGGTACCATAATCCTAGTGTTGGTGTGTGAGCTAAGTATCGAAGAATATGCTTCACAGCCTTATGGTGTGATTCCTTCGGTTTTGCTTGAAAACGTGCACACATGCAAACACTAAGCATTGTATCTGGCCTAGATGCACATAAATACAATAAAGAGCCAATCATTGAGCGATTATACCTGCTGATCGAATTCTTTATCATTTTCGTCAGTGCAGAGGTGGCCGTTGGTAGGCATTGGTGTCTTGGCACCTTTGCATTCATGCATGTCGAATTTCCTGAGAACATCCTTGAGGTATTTCTCCTGTGATATGAAGATTCCATTGCGTTGTTGACGAATTTGAATACCTAAGAAGAATTTCAGCTCCCCCATCATAGACATCTGATATTCTTCACTCATCATGTAAGCAAATTCATCACTGTATCGTTTGTCAGTACAGCCAAATCTGATGTCATCGACATATATTTGGCACACAAATAGGTCATTATCATAGGATTTAGTGAAAATAGTTGGATCGAGTGAACCAGGTTTGAAGCCTTTCTTCATGAGGAATTCCTTCAATGTATCATACCATGCCCGAGGGGCTTGCTTGAGACCATAGAGAACCTTTTTGAGTCTGAAGACTTTGTCTGGATTCTTTGGATCCTCAAAACCTGGGGGCTGAGCAACATATACTTCTTCCTCAAGCTTACCATTGAGGAATGCACTTTTCACATCCATTTGATACAATATGATGTTATGATGATTAGCATAAGCAAGTAGTATTCAAATAGCTTCAAGTCTAGCAACAGGTGCAAAAGTTTCATCGAAATATATTCCTTCAGCCTGTGTGTAGACTTGGGCTACAAGTCGTGCCTTATTCCTCACCACTTGACCATCCTCATCTTGCTTGTTTCGGAAAATCCACTTGGTTCCGATGATATTGTGCTTGCGAGGATCTGGTCGTTTGACGAGCTCCCATACGTCATTCAGCTTGAATTGAAGAAGTTCGTCTTGCATAGCTTGGATCCACTCCGGTTCCAGGAAAGCCTCAGCAACTTTTGAAGGTTCTGTGATAGATACAAAAGAGAAATGCCCACAAAAGTTAACTAAGTGTGAAGATTTTGAGCGAGTGAGAGGACCTAGCGCGTTGATGTCATTGAGGATTTTGTCAAGTTCCACTTCATTTGCAGTTCTCGGATGAGCTGGTTGTGGATTTCGTTTGGGCTGAGGAATTAGTTCTGGAGCAATTTCCTCAGGAGCATCTTCTTGATTTTCATCAGTGATGGGAATGATTTCTTCATCAATTTCCTCAGTGGGAACAATGTCTTCAGTAGCTTTGAGCTTGATTGCTTCCTCATGAGACAACTTATCTGGATCAGAAGGCAATTGCTCTCTTTGCGAGCCATTAGTTTCATCGAACCGCACATCTACAGTCTCAACAACCTTGTTGTGATAGTTGTTGAAGACTCTGTAGGTGTGCGAGTCCTTTCCATAACCGAGCATAAAACCCTCATGTGCCTTAGGTGCAAATTTTGAGCTATGGTGAGGATATCTAATCCAACATTTTGCACCGAAGACTTTGAAATAACTTACATTGGGTTTCTTGTCAGTGAGGAGTTCATATGAGGTTTTCTTGAGGAATTTGTGAAGATATACCGTGTTGATGATATGGCATGCAGTGTTGATTGCTTCAGGCCAAAAGCGACGAGGAGTCTGATATTCTTCAAGCATGGTTCTTGCCATCTCAACCAGAGTCTTGTTCTTCCTTTCGACGGCACCATTCTGTTGAGGAGTATAAGGAGCAGTTAATTCGTGACTAATACCAATTCATCAAGATAATTATCAAGACCAGTGTTTTTGAACTCTATTCTATTATCACTCCTGATATGTTTGATCTTGATGCCGAAGTTCGTCGATGCTCTTGAAGAAAATCGTTTGAAGATTTCCTGCACTTCATATTTATATAAGATGATATGCACCCATGTATACCTGGAATAATCATCAACTATGACGAAGCCATATAAAGATGCTGCATTTTTTAGTGTGGCATAATGAGTAGGTGCAAATAGATCCATGTGAAGTAATTCAAATGGACGAGTAGTGGTCATGATAGTCTTCGAGGGATGCTTGGATCTGGTCATTTTTCGAGATTCACATGCACCACAGAGGTGATCCTTGAAGAATTTGACTGATTCGATGCCGATGACATGCTTCTTCTTCGCAAGCGTGTGCAAATTCCTCATGCCTGCATGACCGAGTCTTCTATGCCACAGCCACCCTTCTGAGGTTTTTGCTAGTAAGCAAGTGGCTGGTTGAGGACCTGTAGAGAAATCAACAATGTACAAATCCCCTCTTCTGACACATTCGAACACTTTGGATCCGTCAGATTCCATGATGACAACACATTTATATCTACCAAAGATAAAAATCATATCAAGATCACAAAGCATCGAGACTGACATGAGGTTAAATCCAAGGGATTCAACAAGCATCACTTTCTCCATGTGCCTATCCTTGGAAATAGCCACTTTGCCAAGTCCCAATACCTTGCTTTTACCGTTGTCAGCATATGTGATTTGCTTCAGAGGTGATGGAGTTAGTGGCATATTCATTAGCAAGCTTTTATCACCAGTCATGTGATGTGTGCAGCCACTATCAAGAACCCACTCAGTATTCTTGGGTTTGTCATCCTGCAGATGAATTAGTACAGCTTACCATCTCATATGCTTCAGATTTGAAGAATATGATATCAATTTCATCAGATAGGAATTTCATCATAACAGAATTATAAGGACGCGTGAAATATTTCTATTTCATCAATATTAGCTTGCGTCCTATCAAGCATTTTCCTCAGGTCTCCAGCAACTTCTTCAGATGATGATTTTCATCTGGAGACCTGCTGCAGAAGTGATTAGTTCAATTTCTTCACCACCCACATCTGAGGGGGTGGTAAAGCATTCATCATCCCGCGAGCACCATATGAGAAAGGGGGCATTGAAGCTAATGCACTTCTCTTAACAGTAGGGGGGTTAAAGTACTCATATGAATATGCAGAGAACTTGTTTGAGGATTTATGAACATAATTATTTGAAGAATAACGCTCATATTCATATTCCTTGGTAGTTTCCGTGCATGTTAGAAGCATTAGCACGAGTACGAGCATAGTTTTGACTAGTTGAGGATTTTGTTCCTCTTGAAGACTTTGGTCCTCCTGAGAATTTGATCCGGTGTTCAAATTCTTTATCGGTTGTGTCATGAAGACATTCACCTGAAGATTTTCAAGGCAACTTTTGTGAACCCAGATTTTCCTCAAAGGAGGGCCATTCCTGGAGTTAGTTCCAACATATCGAGCAAATACTTCACCAGATTGATTTTTGAACAGTTTATAGTTGGAGTCAAATAACTCATCTGAGGAATAGGATAATTCACATGAAAAGCTAGTTAGATTGGACGGATCAAAAGGAGGCCCAGTAGCAGCAACCCATGAGGTTTTGGGATACTGCTCAGGTTTCCAATAAGATCCATCCGCATTCAATTTTCTCTCAAAGGCAATTCCTTCTTTCCTCGGGTTCCTGTTCAAGATCTGCTTTTTGAGCACATCACAAAGGGTTTCATGTCCTTTGAGACTTTTGTATATGCCTGTCACATACAATTCCTTCAGCCCTGCATTTTCATCAGTGACATTTGTGTTTTCCTCAAGTGAGGAATTTGACACTACAGGAGTAGTTGAAGAATTTATAGCAATTGAAGCATTTGATGATTCTGGTGAAGAACTAGCAGTTTCACGTTCAATGCATTTAAGACATGGAGGAATGAATTCAGCTTGAGCAGCGCTGATCTGTTGAGCTAGTAATGAATCATTTTCCATTCGAAGATCATCATGAGAAATCCTCAACTTCTCTAGATCAAGCTTCCTTTGAAGAAATTCATAGGAAAGTTTCTCATGATCAGCGAGGAGTGTAACATGACGATCTTGAAGATTATCAAATCTAGACTGAAGACTTTTCATATCATAAGTGAGGATTTGGGTAAGATTCATTTCATCATTCAAAAGATCATCGCTTCTATCTAGCTGTTTCTAAAGCTTTTCCAGGGCAGTTTGTTGTTTAGTGGCAATGATAGCAAGTTTACTGTAACTGGGTTTTTTATAATCATCAGGTTCACAGTCACTTGAATCAGAGGAGAAAGCATCATTTGGTACCTTTGAACCTTTTGCCATGAAGCAATAGGTTGGAGCGAAGTCATCAGCATAGTCATCAGTGTGGATGGTGTTATCATTTTCTTCAAGGTTGAAGATTGACTTGCTGACGAATGTGGTTGCAAGTGCAAGACTAGCCTGTCCGGATTCTGAGTCTTCATCAGAACCCTCCTCTTCATCACATTCCTCTGATTCTGCCTCGGAATCCATTACCTTGCCAATAAGTGCCCGAGCCTTTCCGAAACTAGTCTTCTTGTGCGATGAGGACTTTGAAGATGAGGATTTTGAAGATTTCTTCTTCTTCTTCGAGTCATCAGAACTGTCATCCTTGTATTTCTTCTTCTTTGATTCCTTTCCCCAACGAGGACAATCCGCAATGTAGTGACCTGATTTCTTGCATTTGTGGCAGGTTCTTTTCTTGTAGTCCTCAGATGAAGATTCTGATTTCCTCATATCTCTTCTTGAAGATTTACCGAACTGGCCACATCGTGTAAACTCTGGAATTTCCTCACGAGCATTGAAAGCTCCTGTCCAAATTCTTCAGGATCTCCAATGCTATCATCCGAGTCTTCTTCTTCAGATGAGGAAATTGCTCTAGCCTTTAGTGCATGTGGTCTAGAATAGCTTGGTCCATATAGATCTCTCTTTTCTTCTTGTTGGAATTCATGAGTATTGAGTCTTTCGAGTATATCAGCTGGATCAAGCATCTTGTAGTCTGGTCTCAGAACTAAAGTATCAAATGAAGAATCCAAAGATCTTAGCAATTTCTTCACAACTTCGTGATCAGTAATGTCTCGAGCTCCGAGTGCTTGCAGTTCATTTTATATGTCAGTGAGGCGATCAAAGGTATCTTGATAGCTTTCATTGTCAACCCTCTTGAAGCGATTGAAGAGATTGCGAAGAACATCAAAACGAGAATCACGCTGGGTTGATACTCCTTCATTAACTTTGGACAATCTTTGCCAGATAAGTTTCGCTGAGCCCAAAGCACTCACTCTGCCATACTGGCCTTTGCTCAGATGGCCACAGATGATATTCTTCGCTTGAGAATCAAGTTGCTTGAATTTCTTCACATGAGCAGCAAAGATACTAGCAGAGATGATGGGGACGCCATGTTCCACAATATACCAGGGATCATTGTCAATAGCTTGTAGATGCATTTGCATCTTGGTCTTCCAGAAGGGAAAGTCCTTTCCTTCGAAAGTAAGACATGCTGCAGTAACCTTAATCATGCCTACAGTCGACATAACTAAAACTCCAGGTGGTTAAACCAAAATCACACAAAACAAGGGAGTACCTTGCTCTGATACCAATTGAAAGTGCGTTATATCGACTAGAGGGGGGTGAATAGGAGATTTTTAGAATTTCATCACTTAGGAAATTCCTTTTGAGGAAATTCCTCACTGATGACTAACTTACAGCGGAAACAGCAAAGGATCAGGAGTGCAAAGTTTCACTACAACAGTTTTTCAGGATGAAGAATATGAAAACAGTTTGCACAGTAAGTAGGCACGCAGAAAACATATGAAGATTAACTTGCGTGAAGAATTTGGGTTGAGGAATTTCAGAGAAAGTCTTCAGCAAATTCTTCAAACAGTGACAGTGAAAATCATCAACACATAATTTGAGGAATATAAAGAGTTGAGGAAATAGAACCCGTTTCGCAGTGAAGACAGTAGTTGATGACCCAGTTCCAACTGCTGTGACAGTTGTACATCTGGTTTGGAGCGGCTTGGTATTGAAACCAAAAGACACACAGTCCGGGACACACAATCCCTACCGTATTCTCCTTAGGCTAAGAACAGACAGTCCTCGCCCAACACTCGTGGTAAGTCTTCAGGGCAGACTTCCAAACCCTCACAAACTTGGTCACCCGGCGATCCACAATTGACTGCTGGATTGCTCTAGACCATGACGCCTAACCGTCTGGAGGATGCACCATCCTCAAAGGTAAAAGGCTTCAGTCCCACACAGGAACAACTTCTTCAGTGATGCTCAATCACTTGGTTCTCGGTTTGTGGTTTGGTGTTTGGGGTATTTCCTCACTGATGAATTACTCTCGAAGACTCTGAGGAATTTGGGTTGCTCTTATGACAAGTGTCAGTTTCTAACGGAGCAGCCAACCAGTTTCTAACTCTGAGGAATATCAATTTCATCGCAAATTCTTCGCGATTCAAATCTTCAGCTTCAGACCAATTTCTTCAACCGAAGATATACATTTTTAGGGGTCGATATTCATGGAATATTTCAAACTCCTCAGCGACTTATAGATCCTGTGTACACTCAAGAACACATTAGATACTTAACCTATAAGTCTTCAAACCACCAAAATCACTAAGGGGAACTAGATGCACTTACAGTTAAATCCTTTGTTGAGACAAATACCTTTAGTGATTTTAGTGCTAAGTATGGACTTGACTCTGAGATATTAGCTTCATTGTGTGAATCCTTTGGTGCTCCTATTGATCTCCCCAGAGAGAAGTGGTTCAAATATCATCCTCCTTTAGAAGTCAATGTAGTTAAACCCAATCCAGTTGAAGAGGAAGTCATTGCCTATAATGATCCTGTTGTTCCCAATGCTTACATTGAGAAACCACCTTTCCCTGTTAGGATTAAGGATCATTCTAAAGCTTCAACTGTGATACGTAGAGGCTACATTAGAACACCTACACCCCCTGAGAAAGTTAGAGTTGAACCTAGCATTGCTATCATCAAAGTTTGATTGCGTTAAATCCTTTGTTGAAACAAATACTTTTTGTGATTTTAGCGCTAAGTATGGACTAGACTCTGAGATAGTAGCTTCATTGTGTTAATCATTTGCTGCTCATATTGATCTCCCCAAAGAGAAGTGGTTTAAATATCATCCACCCTTAGAAGTCAATGTAGTTAAACCCAATCCAGTTGAAGAGAAAGTCATTGCCTATAATGATCCTGTTGTTCCCAGTGCTTACATCGAGAAACCACCTTTCCCTGTTAGGATAAAGGATCACTCTAAAGCTTCAAGTGTGATACGTAGAGGCTACATTAGAACACCTATACCCACTGAGCAAATTAGAGTTGAACCTAGCATTGCTATTATCAAAGATCTCCAGTCCGACAATGTTGATGGCCATGATATTCACTTTTGTGAAGATGCTGCTAGAATTGCTAAACCTCACGCTAGAGACAAACATAGGCCTGTTGTTGGCATGCTTGTGGTTTCTGTTAAGATAGGAGATCATTGTTATCATGGCTTATGTGACGTGGTTGCTAGTGTTAGTGCAATACCTCAATCCTTATACTATGAAATCAAAGATGAGATTGCACTTGTTGAGATAGAACCTATTGATGTCACTATTCAGCTTGCCAATAGAGATACTATCTGCCGTGTGGGAATTGTTAGGGATGTTGAAGTCTTGTGTGGTAAAACAAAGTATCCTGCTGATTTCCTCGTTCTTACTATTGCACAAGATAGCTTTTGTCCCATCATATTTGGTAGACCCTTCCTCAATACTGTCAATGCTCATATTGATTGTGAGAAGCAAACTGTCACTGTTGGCTTTGAAGGTGTGTCACATGAGTTCAATTTCTATATTTGGTAGACAACCTCATGAAAAGGAGTTGCCTAGTAGGGATGAAACTATTGCCTTAGCTTCTATTGCCGTGCCTCCTACTGATCCCTTAGAGCAATACTTGATTGAGCATGAAAATGATATGCATATGGATGAAAGGGATGATATAGATAGAGTTGTCTTAGAACAATATCCTATCCTTAAGAATAATCTGCGTGTTGAACTGCTTGGGGGTCCACCCCCACCAAAGGGTGATCCTGTGTTCGAGCTTAAACAGTTGCCTGATACTCTTAAGTATGCCTATCTTGATGAAAAAGAGATATATCATGTTATTATTAGTGCTAGCCTCTCAGAGCATGAAGAAAAGAAGTTACTAAAAACTCCGAGGAAGCACCGTGCTGCTATTGGATATACTCTTGATGATCTTAAGGGCATTAGTCCCACTCTATGCCAGCACAAGATTAAAATTGATCCTGATTTCAAACCAGTTGCTGATCATCAAAGGAGATTGAATCCTAAGATGAAAGAGGTAGTAAGAAAAGAAATACTAAAGCTCCTGGAAGCAAGTATTATCTATCCTGTTGCTCATAGCGATTGGGTGAGTCCGGTGCATTGCGTCCCCAAGAAGGGAGGTATTACCGTTGTCCCTAATGATAAGGATGAATTGATCCCACAGAGGATTATTACTAGCTATAGGATGGTGATCGATTTTAGGAAATTGAATAAAGCCACTAGGAAAGATCATTACCCTTTGCCTTTTATCAACCAAATGCTAGAAAGGCCGTCCAAACACACACACTTCTGCTTTCTAGACGGTTATTCTGGTTTCTCCCAAATACCAGTTACACAATCTGATAAGGGGAAGACCACTTTCACCTGCCCTTTCGGTACCTTTTCTTATAGACGTATGCCTTTTAGCTTATGTAATGCACCTGCCACCTTTCAAATATGTATGATGGCTATATTCTCTAACTTTTGTGAAAAGATTGTTGAGGTTTTCATGGATGACTTCTCCGTTTACGGGTCTTCCTTTGATGATTGCCTCAGCAACCTCGATCGAGTCTTGCAGAGATGTAAAGACACCAATCTTTTCTTGAATTGGGAGAAGTGCCACTTTATGGTTAATGAAGGCATCATCTTAGGACATAAAATTTCTGAAAGAGGTATTGAAGTTGATAAGTCTAAGGTTGATGCAATCGAGAAAATGCCATACCCCACAGATATCAAAGGGATAAGAAGTTTCCTTGGTCATGCTAGTTTCTATAGAAGGTACATTAAAGACTTCTCTAAGATTTCTAGGCCTCTTACCAATCTCTTGCAAAAGGATATTCCTTTTGTCTTTGACGATGATTGTGAGGAAGCCTTCGAAATACTTAAGAGGGCTTTAATAACTGCACCTATTGTTCAACCACCTGATTGGAACTTACCTTTTGAGATCATGTGTGATGCTAGCGATTATGCTGTTGGTGATGTTCTAGGTCAAAGAGTTGACAAGAAGTTGAATGTTATGCTGTTGGTGATGCTAGCGATTATGCTGTTGGTGATGTTCTAGATAGTGCCCAAAGAAACTATGCCACTACGGAAAATGAGTTCTTAGCAGTCGTGTTTGCATGTGAAAAGTTTAGGTTTTACATAGTTGATTCCAAAATCACTATTCACACTGATCATGCTGCTATTAAGTACCTCATGGAGAAGAAAAACGCTAAACCTAGACTTATCAGATGGGTTCTCTTGCTACAAGAATTTAATTTGCACGTTGTCTACAGAAAGGGTGTTGATAACCCAGTAGCAGATAACTTGTCTAGGTTGGAGAATGTTCTTGATGACCCACAACCTATTGATGATAGCTTTCCTGATGAGCAATTGAATGTCATCAATGCTTCACGTAGTGCATCGTGGTATGTTGATTATGTGAACTATATCGTTGCCAAATACATACCACCTAGTTTCACGTACCAGCAAAACAAGAAATTCTTCTTTGACATGAGACATTACTTTTGGGATGATCCTCACCTTTATAAGGAAGGAGTAGATGGTGTTATTAGACGTTGTGTACCTGAACATGAACATGGACAGATCCTACAGAAGTGTCACTCCAAGGCCTACGGAGGACACCATGCGGGAGATAGAACTGCACACAAGGTATTGCAATCAGGTTTCTATTGGCCCACTCTCTTCAAGGATGCCCGTAAGTTTGTCTTGTCTTGTGACGAATGTCAAAGAATAGGTAATACTAGCAACCGTCAGGAAATGCCTATGAACTATTCACTTGTCATTGAACCATTTGATGTATGGGGCTTTGATTATATGGGACCTTTTCCAAAATCCAACGGGTATACTCACATCTTGGTTGCTATTGATTACGTCACTAAGTGGGTAGAAGATATCCCCACTAGTAGTGCTGATCACAACATCTCTATCAAGATGCTGAAAGAAGTCATCTTCCCTAGATTTGGAGTCCCAAGATATCTAATGATCGACGGTGGTTCACACTTCATTCATGGTGCTTTTCGTAAAACGCTTGCTAAGTACGATGTCAACCATAGAATTGCGTCTCCCTATCACCCTCAGTCGAGTGGTCAAGTAGAGCTAAGTAATAGAGAGATTAAACTGATTCTGCAAAAGACTGTCAACAGGTCTAGAAAGAATTGGTCTAAGAAGCTCGATGATGCACTATGGGCTTATAGAACTGCCTATAAGAATCCCATGGGCATGTCTCCGTACAAAATGGTGTATGGTAAAGCATGTCATTTACCTCTTGAGCTAGAGCATAAAGCTTATTGGGCAATTAAAGAGCTCAACTTTGATTTCAAACTTGCCGGTGAGAAGAGGTTATTTGATATTAGCTCGCTTGATGAGTGGAGAACTCAGGCATATGAGAATGCCAAGCTGTTCAAAGAGAAGGCTAAGAGGTGGCATGATAAGAGGATACAAAAGCATGAGTTCAATATAGGTGATTATGTCTTGCTATATAACTCTCGTTTAAGATTCTTTGCAGGCAAGCTTCTCTCTAAATGGGAAGGTCCCTATGTTGTTGAGGAAGTATATCGTTCCGGTGCTATCAAGATCAACAACACGGAAGGTAATTTTCCGAGAGTTGTAAATGGGCAGAGAATCAAGCATTATATCTCAGGTACTCCCATAAATGTTGAAAGCAATGTTATCAATACCATAACTCCGGAAGAATACCTAAGGGATATTTATCAGCCTGTTTCAGACTCCGAAAACGAAGAGGTATGTGACTTGGTAAGAAAACAGAGTCCAAAACTTTTCCAGTAGGAAATTCTCTCCGTTTTGGAATATTTGAAAAAATACAAAAATTGGAAGTAGTCCGGAAAGTGCGCGAGGAGGCGACAAGCCTGCACAGCGCGGGCCTACCCCCTGGTCGTGCCGTGAGGGCTTGTGGCCACCTCGTGCGCCTCCCGGACTCCATTTTCGTGCAGGGTACTACTTCTGGCCTGGAAAAAATCATTATATATACTTCAGTTTGGTCTGACCCCTGCATCACGCAGATTTCCTTTGTTTTTCGTTTCGAGCCTGTTTTCTGCCGCAGATCTAGGTCAAGATGTCTTCTCAGGATTCAGAGGGGGAGAGCTATGTGGCTGATTACCTTGCTAATCCCAAGGTCTATGGGGACGTGGATCCTTATGGCTGGACCACTGATGAGGAAGAAGATTATGATCCGAAGGGGAAGGAACAAACAAGTTCCGATAAAGAGGAGGCAACTCTACCTCAACCTGGACACACTCATGTGGAGTTCAAGAAGTCGAGCCTCCCTGACTCAAGGAACAAGCCTAAGACCTTGTTTTGTATGCTCAAGACCTCTTCAACAACTCCTCCACCATCACCACCAAAGGAAGACAACTGAGCATTGGTATGGGAATCCCCTTGGCTTGTGCCAAGCTTGGGGGAGTTGCCCCGGTATCGTATCACCATCACATCTTTTGCCTTTACCTTTGTTTTTGTTTTCCTTTTCAGTTTTCTCTTTCTCTAGTAGATTAAAAGTCTTAGTGTTTTAGTCTTGATTTTTTGCTTTGTGTCACCCCCGATGTATTCGAGCTCGTGAGCCATATAATAAAGAGTGTCTTAGTTGAAGGGCTTTGCCTCTTGCCATGATCAAAAGAGTGAGAATAGAACAAAAGCATGAAAGATCATGTAATAATCCTATGGGAAGTGATGGCTTCACATATAAAAAGGATGATGATTGAAACTTGTTGAGGGTAGGCAAACGTAGACCTTGGTCATTGTTGCAATTAATAGGAAGTGATAAAGAAGGAGAGGTTCACATATAAATATATCATCTCTGACACCATCTATGATTGTGAACACTCACTAAACTATTACATGCCTAGAAGTAGATGTTGGACAAGGAAGACAACATAATGAATTGTGTTTGCTTGGCTCCGAACAATGCTATATTACTAGAGATCCCTTAGCATGTGACAATTGCTTCCACCTCATATTAGCCAAAACATCCCGCACCAAGTAGAGATACTGTAAGTGCATCTAGTGCCCCTTAGTGATTTTGGAGGTTTGAAGACTTATAGGTTAAGTATCTAATGTGTTTATAAGTGTACACAGGATCTATAAGTCATTGAGGAGTTTGAGATATTTGAAGAATATCGACCCCTAAAAATGTATATCTTCAGTTGAAGAAATTGGTCTGAAGCTGAAGAAATGAATCACGAGGAATCTGCGATGAAATTGATATTCCTCATGAAGATATTGATATTGAGAAGATCGGTGGTTCCTCAAGAAAATCATTTTGAAGAAATTGAAGCGTGAAGATTTACGTTTTCTGTTTTACTTTCTTCGCATTTGATGAATAGGAACACCGTACTGTTAAAGGGGGTCAAAGTAACGCTATGGAATGAATTTCCTCATGATGCTCAACCCAAGCCAAATCCTACCAAAAGCCTCAAGTGAGGAATATGAGTGACATGAGGACTCTCACAGTTGAGGGTCCCGACCGTTTCGATAGCCACGCCAAGTCACTGGTCTTATCCACTCCAACGGTCATATTATTTAAGGGCATTAGTGTCAAATCATGTCGGGATGCTCCCAGGCTATAAATAGCCGCCCCCACAACCACTAGCTGGTTGGCTGCTCCGTTAGAAACTGACACTTGTCATAAGAGCAACCCAAATTCCTCAGAGCCTACGAGAGAAAATCATCAGTGAGGAAATACACCACCCACCGAAACCACAAACCAAACCTAGTGATTGAGCATCACTGAAGAAGTTGTTCCTATTACCTTTGAGGACTGTGCATCCTCCAGACGGTTAGGCGTCATGGTCTAGAGCAATCCAGCAGTCAATTGTGGATCGCCGGGTGACCGAGTTTGTGAGGGTTTGGAAGTCTGCCCTGAAGACTTACCACGAGTGTTGGGCGAGGACTGTGTGTCCTTAGCTCAAGGAGAATATGGTAGGGCTGTGTGTCCCGGGACTGGGTGTCCTTTGGTTTCAATACCAAGCCGCTCCAAACCAGATGTACAACTGTCACAGCAGTTGGAGCTGGGTCATCAACAACAGTCTTCACCAAGAATCGGGTTCTAATTCCTCAACTCTTTACTTTATCTGTATTATGTGTTGATGACTTTCACTGTGACTGTTTGAAGAATTTGCTGAAGACTTTCTCCGAATTTCCTCAACCCCAAATTCTTCACAATAGTTAATCATCATCTGTATTCTGCGTGCCTGCTTACTGTGCAATCTGTTTTCATAATCTTCACTCTGTAATACTGCTGTTGTGAACGATTGCACGGCTGATCCTTAACTGTTTCTGCTGTAAGTTAGTCATCAGTGAGGAATTTCCTCAAAAGGAATTTCCTCAGTGATGAAATTCTAAAAATCTCCTATTCACCCCCCTCTAGTCGATATAACGCACTTTCAATTGGTATGAGAGCAAGGTACTCCCTTGTTCTGTGTGATTTTGGTTTAACCACCTGGAGTTTTAGTTATGTTGACTGCAGGCATGTTTAAGGTGACTGCAGCATGCCCTACCTATGAGGGAAAGAACTTTCCCTTCTGGAAGAACAAAATGCAAATGCATCTACAAGCTATAGACAATGATCTCTGGTATATTGTGGAAAATGGTGTCCCCATCATTTCTGCTAGTGTCACTGCAGGTGATGTGAAGAAATTCAAGCAACTCAATTCTCAAGCGAAGAACATCATCTGTGGTCATCTGAGCCCTGGCCAGTTTGGAAGAGTAAGTGCCTTAGGCTCTGCAACACTGATCTGGGAGAGACTGTGCAAGGTAAATGAAGGAGTATCCACCCAACGTGACTCTCGTGTTGATATTCTTCGCAATCTCTTCAATCGCTTCAAGAGACATGACAATGAAAGCTGCCAAGACACCTTTGATCGCCTCACTAACATATCAAATGAACTGCAAGCACTAGGAGCTCGAGACATCACTGATCACGAAGTTGTGAAGAAACTGCTGAGATCTTTGGATTCTTCATTTGACACTTTAGTTCTGATGATTCAAGAAAGACCAGACTACAAGATGCTAGATCCTGCTGATATCCTCGAAAGGCTAAATACTCATGAATTCCAGCTAGAAGAAAAGAGAGATCTATATGGACAAAGCTATTCCAGACCATGTGCACTGAAGGCAAGAGCAATTTCCTCATCTGAAGAAGAAGACACAGATGACAACAGTTGTGACACTGAAGAATTTGGTCAGGAACTTGCAATGCTTGTGAGGAAATTCCAGAGATTTACACGACGAGGCCAGTTCGGTAAATCATCAAGAAGAGACATGAGGAAATCAAAATCTGCATCTGAGGACTACAAGAAACGGACCTGTCACAAGTGCAAGAAATCAGGTCATTACATTGCTGATTGTCCTCGCTGGGGAAAGGAATCAAAGAAGAAGAAATACAAGGATGACAGTTCTGATGACTCAAAGAAGAAGAAGAAATCTTCAAAATCCTCATCTTCAAAGTCCTCCTCACACAAGAAGACTAGCTTCAGAAAGGCTCGGGCACTTATTGGCAAGGAAATGGATTCCGAGGCAGAATCAGAGGAATGTGATGAGGAAGAAGGCTCTGGAGAAGACTCAGAATCCGGACAGGCTAGTCTTGCACTAGCAACCACTTTCGCCAACAAGTCAATCTTCAATCTTGAAGAAAATGATTGCACCATCCATACTGATGAATATGTTGATGACTTCGCTCCAACCTATTGCTTCATGGCGAAAGGTTCAAAGGTATCAAATAATGCCTCCTCCTCTGATTCAAGTGACTGTGAACATGATGATTACAAAAAACCCAGTTACAGTAAACTTGCCATCATTACAACTAAACAACAAACTGCTCTGGAAAAGCTTCAAAAACTGCTAGACAAAAGTGATGATCTGTTGAATGATGAAATGAATCTTAATCAAATCTTCGCTGATGACATGAAAAATCTTCAGTCTAGATTTGATATTCTTCAGGATCGTTATGATACACTCCTCACTGATCATGAGAAGCTTTCCTACAAATTTCTTCAAAGGAAGCTTGATCTTGAGAAGCTGAGGATGTCTTATGATGATCTTCGAATGGAAAATGATTCATTACTAGCTCAACAGATCAGCGCTAGTCAAGTTGAATTTATTCCTCCGTGTCTTAAATGCATTGAACTTGAAACTGCTAATTCTTCACCAGAATCATCAAATGCTACAAATTCTTCAACTGCACCTGCTGTGTATATTTCCTCACTTGAGGAAAACACAAATGTTACTGATGAAAATGCAGGGTTGAAGGAATTGTATGTGACAGGCATGTACAAAAGCCTTAAAGGACACCAAATCCTTTGTGATGTGCTCAAAAAGCAGATCTTGAACAGGAACCCGAGGAAAGAAGGAATTGCCTTTGAGAGAAAACTAAATGCTGATGGATCTTATTGGAAACCTGAGCAGTATCCCAAAACCTCATGGGTTGCTGCTACTGGGCCTCCTTTTGATCCATCTAACCTAACTGGCTTCTCATGTGAATTATCCTATTCCTCGGATGAGTATTTGATTCCAACTATAAACTTTTCAAAAATCAATCTGGTGAAGTATTTGCTCGATATGTTGGAACTAACTGCAGGAATGGCCCTCCTCTGAGGAAAATATGGGTTCCCAAAAGTTGTCTTGAAAATCTTCAAGTGAATGTTCTCATGACATCACCTCTGAAGAATCTGAACCCCAGATCAAATTCCTCAGGAGGACCAAAGTCTTCAAGAGGATCAAAATCCTCAACTGGTCAAAACTATGCTCGTACCCATGCTTATGCATCTAACATGCAGGGAAATTACAAGGAATATGATTATGAGCGCTACTCCTCAAATCATTATGTTCATAAATCCTCAAACCAGTTCTCTGCATACTCATATGAGTACTTTAACCCCCCTACTGTTAAGAGAAGTGCATTAGCTTCAATGCCACCTTTCTCATGTGGTGCTCGCAGGATGATGAACGCTTTGCCACCCCTTCAGATGTGGGTGGTGAAGAAATCAAACTAATCACTTCTGCAGGACAGGTCTCCAGATGAAAATCATCATTTGAAGAATTTGCTGGAGACCTGAGGAAATGCTTGATAGGACACAAGCTAATGATTGATGAAATAGAAATATTTCACACGTCCTTATATTTCTTTTATGATGAAATCACTGAACTGATGAAATTAGTATCATATTCTTCAAATCTGAAGCATATGAGATGGTAAGCTGTACTAATTCATCTGCAGGATGACAAACCCAATAATACTGAGTGGGTTCTCGATAGTGGCTGCACACATCACATGACTGGTGATAAAAGCCTACTGATGAATATGCCACTAACTCCATCACCTCTGAAGCAAATCACATATGTTGATAAAGGTAAAAGCAAGGTATTGGGACTTGGCAAAGTAGCTATTTCCAAGGATAGGCATATGGACAAAGTGATGCTTGTTGAATCTCTTGGTTTTAATCTCATGTCAGTCTCGATGCTTTGTGATCTTGATATGATTGTTATCTTTGGTAGATATAGATGTGTAGTCGTCATGGAGTCTGACAGATCCAAAGTCTTCGAAGGTGTAAGAAGAGGGGATTTGTACATTGTTGACTTCTCTACAGGTCCTCAACCAACCACTTTCTTACTAGCAAAAACCTCAGAAGGATGGCTGTGGCACCGAAGACTGGGTCATGCAGGCATGAGGAATTTGCACACACTTGCAAAGAAGAAGCATGTCATTGGCATCGAATCAGTCAAATTCCTCAAGGATCATCTCTGCGGTGCTTGTGAATCTGGGAAAATGACCAGATCCAAGCATCCCTCCAAAACCATCATGACCACTACACGTCCATTTGAATTGCTTCATATGGATTTATTTGGACCTACACATTATGCAACACTAACCAATGCAGCATCTCTATATGGCTTTGTCATAGTTGATGATTATTCCAGATACACTTGGGTGCATATTATAGTGTATAAAACTGAAGTGCAGGAAATCTTCAAACGATTTTCTTCAAGGGCCTCGACGAACTTCGGCATCAAGATAAACATATCAGGAGTGATAATGGAACCGAGTTCAAAAACACTGGTCTTGATGATTATCTTGATGAACTTGGTATTACTCACGAATTGTCTACTCTTTATACTCCTCAGCAGAATGGTGTCGTCGAATGAAAGAACAGGACTCTGGTTGAGATGGCAAGAACTATGCTTGAAGAATATCAGACTCCTCGTCGCTTCTGGCCTGAAGCAATAAATACTGCATGCCATATCATCAACAGGGTATATCTTCACAAATTCCTCAAGAAAACCTCATATGAACTCCTCACTGACAAGAAACCCAATGTAAGTTATTTCAAAGTCTTCGGTGCAAAATGCTGGATTAGAGATCCTCATCATAGCTCAAAATTTGCACCTAAGGCACATGAAGGTTTTATGCTCGGTTATGGAAAGGACTCTCGCACACCTACAGAGTCTTCAACAACTATCACAACAAAGTTGTTGAGACTGTAGATGTGTGGTTCGATGAAACTAATGGCTCGCAAAGAGAGAAATTGCCTTCTGATCCAGATAAGCTGTCTCCTAAAGAAGCAATAAAGCTTAAGCCTACTGAAGACATTGTCCCCACTGAGGAAATTGACGAAGAAACGATCCCCATCGCTGATGAAAGCCAAGAAGATGCTCCTGAGGAAATTGCAACAGCACCACTTCCTCAGCCCAGACAAAATCCTCAACCAGCTCATCCGAGGATTGCAAATGAAGTAGAACTTGACAAAATCCTCAATGACATCAACGCGCCAGGTCCTCTCACTCACTCAAAAGCTTCACACTTAGTTAACTTTTATGGGCATTTTTCTTTTGTATCCATCACAGAACCCTCAAAAGTAGCTGAGGCTTTTCTGGAACCGGAGTGGATCCAAGCCATGCAAGACGAACTTCTTCAATTCAAGCTGAATGACGTATGGGAGCTAGTCAAACGACCAGATCCTCGCAAGCATAACATCATCGGCACCAAGTGGATTTTCCGAAACAAGCAAGATGAGGACGGTCAAGTGGTGAGGAACAAGGCACGACTTGTAGCCCAAGCCTACACCCAGGTTGAAGGAATAGATTTCGATGAAACTTTTGCACCTGTTGCTAGACTTGAAGCTGTTCGAATTCTACTTGCTTATGCTAATCATCATAACATCATATTATATCAAATGGATGTGAAAAGTGCATTCCCCAATGGTAAGCTTGAGGAAGAAGTATATGTTGCTCAGCCCCCAGGTTTTGAGGATCCAAAGAATCCACACAAAGTCTTCAGACTCAAAAAGGCTCTGTATGGCCTCAAGCAAGCCCCTCGGGCATGGTATGATACATTGAAGGAATTCCTCATGAAGAAAGGCTTCAAACCTGGTTCACTCCATCCAACTCTTTTCACAAAATCTTATGATAATGAGCTGTTTGTATGTCAAATATATGTTGATGACATCATATTTGGTTGTACTGACAAAAGATACAGTGATGAATTTGCCTATATGATGAGTGAAGAATATCAGATGTCCATGATGGGGGAGCTGAAATTCTTCTTAGGTCTTCAAATTCGTCAACAAAACAATGGAATCTTCATATCACAGGAGAAATACCTCAAGGATGTTCTGAGGAAATTCGACATGCATGAATGCAAAGGTGCCAAGACTCCAATGCCTACCAACGGTCACCTCTGCACTGATGAAAATGGTAAAGATTTCGATCAGCAGGTATACCGTTCTATGATTGGATCTTTATTGTATTTATGTGCATCTAGGACAGATATAATGCTTAGTGTTTGCATGTGTGCATGTTTTCAAGCAAAACCGAAGGAATCACACCATAAGGCTGTGAAACATATTCTTCGATACTTAGCTCACACACCAACACTAGGATTATGGTATCCCAAGGGCTCCAATCTTCATCTGGTAGGGTATTCTGATTCAGACTATGCTGGTGACCGTGTGGATCGCAAGTCAACATCTGGCACATGCCATTTCCTCGGAAGATCACTAGTTTGCTGGTCCTCAAAGAAGCAGAACTGCGTATCACTCTCCACTGCCGAAGCTGAGTACATTGCTGCTGGTTCTTGCTGTGCTCAATTGCTATGGATGAAGCAAACCCTCAAGGACTACGGCATCAACATGAAGAATGTGCCTCTCTACTGTGACAATGAGAGTGCTATCAAGATTGCCTACAACCCAGTGCAGCACTCGAAGACCAAGCACATCCAGATTCGTCATCATTTTCTTCGGGACCATGTCCTCAAGGGCAATATCCTCATCGACCATGTGAAGACTGATGATCAACTGGCTGATATCTTCACTAAGCCCTTGGATGAGAAAAGATTTTGCAAGTTGCGGTGTGAGCTAAATATCTTAGAGTCTTCAAATGTTTTGTAAAAACATGCACACATCCTAACACT
Organism: Hordeum vulgare subsp. vulgare; assembly: GCF_904849725.1. NCBI lineage: Eukaryota > Viridiplantae > Streptophyta > Magnoliopsida > Poales > Poaceae > Hordeum > Hordeum vulgare. The sequence continues at coordinate 197,784,969 of NC_058520.1, forward strand.
TATGCAAAGTTGATGACTTAGATGTGCAACACATGATGAAACGATTTTCTTCAAGTAATGAAGAAAGTCACTCTGAATGTGAAGAAATTAATGAAGAAATTGATTCTCAGGGCCCTACGACAATTGTACGCGGCGTCTGTAATCAACATTCTTATATGGTGGGTAACGCCACCGCCCAATGTGAAATTCCTCAAGTTGATTTTCTTCAAATGATCAATTACCTCAAAATGCATTTTTAATAGTTATTCTTCATTGTGATGATCTATTACAAAATCTTCAAAAACACTTGATGACTTTCATTTGACTAGGTAGACTGTGATTTGTAGTCCTCAACAGCATTCACTTATTGCTAATTCTTCAAGTTGATGTTTCTGCTAAGTGAATGTGATCGGACCCCACTTTCCCTCTATGCTATACTTATCCAGTCTATTCAATTCTTCATATGCGTTCTACTTGAAACTTTGTTCAAAATCCTCACTGCATCCTTGTCAGCTGATGATTTTGTAACAAAAATCCTCAAATCTTCAAAAATTGTTTTCTTCAAAGGAACAGTAACTGAACCCCCACTTCCCACGATCGGATAACCACGATCTCCACTATCTCCACCGCATCGTACGGGAGCTACACATGTCCTGCGGAGACGTAGAGGCAAGGGCTATTCGGTCCGCAACTTTCGCGCCAAACAGTAACTTTCGGGCTATAAATAGGTCCTTATCCCCCTCGGTATCTTCTTCTTCACCTCACCGCTCTCCTGCCATCACACTCTCCATTGAACCCTAGCGCCACCGCTGGTTGTCTTGTCGCCGGCAAGGAAGAGCTTCACTGCCTCAACCTTTTCGCCGCCAGGATCACGCCGGAATCGGAACATCTACGTCCGCCGCCGCCGTAAACGTCCTCTGCTGCCAAGTTAGGGTGCATTAGACACTTGACCGAAGAGCCTCTCCAACACCACCTTTTGTGTTCTTCGCTCGCACCTTCTAGGGTAAATATACTCCATTTTTACAGCAGCTCAGATCTGAAATTTTACCTCTCCCATGTGAAATCTGTTTTTCCTCAAGATACGATGCGCACATGATTCCTCAAACACTATCCATCACCACAATCATTGATGAACTAGCTAAGCATCTAAGATTTTCACGAGATTCCTCAATTGTGCGAATTTTTGGATCTGTACAACTCTGGAACCCAAGAACAGTATGCTTAAGCAAATTCCTCAACCACTGGTTATATTCCTCAAATTGTCAATCTTTTTCATTTTCTTCAAATCTGAGAACGCATATGACCTCTCCAAATTCCTCGCAACTATACTCTGTTCACAGGTACACACATGTCAGCTGATGAATCTCTCGGTTCTCATCACATTAACTCATTTGCAGCGTTTCTGGAAAAAACTCTTCAAGGCTCATCGGAATCTTCAAGAGTTCAAAATCATCAGCAAATTCCTCGTCTGAAGAAAATGGAGGAAGAAAGGAAACAGAAGCGAGGAAAGAAACTGGAGCAGAACACAGCTGTTGATATTCCTGATGACATATACATGGACTATTGCACGCCTGATGAAGAACCTGAGACAATGGCTAAAAGAAAGATTAGGCTGCAGAAAATTGAACGCAGATGGGCAAAGGAGTGGAAGGAGTACAGGTTATTGACCCCAAAATATGTGAAGAAATTCGCTTTGAAGCCTCCTGGCAGAAGGGCTCCACTTGAGGATCATCAAGTAGCTCATCCCTCAAGTCTTATGACACTTGATGACTACCCAGATGAAAAAGAAAGGCATCTGGCCAAGCTCAAGAAGCAAGCCGAAACAGCAGTGAAGAAATTTAATGAATCCTCAGCTGCTGCCTCCGGTGCTGCTCATTCCTCAGCAGCAGAAACTTCAGGCTCAGAGATTCCTCAAAAGCAATCTGCGCCATCAAAGCCAAAGGCTCCAAAGCCTCAAGAGAAGTCTGGACAGGCTTCTGTCACAAAACCCTCGGCTCCAAAACCCTCAACTCCAAAACCCTCGGTTCCAAAACCATCAACACCAAAACCATCAGCGCCAAAACCCTCAGCACCCATCTTCTCTACACCAAAGTCCTCAGCTCCACCTCCAAAACCAGTACAGAAGAAAGTCGTGAAGCCTACGACTGCCAGCTCCAGCTCCTCACTCCCAGCTGCAACTAGCTCGGAGACAAAGTCTTCAACACCCCTTGTGAAGACTTTGGCAACTACTGAACCTGCACCTCTGCCCAGCCCCAGCAAAATCATCGTAGTCCCGTCTGCATCAGAGGGAAGTGATGATTATGATGATGAATCCATGGAAGCCATCATCAGTAACAAGCAAGAACGGGTAGCACAAGCATCAGGCAGTGCTATTCCTCTGGCCATGGACCCCAAGGTCCTCCTCGACTTCATCAATGTATGGTATGAAGACCCAAACACACCCGTTGATGATTTGAAACTTCCTCCTGGCGTCAGCCACATGGTGGCCACCTTCATAAACGAAGCCAAGTGGAAGGAACAGAAGGCCAAGCAGGCAAAGATTGCAAATGCCAAAAAGGAGAAATTCCTCAGGCAAAATCTCCTCAAGCTGACGCCTGAAGCACTAGTGTCAACCGAGGCAGAACTGCAAGTCTTGACTGACAAGTGTGACAAACTGTCAGACCGCAAAAGCATCAAACGCAATTTCATCAAACTAGCCACTAGTGTTGTTGATGACTACAACAAGCGACACCCACAACCAGCACCAACTCCTCAGCCCCTGGTTGAGCAGCCAGATGATTCATCTCCTGATGAGGAGGAAATTCCTCAAGGTGAGGAACAACACCAAGAGCGTCGTGCTGATGAACCGGCCATTGAAGAAATCATCACCGAGACCGCTCCTGATGAAACTGCAACCCCTGATGCAACTGCTCCTGATCCAGCTGCTTCACCAAAGCAGGCTGATGACTCTCTTCCAGCTGGTTCCTCACTACCAGCTGAAGAATCTGTAGAGAAAACACCTTCACCAAAAGCTTCAAAGGTGAAGAAGGTAATCCCGTCTGCATCAGACGTGAAAAAGACAAGAGCTGCTGAGAAGGAAGGGAAGAAGAGAAAAGCTTCCTCAACAGAAGAAAAGATTGAGGCAAAACGCCTCAAGGAAACTGAAGAATCTGCCCCTCTGGACCCGGTGCCTCTAAATGTTGCACCTTCATATGAAATGGTCGTCATTGGTGACCAAACTACAAGGGCAGATGAGGAAATGAAGGATGCTGCCTCTGAGGAGCATACTGATGAGGAAATCCAGATTGATGAAAGTCCTCAACCTCATGTTTCTCAGACAGAGACTACTCAAGCTTCAGCTGCAGCAGCTGATGAATCTGCTTCTGCCACAAAGTCAGCTGATGAAAACCAAGCTGAAGAAAATGTCCAGTCAGAGCAGGCTCCTCCCACTGAACAGGCTGACCAAACTTCTCAAGCTGAGAAGGAAGAAGAAATTCCTCAGCCTGAAGCTCAGCCAGAGCAAGAAATACCAGCTGATGAAATTCCTCAACCTGAGGAAACTGCTGAAGAAAATGTTCCCACCCCTGACAATGAATTCATTGTGCTCAACCCAGAGACTGCCATGGTTGTTTCCCCTCCCATTCCTCAGCACAATATCAAGCCAGATCAGCGCCAGCCATTCTCGAAGCGGGCAAAGTTTCAGAAAGAAAATTTCTTTGAGGAACGCATGTATTTCATCGGAGAGAAACCCTATGACAAGCCTCAAATGAGGCATCTGAAGTTTTGGACCAGGACTCAGATGAACTATTATGCTTCTGTGCTCTGTGGACGCAACAAGATATTCCATCACAGGCACATTCCTCATGATGAACTTGAAGAAATTCCCTGCATGGAACCAGTCCTCAGTGTACTCCATGATGCAGGTTTGCTCCCTATGTGCTCAGACATATCAGATTGGAATAGTGAGCTTATTATTCAGTTCTATGCAACTCTGCACATCTCGGGCAATGCTGATGACATCAACACTTGGGTGTTCGACTGGATGACCCAAAACACTCACTACAAGGCTCCAGCGTCTGAACTCCTCAGAGAACTGCCCGTACCAATTCCTTCAGACGGGGCAGTGAAGCTTTATGGTGAGCGTGAGCTGCCAAATGGAATGATGGAAGTCCTCATGAAGCCTTTGGCTGCAGGAAAACCCTCAAGAACCACATTCCTCGTCCATGAGCTCAAGTACACACCTCGGTTTATCTACCGCATTCTCTGCAGTGTGCTAGCGCCAATCAAAGGCCATGATGATGAAGAAGATGTTGTCGGCCTCATGAAGAATATCCTCTTCAACATCATTCATGGTATCCCCATGAATATCCATGATTTCTTCTTGAGGACTTTGGCTGACAATGCAATGTGCCCCTATGATCACAAAATTTATGCACCATGGATCATGAGATTCCTCAGGACAAGGACATGCATCAACTTCCACGCAGATTTCCAGAACCATGTTGGTTATATGCCACCTATCCGGGTCAACAAGAAGACTTTCGAGCCCATTGAGGGAAAAGGAAAGTCTGTGATTGGTGAAGGCAGCATGCCTCTTGATGGTCAGTTTAAAGAGCCAGACGCATATTCTTCATGGGACGATACTGAGACTCGTCCACCCAGCCCTGTTCCTCCTCGCGTGCTAAACACCAGAGAGCTTCTCCTCAGTCTTCATCAGAAGGTGGATCACAACCACAAATGGGTCAAACGCCAGTTTGGTGCCATTGTGAAAACCCTCACTGAGACACAGAACTCTGTGAAACTTAATCATCACTATCTGCATGAGGTTTTCGATCGCACCTGGGCTACTCTTGCACATCTGAAGACCCAGACTGAGCTTGAAGAAATGAACTTTGAGCAAGACTTTGAGTGGTCGTGGCCTCCCATGAAGAAGTTCAGGCCCATTCCAGTGCCAGATCTTGAAGACAGCTCCTTCTCGTCATTCCGCACCGCCGACTCTGATGAGGAACAACTCGACACTGCCACAGGCCCAAGGAAGAAGACTACACCCAAGAAGCGTCAAGGATCTTCATCAACCGCCAAGAAATGAAGTCTTCATGGGCGTTAGTCCTCAGTTTGTCCCTTTTTGTCACTTGATGACAAAGGGGGAGAAACTTGAGAGTTAGTCTTCAAACGGGATTTATTTTTGGGGCCTATGAACTATATTTAAGTTACAAACTCTTGGCTCTTCTGAATTTTTTATGTAATGAGTTGTAACTTAAGCCCGATGGTACTCTGACGCTTTTGAACGTTTTTCTTCGCATGCTTATTCCTCAAGTTTTAATGCACGCATGCTGAAATTCGTCAGATACCATTTGCCATCATGCATCTTCATTTTCTTCATATGATATGTTATATGTATCCATGATTTACAAGATTCAGGGGGAGATCTCCATGATATAAATCATCAATGTGCATATGCTATAAAAGCAAAATCCTCAAGGTATGCACATCTTCAGGGGGAGTCTCTGTGAATCTTGTCTTCAAATTCCTCAATTGAGTATTTACACTCCACATTTTTATTCCCTGTTGAAGACTCAACCTAATTGTCATCAACCACCAAAAAGTGCATCTAGTGCCCCTTAGTGATTTTGGTGGTTTGAATACTTATAGGTTAAGTATCTAATGTTTTTATAAGTGTATACATGATCTATAAGTCATTGAGGAGTTTGAGATATTTGAAGAATATCGACCCCTAAAAATGTATATCTTCAGTTGAAGAAATTGGTCTGAAGCTGAAGTAATGAATCACGAGGAATCTGCGATGAAATTGATATTCCTCATGAAGATATTGATATTGAGAAGATCGGTGGTTCCTGAAGAAAATCATTTTGAAGAAATTGAAGCGTGAAGATTTACGTTTTCTGTTTTACTTTCTCCGCATTTGATGAATAGGAACACCGTACTGTTAAAGGGGGTCAAAGTAACGCTATGGAATGAATTTCCTCATGATGCTCAACCCAAGCCAAATCCTACCAAAAGCCTCAAGTGAGGAATATGAGTGACATGAGGACTCTCACAGTTGAGGGTCCCGACCGTTTCGATAGCCACGCCAAGTCACTGGTCTTATCCACTCCAACGGTCATATTATTTAAGGGCATTAGTGTCAAATCATGTCGGGATGCTCCCAGGCTATAAATAGCCCCCCCCCACAACCACTAGTTGGTTGGCTGCTCCGTTTGAAACTGACACTTGTCATAAGAGCAACCCAAATTCCTCAAAGCCTACGAGAGTAAATCATCAGTGAGGAAATACACCACCCACCGAAACCACAAACCAAACCTAGTGATTGAGCATCACTGAAGAAGTTGTTCCTGTGTGGGACTGAAGCCTTTTACCTTTGAGGACTGTGCATCCTCCAGACGGTTAGGCGTCATGGTCTAGAGCAATCCAGCAGTCAATTGTGGATCGCCGGGTGACCGAGTTTGTGAGGGTTTGGAAGTCTGCCCTGAAGACTTACCACGAGTGTTGGGCGAGGACTGTGTGTCCTTAGCTCAAGGAGAATATGGTAGGGCTGTGTGTCCCGGGACTGGGTGTCCTTTGGTTTCAATACCAAGCCGCTCCAAACCAGATGTACAACTGTCACAGCAGTTGGAACTGGGTCATCAACAACAGTCTTCACCAAGAATCGGGTTCTAATTCCTCAACTATTTACTTTCTCTGTATTATGTGTTGATGACTTTCACTGTGACTGTTTGAAGAATTTGCTGAAGACTTTCTCCGAATTTCCTCAACCCCAAATTCTTCACAATAGTTAATCATCATATGTATTCTGTGTGCCTACTTACTGTGCAATCTGTTTTCATAATCTTCACTCTGTAATACTGCTGTTGTGAACGATTGCACGACTGATCCTTAACTGTTTCCGCTGTAAGTTAGTCATCAGTGAGGAATTTCCTCAAAAGGAATTTCCTCAGTGATGAAATTCTAAAAATCTCCTATTCACCCCCCCTCTAGTCGATATAACGCACTTTCAGATACTACTTGTGCATCCATAAACCTTCAACCCAGTTTTGCCATGTGAGTCCACCATACCTACCTATGGATTGAATAAGATCCCTCAAGTAAGTTGTCATCGGTGCAAGCGATAAAAATTGCTCTCTAATATGTATGATCTATTATTGTGTGGAAAATAAGCTTTATACGAACCTGTGACATAAAAGCGACAGACTGCATAATAAAGTTCTTTATCACAGGAGGCAATATAAAGTGACGTTCCTCCGCACTAAGAGGACACGCATCCAAATCTCAAAAGCGCATGACAACCTCTGCTTCCCTCCGTGAAGGGCCTATCTTGTACTTTTACTTTTTGTCCCTGAAAGAGTCATGGTGATCTTCACCAATTCCTTATTTCGCCTTTATCTTGGCTAACGTCATATGCTTGGGAAAGATCTATATTCATATGTCAACTTGGAGGTAAGTATTCATGAATTATTATTGTTGACATTACCCTTGAGGTAAGCAGTTGGGAGGCAAAACTGTAAGCCCCTATCTTTCTCTGTGTCCAACTGAAACTTTGATCTCATGAGTACCACGTGAGTTGTAGCAATTGTAGAGAACGAAAGAATGACTGAGTATGTGGGTTTGCTTCACAAGCTCTTATTTGACTCTTTCTGATGTTGTGATAAATTGCAATTGCTTCAAGGACTAAAGGCTATCGGTTGTTACTTCTCGGTAAGGTTCTTGATCCATGCTTTACTTTGTGAAGAAATTCTCACTTTAGCATGAGAGATTACATGTTGGTATTGTTGTTCTGATCTTGATCATGATGCATGCATGTTCGTATCTTGTTTTGTCGACACCTCTCTCCCTAAACATGTGGACATATTTATTGAGCTAGGCTTTCGCTTGAGGACAAGCGAGGTCTAAGCTTGGGGGAGTTGATACGTCCATTTTGCATCATGTTTTCATGTTGATATTTATCGCTGCTTTGGCTGTTATTTCACTTCACGGTACAATTCTTATGCCTATTCTCTCTTATTTTGCAAGGTTTACATGAAGAGGGAGAATGCCGGCAACTGGAATTCTGGCCTGAAAGTGGAGCAAAGTTGAGATACCTATTCCGCGCAACTCCAAACGCCGTAAAAATCAAGGAGGATTGTTTTCCGGATTTATCAAAAATACTGGGCCGAAGAAGTGCCAGAGGGGCATCAGGGGTTAGCCACAAGCCTGCATGGCGCGGCCACCCCCCAGGCCGCGCCATGAGGGCTTGTGGGCAACCTGCTGGCCCACTTGCCCCCCTCTTTTGCTATATGAAGGGTTGCGTCCAGGAAAAAATCAAGGAGGAGCTTTTTCATGGTTTCGCCGCCGCCACGAGGCGGAACTTGAGCAGAATCAATCTAGAGCTCCGGCAGGACGATCGTGCCGGGGAAACTTCCCTCCTGGAGGGGGAAATCGTCGCCATCGTCATCATCAACACTCCTCTCATCGGAGGGGACTCGTCACCATCAACATCTTCATCAGCACCATCTCATCTCCAAACCCTAGTTCATCTCTTGTAACCAATCTCCGTCTCGCGACTCCGATTGGTACTTGTAAGGTTGCTAGTAGTGTTGATTACTCTTTGTAGTTGATGCTAGTTGGATTATTTGGTGGAAGAGTTTATGTTCAGATCCTTGATGCTACTCATTACCTCTCTGGTCATGAATATGATTATGCTTTGTGAGTAGTTACTTTTGTTCCTGAGGACATGGGATAAGTCATGCTAATAGTAGTCATGTGAATTTGGTATTCGTTCGGTAATTTGATATGTTGTATGTTGTTTTTCCTCTAGTGGTGTTATGTGAACGTCGACTACATAACACTTCACCATTATTTGGGCCTAGAGGAAGGCATTGGGAAGTAGTAAGTAGATGATGGGTTGCTAGAGTGACAGAAGCTTAAACCCTAGTTTATGCGTTGCTTCATAAGGGGCTGATTTGGATCCACTAGTTTAATGCTATGGTTAGACTTCGTCTTAATTCTTCTTTCGTAGTTGCGGATGCTTGCGAGAGGGGTTAATCATAAGTGGGATGCTTGTCCAAGTAAGGGCAGTACCCAAGCGCTGGTCCACCCACATATCAAACTATCAAAGTAACGAACGCGAATCATATGAACATGATGAAAACTAGCATGACAGAAATTCCCGTGTTTCCTCGGGAGCGTTTTTCCTCCTATAAGACTTTGTCCAGGCTTGTCCCTTGATAAAAAAGGGATTGGGCCACTTTGCTGCACTGTTGCTACTTTTGTTACTTGTTGCTTGCTACGAATCATCTCACCACACAATCACTTGTTACCGACAATTTTAGTGCCTGCAGATTTTACCTTGCTGAAAACCACTTGTCAGATCCTTCTGCTCCTCGTTGGGTTCGACACTCTTACTTATCGAAAGGACTACGATTGATCCCCTATACTTGTGGGTCATCATGGCTCTGGCCGGTACCTTTCATGTTTTAACCAAGGCGAGTTCTGGGGTCCAAAAAACGGATTGACTCGCCCAAAGTGCATGGGTCCATATGGTGACTCGTTCAACACATAGTCTAGTATAACCATTTGTAATGCGGTAATATTTCGCTATCCAAGAGGGTATTCAGGCTAAACTCAATGAGTGGAAGCCCCCAAGTGACCTGTGATTAGGGAAAAGTCGGACATAGGATTGCAGAAGCGTTTACGCTCTTACTGGAAAACGACTTGGGAACTAGTAGCCCCCAAGTAAGCCGGCTTAATTCTCAAAATCATATAAGGCGCCTATGTTTGAACCATGCAATGTGGCAACTTTGGTCTTATTTGGCTTACCAGTACCCAGTTTTCAAATAAGTGCAACATGACGACTTATACTCTTTGGTACTGATAGCCTCCATGATTGGACGACTTATGGGACAATAAAGACTCATGCTTTCAAGAAGCTGAAATGACAAAGGACCCCGAAGTTCGTGGGTGCCGGCTTTATTGCTTTATAAATAAAAGATTACAAGTTTGAGATTTGCAGAAAAGAAAGGAGCTCATGGCTCTAGGTGTAGTAAGGCCGCAAATGGGCGATGTTCCACGGGGAGTTGTCTCAACCTCTGTTGTTGGCCTATCAGGGCGAAGATCCACCAAGTAGTATGAACCATTCCGAAGATTCTTGCTAATGACAAACGGTCCTTCCCATGGGGGTGACAACTTATGCATACCAGTGTGGTCTTGAATCAAACTGTAAGTGCATCTAGTGCCCCTTAGTGATTTTGGTGGTTTGAAGACTTATAGGTTAAGTATCTAATGTGTTCTTGAGTGTACACAAGATCTATAAGTCGCTGAGGAGTTTGAAAAATTCGATGAATATCGACTCCTAAAAATGTATATGTTCGGTTGAAGAAATTAATCTGAAGCTGAAGATTTGAATCGCGAAGAATTTGCGATGAAATTGATATTCCTCATGAATATATTGAAATTGAGGAATTCGGGGTGTCCTGAAGAAAATCAATCTGAAGACTTTGAAGCATGAATATTTATGCTTTCTGTTTTGTTTTCTTCACACTTGAGTAATAGGAACACCGTACTGTTAAAGGGGGTCGAGGTAACACATTGGAATGAATTTTCTCATGATGCTCAACCCAAGCCTAATCCTACCAAAAGCCTCAAGTGAGGAATATGAGTGACATGAGGACTCTCACAGTTGAGGTTCCCGACCGTTATCGATAGCCACGCCACATCATTGGTCTTATCCACACCTACGGTCACATTATTTAAGGGCATTAATGTCAAATCATGTCGGGATGCTCCCTGGCTATAAATAGACGCCCCCACAACCATTAGCTGGTTGGCTGCTCCGTTAGAAACTGACACTTGTCATAAGAGCAACCCAAATTCCTCAGAGTCTTTGAGAGTAATTCATCAGTGAGGAAATACCCCAAACACCAAACCACAAACCGAGAACCAAGTGATTGAGCATTACTGAAGAAGTTGTTCCTGTGTGGGACTGAAGCCTTTTACCTTTGAGGACTGTGCATCCTCGAGACGGTTAGGCGTCATGGTCTAGAGCAATCTAGCAGTCAATTGTGGATCGCCATGTGACCAAGTTTGTGAGGGTTTGGAAGTCTGCCCTGAAGACTTACCATGAGTGTTGGGCGAGGACTGTGTGTTCTTAGCCCAAGGAGAATACGGTAGGCATTGTGTGTCCAGGGACTGTGTGCCTTTTGGTTTCAATACCAAGCCGCTCCAAACCAGATGTACAACTGTCACTGCAGTTGGAACTGGGTCATCAACCACTGTCTTCACTGTGAAACGGGTTCTATTTCCTCAACTCCCTATATTCCTTAGATTGTGTGTTGATGATTTTCACTGTCACTGTTTGAAGAATTTGCTGAAGACTTTCTCTGAAATTCCTCAACCCCAAATTCTTCACGCAAGTTAATCCTCATCTGTTTTTTGCATGCCTGCATACTGTGCAAACTGTTTTCATATTCCTCATCCTGAAAAACTGTTGTAGTGAAACTTTGCACTCCCGATCCTTTACTGTTTCCGCTGTAAGTTAGTCATCAGTGAGGAATTTCCTCAAAAGGAATTTCCTTAGTGATGAAATTCTAAAAATCTCCTATTCACCCCCCTCTAGTCGATATAACGCACTTTCACAAACGGAGCACTAAGTCGCCCTCTTGAAAGTTCGGCTCTTGACGCGGCGACTGTGATATCGTCGCAAGTCCTGTTGATAGATCGCCGATCGTGATGCAGCCAAGTCTCGCTCTTCCTCCAAAGCGTCCAACGAATCTTGACGCGCCAACTCGTTGTCCTGTTCCACATAAGCAGCGACTCGTGGCGAATCATGTGTGATGTCACTTGGCAATACTGCCTCTGCCCCATAGACCGAGAAAGAGGGAGTAAAACCCGTAGAGCGATTTGGAGTGGTCCTGGTACTCCATAAAACTGAGGGCAATTCTTCAACCCAACAGCCCGGGGTACGCTCAAGAGGTACCATAAGCCGGGGCTTGATTCCTCGCAATATTTCTTGATTCGCCCTTTCTGCCTGTCCATTAGACTGGGGGTGTGCGACTGCAGAAACGTCAAGCCGGGTATGCTCTCTTCCGCAAAACTCTTGCATTGCGCCCTTTGATAGATTAGTACCATTGTCAGTAATGATACTATGAGGGTATCCGAAACGGAAGATTAACTTTTTCAAGAATTTGACAGTCGTGTCTGCATCACAGCTACTAACTGGTTCTGCCTCGACCCACTTAGTAAACTTGTCAACCGCCACCTATAGGTGAGTCTTTTTGTTGGATGACATTTTGAAAGGACCAACCATGTCTAGCCCCCAGACCACAAACAGCCAAGTAATTGGAATCATCCGTAATTCCTGAGCCGACACGTGCATCTGACGTCCAAATTTTTGGCAACCATCACATCGGCGAACTATCTCTTCAGCATTTGCATGAGCCGTCAGCCAATAAAATCCATGCCTAAACGCTTTGGAAACCAGGGAGCGTGAGCCAACATGATGACCACAGTCGCGTGCGTGAATTTCATTGAGAATCATACACCCTTCCTCGGAAGAGACACACCTTTGAAATACTCCTGAAGTGCTTCGCCTGTGCAACTCGCCATTATGTATGAGCATGGATTTGCATCGACGGACGATTTGGCGAGCCAACAACTCATCTGTGAGTAACTCGCCTCGTGTGAGATATGCCATGTAGGGCATCTTCCAATCCAGGGTGGCACGAAGGGCCGCCACAAGTTGAGTCTCAGGGTATGGCACCGCCAAATCTTCCTCTGAAGGTAGCCTCACCGAGGGGTTATGTAACACATCCAAAAATACATTAGGGGGGACCGGCTTACGTTGTGAACCGAGGCGTGAAAGAGCATCTGCTGCTTCGTTAAGTCGCCGATCGATGTGATCCACCTGATAACCATGAAAATGTCCCGCCACGTCCGACATAGTTCGCCTGTAAGCCGCCATCAAAGGATCTCTGGAATCCCAAGTGCCAGAAACCTGCTGTGCGACTAGATCTGAGTCGCCCAAACATCTAACTCGGGTGAGATTCATCTCTTTGGAGAGTCGCAACCCATGGAGCAGAGCTTCATATTCTGCTGCATTTTTGGTACATGGAAACATGAGTCGGAGGACATAGCAGAACTTGTCACCCTGAGGCGTAGTTAACACCACGCCAGCCCCCGAGCCTTCCAACTGCCTAGACCCGTCAAAATGGACGGTCCAGTATGTGTGATCGGGCGTGTCTTCTGGAATCTGCAACTCAGTCCAGTCATTTATGAAATCCACTAGTGCTTGAGACTTAATGGCCGTACGAGGGGTGTATCGCACGTGATGAGGTCCTAACTCGATGGCCCACTTAGCAATCCATCCAGTCGCTTCTCGATTTTGTATAATGTCACCAAGGGGGGCAGAACTGACCACCGTGATGAGATGTTCTTGGAAGTAGTGTTTCAGCTTCCGACTCGCCATAAAGACCCCAAAGAGCAGCTTCTGCCAATGCGGGTAGCGTTGTTTGGAGAGGGTCAGGACTTCGCTGATAAAATAAACTGGTCGCTGAACCGGATATTCCTTTCCTTCTTCCTTCCGCTCGACGACCACTGCCACGCTCATTGCCTTAGCATTAGCCGCGATGTACAAGAGCATAGGCTCCTTGTCCATTGCAGCAGCCAATACTGGCGGCTTAGCTAGTTGTTGCTTCAGGGCTTCAAAGGCTTCGTTGGCCTCATCCATCCAAACGAAATGATCAGTTTTCTTGAGTAACTGATAGAGAGTGATGACTTTCACCCCAAGGCGACTTATAAAGCGACTTAGAGCCACGATACGACCCGCCATGCGCTGGACTTGATTGATATTGGCCGGCTTGCCTAGCGAAGTTATCGCTTCAATTTTATCTGGGTTAGCTTCAATGCTGCATTCTGACACCAGAAAACCCAGCAACTTCCCTGCGGGAACACCAAACACACACTTGGTAGGGTTAAGCCTCATCGGGTACACGCGTAGATTGTCAAAGGTCTCCTTGAGATCTTGCAAGACCGACTCCTTCTTCTAAGACTTGATCACGATGTCGTCAACATAGGCGTGGACTTTATGTCCGATCTAGTTATGCAAACAATTCTGGATGCAACGCTGATAAGTCGGCCCCGCGCTCTTGAGCCCGAACGGCATGGACACGTAACGGAAGGCTCCAAAGGGGGTTATGAAGGATGTTTTCTCCTGGTCCTCCACGGCCATCTTGATCTGGTGGTATCCAGAATAAGCATCCGAAAAACACAAACGCTCGCAACCCGCCGTCGAATCAATGATTTGATCAATGTGGGGAAGGGCGAAAGGATCCTTTGGACAAGCTCTGTTGAGGTCGGTGTAGTCGATGCACATGTGGAAAGTGTCGTTCTTTTTTAGCACAAGGACCGGGTTAGCCAACCATTCAGGATGAAAAACCTCGATGATGAATCCGGCGGCCAAAAGTCGGGCGACTTCCTCTCCAATTGCCTTACGTCGTTCCTCGTTAAACCTGCAAAGATACTGCCGAACCGGCTTTACTTTGGGGTCGGTATTAAGATGGTGCTCAGCGAATTCTCTCGGGACACCCGGCATGTCTGAAGGTTTCCATGCAAAAATGTCCCGATTCTCACGGATGAATTCGATGAGCGCCCTTTCCTATTTGGGATCCAGGCCCGTCCCAATGGTGAACTGCTTGGTCGAGTCGCCAGGCATGAAGTCTATCACCTTCCTGTCATCCGTTGGTTTAAACTTGAGGGGCGTCTCTGAGTCAATCGTTGGTCTCTAGAGCGGCGTCATATCCGTCGGGTCAACATTGGCTTGGTGAAACTTGAGCTCCTCGGCCGCGCAGGCCGTCTCGGCATAAGCTACGTCTCCTTCCTCGCATTCTTGGGATATTTTCCTGTCTCCGTTGATTGTGATAGTCCCCTTAGGACCAGACATCTTGAGCTTGAGATAAACATAACATGGGCGAGCCATGAATCGGGCGTAAGCCGGCCTTCCAAATAATGCGTGGTAAGGGCTCTTGATTTTGACCACCTCAAACATGAGTGACTCGCTCCTGTAATTAGACTCTGTGCCAAAAGCCACGTTAAGTTTAATACGCCCAATTGGGTAGGCCGACTTACCCAAAACAATGCCTTGGAAAACCATGGACGATGGCATCAAGTCCTTCTCCGAGAAGTTCATCCTTCGAAAAGTATCGAAATATATGATGTTTATGCTGCTGCCTCCATCCATGAGGACTTTGGAAAGGGTGTACCCTCCGACTTGGGGAGCCACGACCAAAGCCAAGTCGCTAGGGTTATCAACTCGGGGCGAGTGATCCTCCCTACTCCAGGTGATGGGCTGCTCGGACCAATGGAGGTACCAAGGGAGTGCCGGCTCAGCCACGCTGCAAGCTCTATGTTTCACCTTCTGGTTCCATTTGCAAGTGCTGGTGGTGAACACATGATATTGTCCGTTGTTCAGCTGCTTAGGATTATTCTGAAAGCCGGTATTGTCATCCTGTCGCTGGGGATCTCCTTGCGGGGGTGGTTGCTGAAACACGCCCCGTGGGTTATACCGTTATTGGTTGTGAACTTGGTACTGTCCACTATTAGGCTGTGACCCGCCCTGCGGACCCGAGTAAGGAAACCCACCAAACGGGCTTTGGCTTGACCCGGGCGCGTCGAACTGTTCCTGTCGTTGGCCTTGATCACCTCCTTGGCCTTTCTTGAGCGCTTCAGCTCGGAACTCCTACATCACATAGAAATCCTCCCAGGAGTGAGTAGCCGGTCCCTCAGCCGTAGTGTGCTGTGGGCAGGGGCCTTTGAGCATATCATGATAGTTCCGCGGCTTCTTCCCGCTGAAGCCTCGCTTCTTCTGGCGGTGGTTCCCATTGCCGGCACTTGTATTGGTGACGAAGTCTGTGGGACCTTCTTGTTGTCTCCTCTTACCTTGGCCACCGTGGTTGTGGTTACCCCGCCCTTGAAACTGGGAGTGACCTTTTGACGACTCGCACCTCCTAGCGGTGCTAACCTTGTCATCATCCTCCCCAGGATCCTTAGTGTCGTTTGACTCGGCATATCTGGTGAGGGTGTCCATCAACTCGCCCATGTCCTACACCTTACACTTAAGTCGCCCCAGCTTCAGTACCAAAGGCTCGTAATGGCAATTTTTCTCCAGAATCAGCACTGCCTGAGCCGCCGAGATGCCGTCCGACGAATGAATGACCTCTACAACTCGCCGTGTCCAATGATGGGCCAACTCAACCGGTCGCTGAACGCAGTGTTGTAAGTCGATGATGGTCATTGGGCGTTTGCAAGTCCCTCGGAAATTTTTGATGAAACACTCCTTTAACTCTGCCCAAGTGTTGATGGAGTTAGGCGGTAGGTTTTTCAACCACATATGCGTCATCCCTTGCTACATCAACAAAAGTTCTTCCCCGACAGTGGTGCCAGAGATCCTTCTATCGTCTCTCGAGCTTGTGTTGGTTTTTCCCTTCAAGAGGAAAGGGTGATGCAGCACAGGAGCAGTAAGTATTTCCCTCAGTTTGAGAACCAAGGTATCAATCCAGTAGGAGAGTCTCGTCAAGTCCAGAGTACCTGCACAAACACAAAAGAGCTTGCACCCAACGCTATAAAGGGGTTGTCAATCCCTTCAAGATTGTTTGCAAAGTGACATGATGAAGAGGGATAATCTCAAACCAATGATGAAAACCCCATCTTTTTACCCTTGATGGCAACAACATGATGCGTGCCTCGCTACCCCTTCTGTCACTGGGTGAGGTCACCGCACGGTATGAACCCAAAACCAAGCACTTCTCCCATTGCAAGAATCATAGATCTAGTTGGCCAGACAAAACCCACAACTCGAAGAGAATTACAAGGATATGAAATCATGCATAAGAGAGATCTGAAGAAACTCAAATAAGATTCATAGATAATCTGATCATAAATCCACAATTCATCGGATCTCGACAAACAAACCGCAAAAGAAGATTACATCGGATAGATCTCCATGAAGATCATGGAGAACTTTGTATTGAAGATCCAAGAGAGAGAAGAAGCCATCTAATTACTAGCTATGGACCCGTAGGTCTATGGTGAACTACTCACGCATCATCGGAGAGGTCATGGTGTTGATGAAGAAGCCCTCCGTGTCCGAATCCCCCCTCCGACATGGCACCAGAACGTGCCCCAGATGGAATCTTGCGGAGAGAGAAGCTTGCGCCGGCGGAAAAGTACTTTCGATGATCTCCTGATTTTTTGTGGAATTTTTGGGGATATATAGGCGCAAACCCTAGGGCAAAGGAGGTCCAGGGGGCCCACAAGCCTGTGGGCTGCGGCCTCCCCCTGGTCGCGGGGTGACGGCTTGTGGGGCCCCTGGGCCCCCCTGCCTTGGTTCTCAAGTCTCCTGATCTTCTTCCGTTACGGAAAAAATATGTTTGGCGATTTTATTCCGTTTCGACTCCGTTTCAAAATCTCCTCTGAAAGTGGTCAAAAACATGGAAGAAACAGGAACTCGCACTTGGCACTTAGTTAATAAGTTAGTCCCAAAAAATATATAAAAGGCATGCAAAACATCCAAAGTTTGACAAGATAATAGCATGAAACCATCAAAAATTATAGATACGTTGGAGACGTATCAAGCATCCCCAAGCTTAACTCCTGCTCGTCCTCGAGTAGGGAAGTGATAAAGAATGAATTTTTGATGTGGAATGCTACCTAGCATAGTTGTCCTTTGCAACTTCTTTCACGTGACATGAATGTTCAGATCCGTAAGATTCAAAACAATAGTTTGCTATTGACATGAAAACAATAATACTTCAAGCAAACTAGCAAAATAATCATGAACTTCCAAAATAACAAGGCCAAGGAAAGTTATCCCTACAAAATCATATAGTCTGGCTATGCTCCATCATCCTCACACAACTAATGTAAATCATGCACAACCTCGGTACTGGCCAAGTAATTGTTTTCTGCCACACCCAGTTTTTGGCCTTCCTGATTAATTATCTTATTTCAAAAATCAGGACCAATTAAATTTGTTTGTGAGTGCTTGTTATGCTTGGAGTGACTGTTGTTTGCCTGTTTGCTTGATTGCATGTGATTGCTCCCCATTAATCCTTGCCATCCTCCTAATCACCTCATCATCCCATGATCTCCTGCTTAATGATCATGCCATGTGTTTAGGACAAATATCTATTTTACCAAATATTATTTTCACCAAAAAACATTTCTTTGAATTAAACTTTCAAACCCCTGAGATGAGGGTTGTACAAAAAGTCCTCAAATTAGGGAATTTCTTTGGCACCAATTATTTTATTTAAAACCTATGATCAAAATGTTTTCCAAAAACCACCATATTATTATTTTAAAAGTTATTTTATTATTTTATTTAAATGCCTCTTTGTGAGGCTAGAAAATGTCTCCTATGAAGGAAAGTTATTTTTATTGTCTTCAAAAATTTTAAGAAAATTTAGGGAAAGTGAGTGGATATATTTATTCCCTATTTATGGGTTTAAACACATGGTCATGTTCAAAATATTTGGCAAACCCCTCCAACACCATTCCTGCCTATTCCAAGCTTTTGGAATATTTCTATAAGAAATATTCTCAATAAATTCCAGTAAAATCCTAGCATGTCCCTTACGTTATATTTGATGACCTTGCCAAGTTTCATTTCAATCCAAGTTGATTTGGCTCCCCTAATCCCTCTAAAACCCTATGTGTCCAGAATCAAAGTTGGTCAACTCTACATTGTGAAGTGTCTCCAATTATGCCCAAATTTGGTGGACCTGTTCTAATGATCCAATAATGCATCCACAGCAAGTGGTGCATCAAAGAGAATAAAGGAACTTGTCCTAAGACCCTCAAAACCCTCTCTGTTGATTTGTGACTTTGGTAAACTTTACATTATAAAGTTTCTCCAATTGACCTCCAACTTTTTGTGCATGCCTTGATGCTCAAGTAATGCCCATACACGAAATATTGGATTTGTGGGAATTTATTTGAATAGGGTTGTAAGCAGAAATCCATTTCTGCCCATTTCAAGGGTTTTCCAAGTCTACGTTGGAAAAACATCTCGAGCAAATCCCAAAATTGGTGAACAAGCTTATTTTCATCTATTATTTGATCCTGATAAGTTTCATAGCCATTGGAATCCATCTGGTAGCCTAACCACAGATCAAACACCTTGTGTGCACTCAATAAATTGGCTTCTTTTACCCCTTTCCCTTTTACCCTTGAGCTCAAATTTCTACCACAGCCTCATATAGTTACATTGTACCTCGAGTAACTTTGCCACCCCCTCTGGTCAATTATTGGAGAGAGACCCTTTGTAACTTTCTATCATTTTCACCCTTGGATCACTGTTTTACCTATATTCCCATACTTCTGCTTAACCCAAAGCCCCCAATTCTTTCCAGAGCATCTATTCTATGCCAAGGCTTCATTTAGAACCAAGATATGGCATGCTCATGTGGACAAAATGAGCAGCACCTCCTCAAGTTGATTTCTGGCTGAAATGAGGCTTTGTACAACAAGTACTAGCTACACTTGCTTTCTTGAGCTGAAACTTTGTAGTCTTGTAGTCCTTCTATTAAAAACACTGCTAGACAAGGTTTCACCTCAATTAACTCTCTACGCAAACCAGTTTTGCTAGCCTGAAGTTTGCTGCTACAAACTTAATCATAGTCCAAACCCATTCAAACCTCCTTCACTTGGCTGCAAACTCCACCAGTGACCTCTGGCAAGCATGCCTTGCATGAGAGACATCTTTGTCAGGCCAAACGGTCACCCTGGACACGCGTATCCATGGTGACCATGCTGGCTGCATGCACTAATGGTGCTCTGCACCATTTCCTCGTCTCCTAGCTCGTGTCCCGTAGCTGCAGTATGCCCCAGTGTGTCTCGAAGTCTCCCCTTGACCATTCAAAGCATCTCCATCCACTAGGTAGCCTCCAAAGTTCCCGTGGAACGTGTGGCACCCATGCCCACGGGTACATCCGAGAGCTTCCAAGCTCTCCTCCCTCCTCCTCCTCTCATATCTCCTCATTTCCCCGAGCATCGGCCTCTCTAGCATCTCTCTCCTTCCTTGGGTTCCTCCAGGCTCCCTTTTGAGCCTCTGCTCTCTCCCCAAGCCTCCTCCTCCCTCTGCCATGCCATGGCCAAAGCCCACCGGAGGCCGCCGCGCGAGCATGGCTAACCAGGGGTCTCCCCTCGCCCCTGGGCCCTCCGGAGGACCCACCTCGTCGTCGGGCCTCCTCCCCAGCTCCTCTATCTCCCTCCCTTCGCCCCTGGTACCGGCACCAGAGGAGGCCGGCTGTCTCCCTGCAGCCACGTAGTCGGCGCCCTTGCGGCCCTCTTGTAGGCGCCGGGCAGGGGAACGAGGGCGGCTAACTCCCCCGAGCACGCCGGTGGTCGGCGCACCGCTGGGGGGTGACCAGAGCCACCTGGGGAACCTCCTCCCGCGGCCAGTCTGTCCTCCTTGCCTCCCCTGAGTGCAAGCGGGAGGAAGGAGAAGACCCTGGCAGGCGGGGGCCCCTTTCAGCGAGCCAACGCTGGGCCTAGGCATTAAGTCGCCGCGCCCAGACCGAAAACCGTCTCCCCGGCGTGGAGGCATATTTCTGTAAATACGCCTTCGACGTAGTCGACCTGCCGCATGGTGGAGCAGCTGGGCCGGCCCATTGTTTATCTAGCGCGCAGGGCACGTTATAAGCCTCTGAAGGTCCCCCTTTCCTTTTTATTATATCAGTTATTTCAAAAATCAATATCAAATCCATTCTATCTCCAAATTTGATGATTCAAAATTCTGCAGGTTTCTAAAATCATGTTCTATCCAGATTTGAGCATTACACCTTTTCCCAAAATACTTCTCTGTGATAATAATATCTAAAGGCCCATTTAGATATTTTAAACACCACCTTTGCAAATTCCTAGAGGATTCAAATCAGCTCCAATTGGAGTGATTCAAATTTCCAGAGCCTTCTTATATCATGTACTAGTTTTAGAGCCTTGGTTAACATTTTTATCAAGCTTCATTCTGTTGCTTATAATAAATAGCTTCCTATTTCTATTTACTCCATAGTAGAAAATTCCTAGAATATTCATACCAACTCCAAATCCACTGAAACCTCTTCCTAAATATTTCTAAAATCATTCTCTGTTAAATGGGTGCCTCCACTCATTTTTAACAGAATGATTTATGTTGGCTTCTTCAATGGTCACCTAGTCCTCCTTTCATCCATTCAAAATTCCCTGATGATCCAAATATCCTATATCAAGCTTCAAGTATTTTTCCTATGACCAGAGAGGTCCAAGAAAAATAGAACTTCTATTTCTAGAACACTTTTATTCTACTTGATATGTGGCTTACCATGGTTGTTTCCGACGATAGTTGACAGGTAGACGGAGTATTCAGAGTTGGAGCGGAAGACCTCGAAGACCCCGAGGACTTACGTGAGCAAGGCAAGCAGCCCTTTGACCATGACTGAGCATATGTTACTTTGCATGTTAAATAGCAAGTATTCCCGTTGCATATGATCATAAGTGCCGGTAATCATTTGATATGATTTCACCGAAGGCTCCTCCGGAGCATTTGCATTGAGCTTGACTCTACCCCTTGAGGGTCATGCTAATACCATGTTGACAAGTAAAGGTAGAACTAGTATCATCATTAGCATGTTGTTGACATAAAGCAAGAGTTTATGAAAACCCCGTCGGGTGCCACTAATGCCGAGGGTGATGATGAGTTAGGTGGTCACTGTTGGTGAAGTGATGCACCCGGTAATTGTGTGAGTAAGGTTTCGGAAATGGGATTAGATTTATGATGTGTCGACCGTCCCAACCTTACCAGTACAACCACGTTACCCCTTATGGGACGGGGCTATGTTAATTACTCTGGTCGGTGCTAGCAAAGAGCCACATTACTAGTGGCGGGAGTGATATGTGGTCACTCTCGTGATGGGGTCGTGCCTGGTAGGACGACTATGCCATTATTATGAGTTCCAGTCACACCGTTGGTCCCCGCATGGTTGGTACTGTCCAGAGTTGGTGCTCGTAAGACGTACAACATGTGGGCTGGGTACCAATCGAGTGGATCTCTTTGTCTAGTATCGTCAGGGGAAAGGAATTGATCGGGTACTTACCTCGAGTATGTGATATACCGCGAGTCGTGGATGACACGGAAGTTTCCCGGATCTCGTGGGTCCAGCGTACTACCTTTGCAGAGTGTAAACTATTCGAATAGCCGTGTCCACGGTCAAGGACAGTTGGGTAATCCTGCTTAAACTACGCCCTGATATTTCCGCATAAACCAGGTGTGTGTGTGTGTGTGTGTGTGGTGATGAGAAAGGTGTTGCTTTAATAGCAATCATATGACCAAGGTCGGTGACTTGGCATATAGGGTGAACCCGGATGGCTCAGCCCTCGACAGATATATTGATGTCTGTAACCTGTTCTTCAGGAGTAATTCTTTAACTTGATGCATATTCATGATCATTCCCCACCAAGATGAGTTACACCAAAGATACATGATATTGTTATCCTTCACTTTCATTTTTCATATCATGGGCTGTTTGCGAGTACATTCAAAGTACTCATTGGCTTGCCACTGGTTATTTCATTGACCAGGTGTGAAAGAGCAGGATATGGTGAAGATTAACTCGGTGACGTTCTTGCGAGCTAGGACGCTTCCTAGTCAGAATGCATGTAGGTTAAGGCTAATGGCATGGGTTCACGCTTTCAACCAATAATTCTGCTATTGGTCCAGTTTGGAGTGTAGGCCTTTAAGGCCCTATATATGAAAGAGTCGACCGAAGTGGTCATTTACTGTATCAAACGATATGTATGGATGTAAGACTCTTTTATTCGGTATCTGTGTTTGGTGAGCATTGATCTCTGGGATCACTGAGCACGGCGATCTCGACTCGTAAGTCGGGGTCCCCACAGAGCTGGTATCAGAGCCATCCTGACTGTAGGAAGCCTTATTTAGCACGGACGTTAGTTAGGATAAAACTGCTTTCCACATCCTTCAAAATACTTACAAAACCTATATATTTTCTTGACTCTCCTAAATTTTCAAAGAAAGTGAAGGTTATGCTCTAGCCTTCCACTCTTATTTTCTTGACACTCCTCGTCTACTTTTTCAAAAACTTGCAAATGGTCGCTGCTGTCTTATGCCCTCTGACCACGGGATAAATTGAAATCCTCGTGGGCAACCCGGAAGGAAGTTACCTTTCCAAGCAAACACTTGTGCTGAAGGACAGAGAAGACAACTCTGCGACCAGACGACAGCAACAGAAGTACCTCCATGAGGAACAAGGACATCGAGGCTTAGAAGATGGTGACACCTTGGGCACTGTTCCAGAGTGATGCCACTTCCGACTACGATAATCTGTACATAATAGATGCAAACCTTGATCTGCATCACTAATAGAGCGACCCTGTCAGTTATAAGGAATTGTGTCGACCACCACCGGTGGATGAGAACCTAACCATTTGGTCCGCCTCACCTTAGTGAGCAGGAAAACGGTTCTCTTCATCCCCTACTCTAGGTGTCGATATCGCAATTAGTATGATTAAGAGATCAGAACTCTATCATGTCTTGCAAATATCGATGCATGAAGGTGTCCACTTGAGACTCTCCAAGCCTCAGAAGACGAGAAGGCAATGACATGATCATGAAGACAACAGAAGACCCTGTCAGGGACAGCAATGAAGAACCACCTTCGACAGCAACTCCCTAGATGAGAAGTCATCAAGGATCCCTTCAACCCAACCCTAGAAGTTCGGCGAGCAACACCAAGAGACGTGGCAACCCCATGAGAAGGTCCAGAAGACTTAGCGAACTCCTCTCCGGAGCACGAAGCAAGCACAATTGTCGAGTCCCAGAACCTAGGATAGGATGAGTCATGAATCCCTATGCAAAGTCGAGTCTGTGAAATGGTTCGAATGGACCATGTTATGTGTTGTTGTTTTTGTTGTTTGTGGCTTGATATAAGTCGCACATTTGATCGAGCAACAAGAATGCGGTTTTATCGCCTGTCTTACTTTGATGTTCGAAATGATTTTGACACTTGTTTGAGTTGACTTTTCAACGCTCGTTTGATTGCACTAAGACACTTAGACACTCTCCTTTGTGCTCTCTTTATCTCACCCCTCTCGACAACTGAAGACAGCAAGACAAGATGCACCAAGGATCCACTTCGAAGGACGACTGTCACTGAAGACACTGACTGTGCTATGCTTAACCACACAAAACCCATAGGAGTGTGCTTTTCCCTCAAGATTGGAAAACCACACTAGACCAGACTAACCTCCACAAACCTTTCCGGCTCAAAATTTCTGGTCACGTGTCTAGTACACAGACTTGCCAGAACACGTGTAGGTCCCCGATAAACCCTGCTTAGCACCGGGTTCCTTATGGAACGAGTGATCGCAGTGAACAAGTATCCTTCAATCTTAAGATAGCACCACAACCCTAATGCCATAAGTAGGACCGTTTTCGGACAGAGTATTAGACTATAGGTTGTTGTGATGATAATAGTTGTCTTGAGGATACAGCTAGACTATCTTGGTGGATCATAAGACCCTTGTCTGGGTAGATGAACTTGGTGGAACGAATTGATATAGTAGCATAACATACATATCCTTGGAGTAAGATTGGATTTAGTAGGACGATCATAATCGCGATCAGCAATATTCTTGGTGGTATGCATGACTTTAGCAAGTAGTTGGCATGATTTGATGCCTTTACCATAATGACTTGGAGTATCAAGCTTCTTATTAGATTTGAGTCTTGGATTTAAATAGGTAATCTTAATAGAGTATCGAGGATGACAGAGACCACATGGTTCGGAGTAAATTGGATATAGCCCGTCAATCTCGATCATGATACCATGTTTCTCGATGGATATAGAGTGCGTGTACTTAGAGTTGTCAGATTGGTTTACAACCTATGTGGTTTGGCCTTGGAGATTAAATGGACATGAGTATAGAAGTTGGTGGACATACGATGACGTAATACTTGCAGTAAGATGTGAATTATGAGGACTCTAAGAGATTATGTAGAACCCCATCAATGTTGGATTTGTAGGAGTGATAGGTCCAGTAATGATTGCTCGGATTGATGGATCACTTGATCGGATTCATAGAAAGGAAACAAGATATTGGATTGGTATACTACGTGTTTCCTTAAAATAGTAATGCGGTACCCTGTCCATTGTATGATCTAGGTGGACGTTGGATTTGTAGCATCCCAGTGCAACGTTAGCAGCTTATATACTTCCCCGAGGTTCTTGCATAGTAATGCATGTGCATCACTGCTACACCATACTTGTAGTGTTTAGGTTTAGATCATCCCTCAACCCAGAGTTGACTAGCATGAGCGGCGTGGAGTTGACCCACGTGGGATGGTATCTTTGATGAGATGAGGTGATGTCGTCCCGAGATAGAAGTCGAACTATTGGCATCTAAGGAAAGTGCTTAGAGATAAGATGATAACTGTTTGCCCACATCCTAAGTTCCTTGAGACCCTAAAGCTTAACTGAGCCACAAGATGGACGGATTACGACCATAGAAGACGACTCTAAGTCGTTGGAGTATGGCCAATACCCGCCCATAGCAAGTCCCCGTTCTCCTCATCTGACTCTTGAGCACTTTGCTTATGTCTTGTTTGGGAAAAGTATGTGGTCATCCTCACTGATGACACACTTATTCGCCCAGTGAGAGGACGAGAGCCTCGGTGCCGTTTAGATGGACCACAGACACCACAGACTACAATCCTCCAGCAAGCGAAGGCAGTCTCCACGAGCATGGTGAAGCATCCACATGATCAAGGAGCCTCGACGACACAGGAGAACGACACATTTTATTGCAACTCCAGCATCAACTACGGCAACCATGCCATGCAAGGCAGTAAAGCCAGCAAGGACAAACACACCGGGAGCAACCTCCACCCGGACCACGACTGCGTTCACGGCCACCCATCACATCCACGCCTAACCACTTGCCACTAAGACACACCTCGATTCCTTCGTAAGAAGAGATCGCACGGGCACCACTAGCACACTAACACCACACGTGCGCCGAGCAGATGCCTAATCCTCATGAACCCTGCCGCCGCAGAGAGCCGCCGTGCGGGTGACAGCATCTTGGCGATCATCATGGACGATCGCGCAGTACTGCGTCGAGACCCCGACCAGCAACGCCACCATCCCGGACAGGAATATGATGAGCCATCCCGGGGTCTCGTCCGCCATTGGCATCCCTCCTCGAGCACCTGCAGCAAAAGAAGAAGAAGAGGGCTGGAGCAGCAGCAAGTAGCGAGGCCGGGTGGGAGAACGAGAAGGACTCCCTGGCCAATTTATAGTCAGGCTCGGAGAGCCACTAGCCAGGCCACCAGCCGCATTTGCCGCTCGGCCGTCGGTGCTCGCTAGGAATCCCAGAGCAGTGCCGACACACCAGGCCTGCGAGGTGAGTGCTCGTTGCACCGGCAGATGGCTCACCACACGCCATCGTAGGGCGGCCCCGGACACCGTACGCCCTAGACACTGCAAGTGGAGGCAGCCACGGGACTCACCCAAGAAAGAAGAATCAGAGGAAGAAGAGGCTGACGGCGGACCCTGGGCCCACTTGTCAGCCGGAGTAGGTACCGAGCAACAGGTACGACTAGCAACCAGATATGGCAATTCTCCCTTTCTCCAACATCCTCCTAGAACGCAGATGCACCAATAAGTGGCACTCTTGAGGTGGCCCCATCAGACCGTGTATTTGGATTATTGCTGCTAGTGAGTCCTGCAGCATAGCAGGAACAGACCCTTGATTTCGCCTTAACAAATCTCGAGGACGAGATTTTCTTAAGGGGGTACGGTTTGTCACACCCAGTTTTTGGCCTTCCTGATTAATTAACTTATTTCAAAAATCAGGACTAATTTAAATGTTTTGTGAGTGCTTGTGATGCTTGGAGTGACTGTTGTTTGCCAGTTTGCTTGATTGCATGTGATTGCTCCCCATTAATCCTTGCCATCCTCCTAATCACCTGATCATCCCATGATCTCCTGCCTAATGATCATACCATGTGTTTAGGACAAATATCTATTTTTACCAAATATTATTTTCACCAAAAAGCATTTCTTTGAATTAAACTTTCAAACCCCTGAGATGAGGGTTGTACTACAAGTCCTCAAATTAGGGAATTTCTTTTGCACCAATTATTTTATTTAAAACCTATTATCAAAATGTTTTCCAAAAACCACCATATTATTATTTTAAAAGTTATTTTATTATTTTATTTAAATGCCTTTCTGTGAGGCCAGAAATGGTCTCCTATGAAGGAAAGTTATTTTTATTGCCTTCAAAATATTTAAGAAAATTTAGGGAAACTTAGTGGATATATTTATTCCCTATTTATGGGTTTCAACACATGGTAATGTTCAAAATATTTGGCAAACCCCTCCAAAACCATTCATGCCTATTCCAAGATTTTGGAATATTTCTATAAGAAATATTCTCAATAAATTCCAGTAAAATCCTAGCATGACCCTTATGTTATATTTGATGACCTTGCCAAGTTTCGTTTCAATCCAAGTTGATTTGGCTCCCCTAATCACTCTAAAACCCTATATGTCTGGAATCAAAGTTGATCAACTCTACATGGTGAAGTGTCTCCAATTATGCCCAAATTTGGTGGACCTGTTCTAATGATCCAATAATGCATCCACACCAAGTGGTGCATCAAGGAGAATAAAAGAACTTGTCCTAAGACCCTCAAAACCCTCTTTGTTGATTTCTGAATTTGGTAAACTTTACATTATAAAGTTTCTCCAATTGACCTCCAACTTTTTGTGCATGCCTTAATGCTCAAATAATGCCCCTACACCAAATATTGGATTTGTGGGAATTTATTTGAATAGGGTTGTAACCAGAAATCCCTTTCTGCCCATTTCAAGGGTTTTCCAAGTCTATGTTGGAAAAACTTCTCCAGCAAATCCCAAAATTGGTGAGCAAGCTTATTTTCATCTATTATTCGATCGTGTTAAGTTTCGTAGCCATTGGAATCCATCTGGTAGCCTAACCACAGATCAAACACCTTGTGTGCACTCACTAAATTGGCTTCTTTTACCCCATTCCCTTTTACCCTTGAGCTCAAATTTCTACCATAGCCTCATATAGTTACATTGTACCTCCAGTAACTTTGCCACCCCCTCTGGTCAGTTATTGGAGAGAGACCCTTTGTAACTTTCACTCATTTTCACCCTTGGATCACTGTTTTACCTATATTCCCATACTTCTGCTTAACCCAAAGCCCCAATTCTTTCCAGAGCATCTATTCTATGCCAAGGCTTCATTTAGAACCAAGATATGGCATGCTCATGTGGAGAAAATGAGCAGCACCTCCTCAAGTTGATTTCTTGCTGAAATGTGGCTTTGTACAACAAGTACTAGCTACACTTGCCTTCTTGAGCTGAAACTTTGTAGTCTTGTAGTCCTTCTATTAAAAACACTGCTAGACAAGGTTTCACCTCAATTAACTCTTTGTGCAAACCAGTTTTGCTAGCCTTAAGTTTGTTGCTGCAAACTTAATCGTAGTCCAAACCCATTCAAACTTCCTTCACTTGGCTCCAAACTCCACCAGTGACCTCTAGAAAGCATGCGTTGCATGAGAGACATCTTTGTCAGGTCAAACGTTCACCCTGGACACGTGAGTTTGCTGCTGCAAACTTAATCGTAGTCCAAACCCATTCAAACTTCCTTCACTTGGCTCCAAACTCCACCAGTGACCTCTAGCAAGCATGCGTTGCATGAGAGACATCTTTGTCAGGTCAAACGGTCACCTTGGACACGTGTAGCCATGGTGATCATGCTGGCTACATGCACTAATGGTGCTCTATACCATTTCCTCGTCTCCTAGCTAGTGTCTCGTAGCTGTAGTATGCCCCAGTGTGTCTCGGAGTCTCCCCTTGACCATTCAAAGCATCTCCATCCACTAGCTAGCCTCCAAAGTTCCCCTGGAACGTGTGGCGCCCATGCCCACGGGTGCATCCGAGAGCTTCCAAGTTCTCCTCCCTCCTCCTCCTCTCTTATATCCTCTTTTCCCCGAGCATCGACCTCTCTAGCATCTCTCCCCTTCCTTGGGTTCCTCCAGGCTCCCTTTTGAGCCTCTGCTCTCTCCCCAAGCCTCCTCCTCCCTGTGCCATGCCATGGACGAAGCCCACCGGAGGCCGCCGCGCGAGCATGGCTAACCAAGGGTCTCCCCTCGCCCCTGGGCCCTCCGGAGGACCCACTTCGTTGAAGGGCCTCCTCCCCAGCTCCTCTATCTCCCTTCCTTCGCCCCTGGTACCGGCACCAGAGGAGGTCGGCGGTCTCCCTGCAGCCACGTCGTTTGCGCCCTTGCACCCCCCCCCCCCCGTAGGCGTCGGGCAGGGGAACGAGGGCGGCTAACCCTCCCGAGCACGCCGGTGGCCGGCGCATCGCCGGGGGGTGACCAGAGTCACCTGGGGAAGCTCCTCCCGCGGCCGGTCTGTCCTCCCTGCCTCCCCTGAGTGCGAGCAGGAGGAAGGAGAAGACCCTAGCAGGCGGGGCCCCCTGTCAGCGAGCCAACGCTGGGCCCAGGCATTAAGTGGCCGCACCCAGACCGAAAATCGTCTCCCCAACGTGGAGGCGTATTTCTGTAAATACGCCCTCGACGTAGTCGGCCTGTCACGTGGTGGAGCAGCTGGGCCGGCCCATTGTTTATCTAGCGTGTAGGGCGCATTATAAGCCTCTGAAGGTCCCCCTTTCCTTTTTATTATATCAGTTATTTCAAAAATCAATATCAAATCCATTCTAACTCCAAATTTGATGATTCAAAATTTTGCAGGTTTCTGAAATCATGTTCTATCCAGATTTGAGCATTACACCTTTTCCTAAAATACTTCTTTGTGATAATAATATCTAAAGGCCCATTTATATATTTTAAACACCGCCTTTGCAAATTCCTAGAGGATTCAAATCAGCTCCAATTGGAGTGATTCAAATTTCCAGAGCCTTCTTATATCATGTACTAGTTTTAGAGCCTTGGTTAACATTTTTATCAAGCTGCATTCTGTTGCTTATAATAAATAGCTTCCTATTGCTATTTACTCCATAGTAGAAAATTCCTAGAATATTCATACCAACTCCAAATCTAGTGAAACCACTTCCTAAATATTTCTAAAATCATTCTGTGTTAAATGGGTGCCTCCACTCATTTTTAACAGAATGATTTCTGTTGGCTTCTTCAATGGTCACCTAGTCCTCCTTTCATCCATTCAAAAGTCCCTGATGATCCAAATATCCTATATCAAGCTTCAGGTATTTTTCCTATGACCAGAGAGGTCCAAGAAAAATAAAACTTCTATTTTTAGAACACTTTTATTCTGCTTGATGTGTGGCTTACCGTGGTTGTTTCCGACAATAGTTGACGGGTAGACAGAGTATTCGGAGTTGGAGCGGATGACCTCAAAGACCCCAAGGACTTACGTGAGCAAGGCAAGCATCCCTTTGACCATGACTGAGCATATGTTACTTTGCATGTTAAAATAGCAAGTATTCCCATTGCATATGATCATAAGTGCCGGTAATCATTTGATATGATTTCACCGAAGGCTCCTCCGGAGCATTTTCATTGAGCTTGACTCTACCCCTTGAGGGTCATGCTAATACCATGTTGACAAGTAAAGGTAGAAGTAGTATCATCATGAGCATGTTGTTGACATAAAGCAAGAGTTTTTGAAAACCCCGTCGGGTGCCACTAATGCCGAGGGTGATGATGAGTTAGGTGGTCACTTTTGGTGAAGTGATGCACCCTGTAATTGTGTGACTAAGGTTTCGGAAATGGGATTAGATTTATGATGCGTCAACCGTCCCGACCTTACCAGTACGACCACGTTACCCCTTATGGGAAGGGGCTATGTTAATTACTCTGGTCGGTGCTAGCAAAGAGCCACATTACTAGTGGCGGGAGTGATATGTGGTCACTCTCGTGATGGGGTCGTGCCGGGTAGGACGACTATGCCATTTTTATGAGTTCCAGTCACACCGTTGGTCCCCGCATGGTTGGTACTATCCAGAGTTGGTGCTCGTAAGACGTACAACATGTGGGCTGGGTACCAATCGAGTGGATTTCTTTGTCTAGTATCGTCTGGGGAAAGGCATTGATCGGGCACTTACCTCGGGTATGTGATATACCGCGAGTCGTGGATGACACGGAAGTTTCCCAGATCTCGTGGGTCCAGCGTACTACCTCTACAGAGTGTAAACTATTCGAATAGCCGTGTTCACGGTCAAGGACAGTTGGGTAATCCTGCTTAAACTACGTCCTGATATTTCCACATAAACCAGGTGTGTGTGAGTGTGTGTGTGTGTGGTGATGAGAAAGGTGTTGCTTTAATAGCAATGATATGACCAAGGTCGGTGACTTGGCATATAGGGTGAACCCGGATGGCTCAGCCCTCGACAGATATATTGATGTCTGTAACCTGTTCTTCGGGAGTAATTCTTTAACTTGATGCATATTCATGATCATTCCCCACCAAGATGAGTTACACCAAAGATACATGATATTGTTATCCTTCACTTTTATTGTTCATATCATGGGCTGTTTGCGAGTACATTCAAAGTACTCATTGGCTTTCCACTGGTTATTTCATTGACCAGGTGTGAAAGAGCAGGATATGGTGAAGATTAACTCGGTGACGTTCTTGCGAGCTAGGATGCTTCCCGGTCAGAATGCCTGTAGGTTAAGGCTGATGGCATGGGTTCACGCTTTCAACCAATAATTCCGCTATTGGTACAGTTTGGAGTGTAGGCCTTTAAGGCCCTATATATGTAAGACTCGACCGAAGTGGTCATTTACTGTATCAAACGGTATGTATGGATGTAAGACTATTTTATTCTGTATCCGTGTTCGGTGAGCATTGATCTCTGGGATCACTGGGCACGGCGATCTCGACTCATAAGTCGGGGTCCCCACATTTTAGCACTCTTACTTTCTCAAACTTTTTATAACTATCACGCAATACATGAGCGTGAGCCATGGATATAGCACTATAGGTGGAATAGAGTGTGGTGGTGGTTGTGAGACAAAAAGGAGGAGATGGTGACATTGACTCGGCGTATCAAAAGGCTATGGAGATGCCCATTAATAGATATCAATGTGAATGAGTAGGGATTGCCATACAAGAGATGCACTGGAGCTATAAGTATGTGAAAGCTCAAAAGGAAAACTAGTGGGTGTGCATCGAACTTGCTTGTTCACGAAGACCTAGGGTAATTTTGAGGAAGCCCATCATTGGAATATACAAGCCAAGTTATATAATGAAGATTCCCACTAGAATATGGTAGTGACAAAGCAAGAATCTCTCAATGAAGAACATGGTGCTATTATGAAGCACAAGTGTGGAAAAAGATAGTAGCATTGTCCCTTCTCTCTTTTTCTCTCCTTTCTCTTTTTTCATTTGGGCTCTTAGGCCTCTCTTTTTTCTCTTTTCTCTTTTCTCTTTTTTTATTTTTCTTTTTGGGCTCTTTGGCCTCTTTTTTTCATTTACTCACATGGGACAATGCTCTAATAATGATGATCATCACACTTTTATTTACTCATAGCTCAAAGCTTAGAAATGACTCTATAGGAAATGCCTCCGGCACTGTACCGGGATGTGCAACGATCTAGCTTGGCGTATGACGTTGAAACATCTCGCTAGCTATCTTACGATCATGCAATGGCAATATGAGAGTGACGACACAAGTCATGAGTCGGGACGGTGGGAGTTGCATGGCAATATATCTCGGAATGGCTATGAAAATGCCATAGTAGGTAGGTATGGTGGCTGTTTTGAGGAAGGTATATGGTGGGTTTGTGCACCGGCGAGAATTGCGCGGCACTAGAGAGGCTAGCAATGGTGGAAGGTTAAAGTGCATCTATACCATGGACTCACATTAGTCATGAATAACTCACATACGTGTTGTGAAAGTTTCTTTTAGTAATCAAAACAAAGTGCTAAACGCATACTCCTAGGGGAAGGGTTGGTGGGTGTTAACCATCGCGCGATCCCGACCTCAACACAAAGGATGACAATCAATAGATCAATTATGCTCTGACTTCCTAACATAGCGGTTCACCATACGTGCATGCTACGGGAATCACTAACTTCAAAACAAGTATTTCTAGATTCACAACACCCTACTAACATAGCTCTTAATATTACCAAATCCATGTCTCAAAACTAATTGAGAGGAATCAAGACTTCTCTTTCTACTCAATGCACATGAAGATGGAGGTTTTTGCATCCTCTTTGGGTACCTATCACATTTGGGACTACTTTCATAGCATAAGCCAACTACCAAGTCATGCACCACCGTGCTCTAAAATATATAAGTGAAGCATATAGAGCAAAAGTATCTAGCTCAAAAGATATAAGTGAAGCACTATGAGCATTCTAGCAAAAATCACGATGAGTGCATGTCTCTCTCTCTTAAAAAGGTGTGCAGCAAGGATGATTGTGACACAACAAAAAGAAAAGACTCCTAAGATACAAGACGCTCCAAGCAAAACACATATCATGTGGTGAAAAGAAATATAGCTCCAAGTAATGTTACCGATGGATTGAAGACGAAAGAGGGGATGCCTTCCCGGGGCATCCCCAAGCTTAGGCTTTTTGGTGTCCTTGAATTTGGCTTGGGATGCCTTAGGCATCCCCAAGCTTGAGCTCTTTCCACTCCTTATCTCTTTGTCCATGAGAACATCACCCAAAAGTTGAAAACTTCACAACACAAAACTTAAACAGAAACTCGTGATAACATTAGAACAAGAAAACAAACTACCACTTCTTTTGGTACTGTAGCAAACTTGAATTCTATCTATATTGGTGTTGGGCTACTGTATTCTCACTTTTCCAGGGCTAGTACCCCCCGATACTAACCATAGTTTCATCAAAACAAGCAACCAACTCAACAAAAAACAGAATCTGTCAAAAACAGACTAGTCTGTAGCAATCTGTGTACTTCGTATACTTCTGGTACCTCAAAAAATCTGAACAATTACGACGGCCTAGGCAAAAGGCATATCAACCGGCAGCAAAAAGAATCAACTCAAAAGCTCTTTCTGAATAAAAATAAAAAAAATCATCCCGTGAGCGAAAAGTTTGTGTCTTTTTCCAGCAGGATCAAACAACCATTACCA
This sequence comes from Hordeum vulgare subsp. vulgare, assembly GCF_904849725.1. Taxonomy (NCBI): domain Eukaryota; kingdom Viridiplantae; phylum Streptophyta; class Magnoliopsida; order Poales; family Poaceae; genus Hordeum; species Hordeum vulgare. The sequence goes on from NC_058520.1 coordinate 197,819,095, forward strand.
AGACTAGTCATAAAGGTTTTGCTTGGCTCAAACACAAAAAGAAACACAACAAACACAATCACAACAGAATTGTGATGGTCTGGACGCAACAAAACAGAAAGAAAAATATAAATTCATTGGGTTGCCTCCCAACAAGCGCTATTGTTTAACGCCCTTAGCTAGACATAAAAGTGATAGAATCACGTATCGTCGTCTTTGGTGCTCAAACCATAAGTAGCGTGATCACTTATCATCTTAAGGTTTTCATCTTTCTTGCTATATGATTCACCACTATTTTTGGGAACAAACACACACTTGGTGACCTTATTGTGGGCAAAGTTTGGAGTATTCTGCACAACGGCAAAAGCGGAACCCAAGTTGGTTATAACATCCTCTAGTTTGCCAATCCTAGTGGAATCATGACCTAGTTTTTCGTTAACTGTGGGTTCCTTCTCCTTTAAATTTTTCAAAACCATTCCCACCTTGGAACCGTACTGAGTGATTTGATTGTGGATCTTTTTATCCAAATTCTCAATGAGTTCTATTCTAGCAACTTTATTTTCAATGACGTCCAGCCTACGCATCACATGTTCCAGAGTTAAGGTAGTTCCATTAACCATGAGTTGGGGTGAGCCTACCAAATTTATTACAACTCCGTAAGAATCAACGGTATGGCTACCCAAGAAATTTCCACCTACGATGGTGTCAAGAATATACCTATTCCAAGGATAAACACCCACATAAAAACTGCGAAGCAGGACGGTAGTGGATTGCTTATGAGTAGATCTACTCTGAGCATTGCAAATCCTATACCAAGTGTCTTTAAGTTTTCTTCCTCAATTTGTTTGAAATTGAGAACTTCGCTCTCGGGAGTATCGTTCGAAGTGGTGGATCTAGCCATGAGGACAGGTAGACTATCCCACACAGACGTCAGAAAGCAAGCGAGAAAAAGGGCGAACGAAAAGGCAAACGAAAAGGGCAAACAAAAAAGGAAAATTGTGAAGTGGGGGAGAGGAAAACGAGAGACAACTCGCAAACAAAGTAAATGCAAGAGATGATTTCGCGACACCTACTTGGATGAGTTCTTGACTTGATCATCCCCGGCAACGGCACCAGAAATCCTTCTGCTACGTCAACAAATGTTCTTCCCCGACAGTGGTGCCAGAGATCCTTCTGTCGTCTCTTGAGCTTGCATTGGTTTTTCCCTTGAAAAGGAAAGGGTGATGCAGCACAGGAGCAGTAAGTATTTCCCTCAGTTTGAGAACCAAGGTATCAATCAAGTAGGATAATCTCGTCAAGCCCAGAGTACCTGCACAAACACAAAAGAGCTTGCACCCAACGCTATAAAGGGGTTGTCAATCCCTTCAAGATTGTTTGCAAAGTGAGATCTGAAGGCCGAAAGTGCAACGAAGTAAAAAGTGTAAGGCTGAAAATATGGTGTGGAGTAGACCCTGGGGGCCATAATTTTCACTAGAGGCTTCTCTCAAAATAGCAAGTATTACGGTGGGTGAAGAAATTACTGTCGAGCAATTGATAGAACCTCGCAAAGTCATGACGATATCTAAGGCAATGATTATACATATAGGCATCACGTCCGAGACAAGTAGACCGATACTTTCTGCATCTACTACTATTACTCCACACATCGGCCGCTATCCAGCATGCATCTAGTGTATTGAGTTCATGACGAATAGAGTAATACCTTAAGCAAGATGACATGATGTAGAGGGATAATCTCAAACCAATGATGAAAACCCCATCTTTTTACCCTTGATGGCAACAACATGATGCGTGCCTCGCTACCCCTTCTGTCACTGGGTGAGGTCACCGCACGGTATGAACCCAAAACCAAGCACTTCTCCCATTGCAAGAATCATAGATCTAGTTGGCCAGACAAAACCCACAACTCGAAGAGAAACACAAGGATATGAAATCATGCATAAGAGAGATCAGAAGAAACTCAAATAAGATTCATAGATAATCTGATCATAAATCCACAATTCATCGGATCTCGACAAACACACCGCAAAAGAAGATTACATCGGATAGATCTCCATGAAGATCATGGAGAACTTTGTATTGAAGATCCAAGAGAGAGAAGAAGCCATCTAGTTACTAGCTATGGACCCGTAGGTCTATGGTGAACTACTCACGCATCATCGGAGAGGTCATGGTGTTGATGAAGAAGCCCTCCGTGTCCGAATCCCCCCTCCGACATGGCACCAGAACGTGCCCCAGATGGAATCTTGCGGAGAGAGAAGCTTGCGCCGGCGGAAAAGTACTTTCAATGATCTCCTGATTTTTTGTGGAATTTTTGGGGATATATAGGCGCAAACCCTAGGGCAAAGGAGGTCCAGGGGGCCCACAAGCCTCTTGGCCGCGGCCTCCCCCTGGCCGCGGGGTGAGGGCTTGTGGGGCCCCTGGGCCCCCTGCCTTGGCTCTCAAGTCTCCTGATCTTCTTCCGTTACGAAAAAAATCTTTTCGGGGATTTTATTCCGTTTGGACTCCGTTTCAAAATCTCCTCTGATAGGGGTCAAAAACATGGAAAAAACAGGAACTGGCACTTGGCACTGAGTTAATAAGTTAGTCCCAAAAAATATATAAAAGGCATGCAAAACATCCAAAGTTTGACAAGATAATAGCATGAAACCATCAAAAATTATAGATACGTTGGAGACGTATCATCCCTTCAAGCATCATGGTAAAATACTTGGGGCAAACCGCCTCGTTCACATCAAGCATATCCACCGCAAGCTCGTAACTCACGATCCCTGACCCTATCTCGAGATCTGGTGTGTAATTGGGTACCTTCCTTGGTCCCTTGAAATCCTTTGGCATTTGCTCATTACGCAGAGCGGGCATGAGACAGGGCACTCCGATGTGCCTTCCGCCTGTATCGAGTGATGCGGGAGGGGCCTGGGTGTAAGCCGGGTAGCCCTGACCCGTCGCGGCTGTCGTCTCCATCAGGCGGGCGGCCCGCACTGCATCCACGATGTCTTGGGCTCAAGTATCGTGCATCCCGGGCGGATTGATTTGTGGTAGACGTCGTTGCCCACTGGTCACCACGGGTTGGTCCTCTTGGCGACTCCTGGTGTGACTCGCCTGGGGTGTAGAGTGCAACCGGTCAAGGCTGTGCGAATATTGCGTGTGCTGGACCACCGTTGTTTTTAGCATCTCGATGGCATGTCTCGCCTCCACCTCAGCCGGGGAGTTTTCGTAAATTGGGAGGGACTCCAAGTGGCGAGTTGCCGCCAACACGTTATCCACGGGATTTGAGAAGTGGTCGCGTGGTGTCTGGAAGCGAGGTGCGTGGGCTTCTGTTGGTTGAGGTGGCGGCGGGTTAGGCGATTGAACCAGACCCTCCCCTGGAGCAGCCTGCAAAGGCCGATCGGGTCCCATCCCAGGAGTGCGTGGGGTGTCGAAGAGGCGAGTCGGATGTAGATCGGCTGGGAGGCGCCCATGATGCCTCCTTTGGTGAATAGCATCGGACGCGCGTTGTTGTCTCTCGAGCCGCCAGCCTTCGGTGTTCAGCCGTTCTGTCTCCGCGGTGATTCGGGCCTGCTGTGCCGCCATCCTGGAGGCTTCCGCTTTCACGTCCCGTTGAGCCTTGGCCATATCCTCCTGCAGCTTTGCCAGTTTGGCATTTATCGCTTCCTGATTCTCCGCCGTCACAACAGTTGTCATGAGTCTGGTAATTTCCGCCGTCAAATCCGCCATAGCTTGAGCCGGAGTTTTCGACGACTCGCTAGTATCATTGTTGCCGGCCGGGTTTGGCTGAGGTTGTGCCGCCCCCGCCATGTAGATGGCAACTTGTCGCCGGGAAATTTCAAAGCCCTCAGAGTTTGCCGCCAGTGGCAACCCTCCGAGTTGTCCCTCATAGAGAGGGTGGATTGAATCTGTGTCGCCCATGGATGACTCATCGTCAGAGTTGACGGGGGTGATCTCCTGGACTGCTGGTTCGTCCTATACGCTGGCTCCCTGCGTAAAACCAATGAAAACGTGGCGTCTCCTATCCTGACGTGCGATGGGAGAGCATACCTGGCCGGCTTGATGATGTCGGTAGAGGTGTCCGGCTCAGGTATGGGCGCTCCAAACATGCCGATGAAGGCGTTGATCTTGCCGAAGGGGGCCCTGTAACCGGACTCGATTGAATCGGCTTCAGGCCCCCACTGCGAGTTGTCGACGTAGTATTTTCTACGACGGCTCTTCATCATGATGCCGACGACATAGTTTCCTGACCCTGGTAGGGCCCCCTTTGAGAACTCAACTCCACCGTGCGCTAGCCCCACGGTGGGCGCCAAGTGTCATGGTTTTGTCACAACAGATGTCCTCGTGAAAGGACTTAGCGAAGGAGCCATCGCACCTTGGTGGCGACTCAAAGGGGGTGAGTGAAAGCGAGACTCGGATTTACCCAGGTTCGGTCCCTCGTGTGGAGGTAAAAGCCTATGTCCTGCTTTGTGTAGATTGATGATCGATTCGATTACAAGGAGCGCGTAACTCGCGTGACCTAACTCTCGATGATTTCTAACTTTCCCTATTTGCCCCAGGGACTCGCCTTTATATACAGGTCGAGGCCCTAGGGTTTACAAGAGTCCTAGCCACGCTACAGATCGTGGTCTTCCATATCTCTAAGTCGCCGTGCTTTCCAAGACCGGAAACCTCCCTCGCGGCTTATCTTTTGCATCAATCCTGAACCGCCATCCAGCTCATGGGCCCCTGGGCCAAGGCCTGCATTAACAACGGATGAGTCGCCCCTTTAGTGACCCGGCCCAGTTAGGGCGGGTTACACCGCACGTAATATCCCCAACAGTTCTTGTCTTGGGTTCAAAGTTGTGCAGATCCGAGAATTCACACAATTGAGCAATCTCATGAAGAATTGAGTAACTTAGTGAAATTTATCTAGTGATCTAGAGATGGAAGTGTTCATCTGATGAATTTGCTCAGGAATAACGCTTTTTAAAAATGTTATGGAAACACAAAGATCTATAGGGACAGTAAAATTAGATTTTAATTATCCTGGTTGAAGAACACGAAGAACAGGACAAACTATAGACTGTGAAACAGAAACTCGTCGGTTCAGATCTTTAGTGCCCTAACTCAAAGGCTGAAGACAGCTATGGCGACGGCGGAGGAAGGAGATCCACGGCCGATGTGAGTACGATGATGATGAGGTCGAGGGAGTGAAGATTTTCCTCATCGAGGACGATGATTTCCAGCGGTGGCGCTAGGTCTGGCTTCGAGCAGTGAGAAGTGGAAACGAGAGGAAGAAGTGATTGAGGGGTGAGAGTGGGGTATTTATAGTTAGGTGAAAACGGTCCGACCTGAAATTTTTGCACCAAATTTGTAAGAGCCCAAGTGTATCACCTTGCCTTATTTGTAATATATTCCAAGTTGAACCCTCAATGTTGCGATATGGCATCATAATCATCATTCTAAGTTGCATCATGACGTGCTTGTCATTCTTGTGAAGTGGGATGTGAGTGTGTGTGATTGTGGTGTTGGTATGCTAAACTATGGTGAAAGCCCTCCCCGCACTTTTTCAAAACCATGCCCACCTCTCTTATTTCAAAATGCAATATGTGGTGAATTCACTTGCTTATTCTTTTCTATAAAAGAAATGTCCACTTCTTCTAAATATTTTGATTAGAATTGTTAATGACCTCTCAAACATATTGGAAGGTAATTGTCTTTTCAATCTTTGCAAAACAGATTCCAATATGAAATTAAGTGAATTATTTTTGTTGCTCTAAAAATGCCAAAACATTTTTAATAAATAAGGCTTATTTTTCTGAGTGTCAAACTATTTTTATTTTTCTCCAAAACTCTTTCTAAACTCCTTGGTCATTATTTGTTCGCTGCCGTTTGATTAAATAAAAGCAAACCCTTTTATTTTTTTGTGAGACAGCCAATCTCTCCTGGGACCTCTTCGTCTATCCCCGACCCAGCAAAGCAGCCACCGAGCCCAGCGAGCAGCGCAGCCCAGCCCCCCTTGCGCTCACGATCACATGCTCCCTCCTAACGTCGTCGTCCCCGTCACAGACAACCAGCGAGCAGAGAGCGCGCGCGACGCCGTGAGCTTCACGGACACCAAGGCAACGTCGTCCCGCCATGCCCCTTTATAAGTGGCTCGCCTCCCTAGGGTCTCTCCCCTCTCCTCTTCGCGTCGCCGCTCTCTTCTCCCTCTTCCCCGTTCCCGTCAGCGTAGATCGTCACAGAACTAGCAGGTTCAGAGTTGCAGGTCCAAAAGGCATCACCGGTGCCGTTCTTCCCCCTCCGTCGCCCCTTCGCTCCGGCCAGGATGGCGAATAGCACCTCAGCGTCTCCCTCATCCCATTCTCGGGGCTAGGAGGGGATGATCGCATCCCGCCGTAGTCTTCTTCCATGTCTTCCTCGCGGGCAGTGCGTGCCATCTGCAGCATTACCGCCGCGAGATTATCCTCCTCCGACGGTCGTGCCCCTTCTTCCCCTTCGACAGTGCTTCGTCGATAAGCCACAAGGTGAAGGCCGTTCTCCACCTCCTCAATTTCCTGTTCTACGCGTTGTAGAGAGTCGCCAGCGTCCGCCGTGGCCGAACTCGAACATGAGCGAGGCAACCCCGTTAGAGTCTCTATCGCCGTGTGCTTAGGGCATGAATGGATCCGCCACGTTATCCCACAGCTCCGAAGTCGTTCCCCTCCGACGATTGTCGTCGGAGTAGTCGCCGTCGCTGCCGCATTTTTTTTGACTGAAAATAGTAGGAGAGGCTCCTACTATGCTATATTAATATGTAATAAATATTTACATGTTTTGGAGGAAAGTCCCCAAACATAGTAAAAATAAAAAATAAAATGAGAGTCTAAAGAGTGTTTAAAAGGAAGTGATATAGTGACCGAGATCAGAAGACACTCTATATCTAAGCCAGGTAAGACCAGCCTTAGTTCTCTCAAGCCAAGCATTGTATGTAGGACTGATCTGATTGAAGATGAAGTTATTTCACTCCTTCCAAATATTCCAGGCGGTAATGGTGAAGATTTCAAAGAAAAGTCTGCCAGAATAAATTTCTTTTGCTCTAATTGTGGCCTCAATCCTTGAGATGCTAGAGTTGTATGAGGTACCAATCTTAGCCCAGCAAGTTTGGCTGAAAGGGAAATTAAAAATCAAGTGGTCAATGGTCTCTTCCTCTTGAGTTGTGCATAGAATGCATGACTCAATGTCAACAATATGAAAATGTCTCCTTTTCAGCATGATTCTTGTGTTCAGTCTACCTCCTAAGAGAAACCACATGAAAACTTTCAATTTCATTTGAAGTTTTGATTCCCATATCCATTTGAATGGCTCCGGACAAGTAATTTGTCTATGGCAGTAATTGTAGATTTTTTGGCCGAATAAACAGGACCCCATGTGTATGACCACTAGTCAACACTTTCTGACTGCACAACATGTGGCGCTTTTAGACTGTTTATAGTGTGCAACTCAGTAAGGGCCTCAGGGGATAGAGGCAGATGGAATAGGAGGCTCAAATCATTAGTCTCATAATACGCATGAACTGAGATATCTTCAGACTTTGTATATGAATATAGACAAGCATAGTTTTCAGCGAGGACTAGACCATTCCAATTATCGTGCCACATGGAAACATGTAAACCATTATGTACTTCACATTTAGCAATTCCTCTATAGATAGGCATTAATTTAACCATAGTTCACCACCAAAATGAACCGCAGTTAGGAAGAGCATGAGGGACAATACCAGTATAGTATGATTCCCATAATAATTTAACCCATTGAAGATTTGCATGATTATAAAATTTATCAAAGAACTTCAAGAGGAGAGCTTGATTGTGAACTCTGATGTTGATTAATCCAAGACCTCCCTTATCTTTGGGGCAACATACTCTGTTCCAAGCAACCAGAGAGTTACATGAGTCACCCTTTTCAGTTTTTTTTGCCATAAACACCTCCTCCGTATCTTGTCAAAAGTTTCAAGAAATTTGACCGGCAGCTCCAAAGTGCAAGACGCGAGCGTGATCATGGAGGATACGAGTGAATTTATCAGGGTGATTTTCTAGCCGTGGCACATAAGAGCCGTGGTACTAGAGATGCGACGCTCCACTCGATCAATTAAGGGCATTAGTTCATTCATGGAGAGTTTCGTAGTACCGAGTGGTAATCCAAGATTAGTAAACCGAAGAGAGCCAACCATACAACCAAAGAAACTAGCTAAATCTGAAGCTTTCTCACCGGATATATTGATAGAAATTAGATTCGACTTTTGGAAGTTGATCCTTAGCGTGGTTGAAATGGTAAAGTCATTCAAAACTCTTTTAAGGTTATCAAGTTGGATCACGCTAGCTCGCATAATTAAGATGGTATCATCCGCGTATTGTACAATAGGGTACACACCAGATCTAGCGATTGGAAGCTGCAATCTACCTTCGGTGTACTCATTATTAATAATGTACTGTAGCAGATCCACAACTAGAGCAAATAATGCGCTACAGCGAATTCCCTCTGCAAGTTGGCCCCTTTTGGGTGTTAAAAGCTGTGGATCCCCACTCAGTTCACATGTCGAGCCGTAGCCCGGTGGTGGTAGCACAGCACCTCACCCAGGGGGTCGTGGTTCGATACCCCGTGGCTTCCCCTTTTTAGTTTTCCGTGTGCATCGGTTGGGGACTCACAGCGGGCGTGGCCCCACTTGTCATTCCCTTGGGGGCCCTCGTGTCTATGACCAGTGGGACCTCCTGGGTATTTTTTTTATTGCTTGTGTTGTTTTTTTATTATGTCTAATTCATTTTATATTCTTTCCATTTTAGGATTATGTCCAAATAGGGATATGGCCAGATTTGGTAGTTGCCTTAAATAGCAAGTTTTGACTTATAACTTGTTAAAGGGTTTTTGAGCATATGTTTTGTGTTGTTTTTCTCATAGGAACATATGAGTGTGTCATATGGATTTGGGGTAGAAAAGGCAGTGAATTCATTGGTGGCGTTTGTTTTGTGATTTGAGCAAGTTTGCAAAAATGTTATTTTGTGTGTAGATGTCATTTTGTGAATTTTGCGTGAATTAATCCTTGCACTATTTAGTGATCTTGTCAACATGGATGTTGTAGTGTTTTGGGGGTACTAGGCCCTGGTATTTTTTTCTCCTATGTTAAGCTTGTAGTTTAGTGGGTTTCTTGCTGTAAACTAGCTAAGAAGATGTTGCTGATTCATATGCTCAAATAATTCTAAGTATTAGAATTTGTTATTTTCTTGCCACGTTGAGTTGATGATTCCCATGAGCATGTTATTCCTTTGGGGTTGGTCTAATGCCATGAATTGTTGTGCTTGTTACCCTCTGTCACATGGTGCCTTCACCTGATCAAATAGGTTTGGCATCTTAGAGTTTCTTCCTTCCAAATATGCTATGATGTTTTAAACTGATGTAAATTCTCTTGGTGAAATTGACCAAGTCTGGAAAACTGCTATTTTTTTCACGCCATGTTTAGGGGATGCTACCATGAATTATGTGATGTTTCAGCTCATGCTTAGTGCTAGTGTTTTGTAGTAGTTGTTGCCCTCTACAACCCTCTTAAATTTAATGCCATGAAACTTGCTGTAAAATGAAGGTTTATTGTTGTCAACATTCTACCAGGTTAAAAACTGCAAGTGCAAAATGAGATTTTCACTAAGTCCTAATATGTAATATTTCTTGCTATCTTGAGAGCTTGATTGCCATTGTTTCGTGGACCTATCAGTGTTTCTGTTAGTTAGAGTTTGTTTTGATCTTTGATAGCTTCATATTCATGTCTTGGTTGAACCCATTGAGTGGTTGTAGCTACTAGTTTTCACATGAGCAAAGCCGGATGTTGTTGTTTGTGGACAGTTGGTTGTTTTTTTTGTTTTGGGCTTTATGTGAGTTGTGCTTTATTGTTTCGCATGTATTATTGGTCTATTGCACCTAGAATTTCGTGCCCTTTCCATTGGCATATTTGGAGTTCTAGAAAAAATTCCCCTTAGCTCCCTCACAAATGTTGTTTAGTCTTTATTGCCTTCCGTGTCTTCTTTTGTGATTTCCGAGAGATCCGTAGCTCGGTTTGCGACATTCTGTATATGCTTTTGCACCATTTTCTCATGATGCATCCATTTATGCCATGTTCATGCATGTCCAAATAAATAAATTTGAGGTTATGTCCAGAATGCTAACAACTTAATAAATTCATGGGAAAGATGACTAGTTAGCATTGCCATGCTCCTTTCTTTCCCACACTCATGCATCATGTTGTTTGAAGCATTGCACCTTGACGTGTGTTCACTGGATGTGAATTTTTATTTGGGTAGCAACAGGAGCTGAGAACGAGTGCGAGGATCACATTGAGTACGTTCCCGAGGAGCAAGAGCTATACTCGTCAAAAGAACGAACATGCGAGATAATTGTGACCCACATATCACCTCTAATTTTGTTGTGCTTAGATGACTCGTTTACTTCGTTAATTATCTCTGCCTACAACCTAATAATAATCCTACAAACATTGCCATGAAAAATCACTAACCCTCCACATCCTAACAAGACATTGATTAGCTAAGTTAGCGCTTGCTCAACCATCTTATAGCATTGCTAGTTACACGTGCAGGCTGATCCATGTGTTAACATGGGCATTTTTTTAATATCATCTTATTACTGCTATTTAATTTAATGCACCTATATACTTGGTAAAAGGCGAAAGGCTTGGCCTTTTGCTGGATGTTTTGTTCCGCTTTTGTCGCCTTAGTTTCGGCTACCGGTGTTAAGTTCCATATTGAGCGCTCCTAACACGCTTGGGTTTGTTATGGGGACCCCCTTGATAACTCGTTTTGGTTAAGACTTGTCTGGCAAGACCCGACTTTGGTACTCAATTTTATAAACAACTCAATAATAAAAGCATAGGGAATACCTACCCCAAGGATAATTAATCAACCCCCGGGTCAGTGCTCCTCATGAGTGTTAGTCCAACCTAGAGCACCGTGCGGGGCCGACCTGAGGTAACTCGGGAGATTTCTATCAGGTCCCCGTACGCTTGGCTTATTGGGTTCGCCGACATGTCGGGTGGTCTTGCTGGATTTGTCTTCACCTCCTCGAGGTGTCTTGTGCATCGGGATTCCGAGGAGACTTTGGGCTATCTCAAGGTCGATGCTTCCTATGCAGCTTGTGGTATTTTGTGATGGACTAGTTGGAGCACCCCTGCAGGGTTAAAATCTTTCAGAAAACCATGCCCGCGGTTATGTGGCAACTTGAAAACATTGTTTAACATACGGTTCTAGATACTTTGAAGTAAACTTAACTAAAACATGCCAACTGTGTGCGTAACCATGATTGTCTCTTTCACGAGCTCCTTCTTCGATTGAGGACACGATGGGTTTATGACTCACGTAACTAGGTGTTCAGGATCACTTAGTGATCATTATGTAGTTCTGACTGTCATGCATAGACCACTCACTCTACTTCCTGTTCTCGTAAGTTAGCCACCATATATGCTTAGTGCTGCTGCAGCCTAAACACTAAACCTTCCACACCCGATAACTTGATTAGTTCCGGTATCATGGTCGCAAGATTGGTGAGTCCCTATGGCTCAAAAATTACTACAACACCACAGGTCCAGGTACCGCAGATCTGGAGGCGTTTGATGGTACACAACTTCAATGGGAGTTCGATGAAGGCAGTGGTTGCATGTACGTGACGTACCCCGACGATTAGAGGACCATGGTCGTCTCCTGGGCTAGCGAGACAGATCATTGCAATTTATCGTTTATCTTGTCCGTAGTCAAACCCTGTCTATGGATGATTTGAAATAAATCTTTGAGTGACTTATAACTTAACTTGTGGTGAGTGTAATCCATTCCATATACTCATCTCTTCATGTATGTATTGCGATGATTTATGTACTTGCAAAACACTAAGATGCGCCTCTTGCCATATTAATGCCTCGTCCCCAAATATGGAAAGTGTCGCATCTTGGACGTTACAAGATTGCACATGGCCCTTACTCTCCGCTCGACACATGGCACTCACGTATTAAGCGGTGGAGTTAGTGGAGATTGTGTAGATCGTGCTTATCCAATCGTGGGTAGTGGGTGCGGTTTTAGCGGTAACGGCTAAAAAAATTGATTTTTTTGGACTTTGGTCGCAAATTCTTCAACTGACAAGGATTCTGTAAAGACTTTGAACGATTTTCAAATTGAATGCATATGAAGAATTTGAGAACACACTGGGTTGAGCTTAGCATAGAGGGGGAACGGGTCCGATCACATTCACTTAAAGAAAAACACAACTTGAAGACTTAGATATAAGTGAATGTTGTTGAGGACTTTGAAAGCTCATTAATAAGTATATAGTCAATGAAGAACACATTTTGAAAAAGTTTGAAGAATTTGAACTTCTCAGGAATTTGAAAACTTGAGGAATTTGAAAATCTGAAGATTTGAAGAATTTGCAAAAGTCTCAACTTTGAAGAATTTCAAATTGGGTTGGTGGAGTGACCCACCGTATAAGAATGATGATTTCAGGCACCGCGTACAATTGTTGTAGTGTCCTCAGAATCAAATTCTTCATTAATTTCTTCACACTTAGAGTGTTATTCTTCATTGATTAAAGAAAAACGTTACTTCGTGTGTTGCACATCTAAGTCATCAATTATGCATAAGTGTTAGGATGTGTGTCCTTCGATATAACATTCGAAGATTCTAAGATATTTAGCTCACACCGCAACTTCCAAAATATCTTTTCATCCAAGGGCTTAGTGAAGATATCTGCCAGTTGTCCTCCCGTTTTCACGTGGTCGATAACGATGTCGCCCTTGACTACATGATCACAAAGAAAATGAAGACGAATTTGGATCTGCTTGGTCTTCAAGTGTTGTATTCGGTTGTATGCAATCTTGATTGCACTCTCATTGTCGCACTAGAGTGGCTATAGGATCAAAATTATGTCTACACGGGGGGTGATTAGACTACTTGACAAAATATATTTTTTGCCTTTTCCCAATTTAACTTGAGAGGCAGCTACAGTAGTTATAAAAGGTCAAGCACACCCTACACATGCAGTTCTAATAGTATTGCAGCGGAAAGTAAGACATGCAAGTGTAAAGTAGAGGAGTACGGTAGGGAGATCAAACACATGAGGTTGAAACGGTGATTTTTGGCATGGTTCCGATAGGTAGCGCTATCGTACGTCCATGATAGAGGATACTTCAACCCACGGAGGGTAATGGTTGTGAGAGTCCACACAGGGCTCCACCCACAAGGGTTCCACAAAGAAGAGGCCCTGTCTATTCCACCACGGCTTATGTACACACAGGACTAGCCTCACTCACGGTAGATCTTCACGAAGTAGGCAATATCCTTGCCCTTACAAACATCTTGGTTCAACTCCACAACACACAGTAGGAGGCTCCCAAGCGACACCTAACCAATCTATGAGGCACCACCCTCCAAAAGGTAATAGATATGGTAGATCAATGAACTCCTTGCTCTTGTGCTTCTAAAGATAGTCTCCTCAACACAAATCACTCTCTCACAGAATATGCATGGGTAGGAGAGGCTGATTTATTGGAAAGCAGTTTGGGGAGGCTAGAGATCAAGTTTCAAAGGATTGGATTGGAATATCTTGGTCTCAACACATGAGTAGGTGGTTCTCTCTCAGAAAATGGATCTGGAAATGAAGTGTGTGTTCTGAGTGCTTCTCCCACAAATGAGAGGTGGGTTAAGGGGTATATATAGGTAGCAGCCAAAATCCAACCGTTACACACAAAATTGCAAACTCGATGACACCGAAGTGGACAACTCGGTGGTATCGATTAGTACTAAAAGTGTGAACTTTGAATCTCGGTGAGACCGATATATAGAACTCGGTGGCACCGAAAAGGTGACTAACGGTCATATGACCAAACTCGGTGGCACCGATACTCAAACTCGGAAATTACGATTTTGTGTATCTTGGCAACAGAATGTTGGTCACACTGAACTCGGTAGCACTGATGCAGTTTTGGTTGCACCGATTTGGTGGGAATGGCTAGGGTTCTTTCTCAGGTTCAAACTCAGTGGGTCCAAAGTGGCAATGTTGGTTACACCGAATTTGTGTATGAGGAACTTGACAGAGTGGATATGTGGGGGAAATGACTGAGTGTTTTGGTGGCTAACTTTGAGCATTTGAGCAACCAGTTCATTTTACTACCTCACCCCCTTTTAATAGTATTGGCTTTCCTATGGACTCAAAAGTGATTTCTCACAAATATAAAATAAAGTGACTTCTAGCTTGAAGCTTGAGCCAATATTATTCCGTTCTTGCATCTGGGGGTATCTCCACATAAATCTTGAGCCATATCATATTTTGAACTTTTCTGAAATACACTTGGAAAACACATTAGTCCAATGATGCATATGTTGTGATCAATTATCAAAACCACCCTAGGGAGAAATTGTGCTTTCAATCTCCCCATTTTTGGTAATTGATGACAACATATAGATCAAAGCTTCGACAAAAGAAATAATCAATGATTAGCATCGACGCTTTGAGAAGTATGTGAAAAACAAGAGCTCCCCCTAAATTTGTGCATTGTTTAAAATTTGCGTTTGAATGCAAATGCACAATTGATTAGGATCATGGGTTACTCTTCCATGTCACATACATCTTGGTGGTGCGTAAAAGTAAAAGTAATGCACATGACACCAACAAGATAAGTGAGTGATCCTCATAAGGATAGCTAAAAGATAATATAGTAGCATCACACAGGATAATACGTATGATCACACACACAGATAGGATAAAGTCATCCAAAATCCAAAGTTCTTAAAACCAAACGAGAGAAAATAAAGTCAAAAGCTCTCTCTCACACGAAGTTCATGATCTATTCATTTCTCCCCCTTTGGCAACAAGTTACCAAAAAGTTCAAAAGTATAGAACTACTCGTCTCTCTGGGCAGCTGATGATGAAGTCGATAAAACAACGTCGATGAAGGCTTCTCTGACTTCCCTGGAGATGGAGGACTTGATACTGAAGGAGCTTGAGTTGGAGCTGATGCTGAAGGTGTTGAAGCTTGTGTTGAAGATGTTTGTCTTGTCTCCAGAGAAGGAACAACAACTGATCGAGGCTGGCTGTTGAACCTAGCGGTAGTGGGAGGAGGAGACTCATCCTTGTCATCATCATCATCTTCATCTTCATCTTCTGAGCATGGAATCTCCACAGAGTCAACTTCATGTTGAAGTTGTCTGACAATGGTGGCCAACTCAGTTACCTTCAAATCCATGTTGTGGAATTTTGTCTCCACAACTCTCTCAAGGCTCTTCTAATTTTGCATAATCTCCTGGATGTTCTTCTCCATGTCTTGGACATTGCTTACTAGAAATGCCATTTGCTCAGCTTGAGTTCTGAGCTGTGGAACTCAAGGTGGTTTGTTTCTAGCAGCTTCAGCCTCTGCTGCCTCTGTTGCCATTCTTGCTGCAGCTGAGTTGGGATCATTGTCATCCATCACAACCTCATTATCTTCAAATTCTGGCTAAAGAGGTAGATGGGGACAATCAAGTTGATATGCATGCTTGCCTAGCTTGGCATTGATGAGCATCTGAATATAGGGTGCATATCCACAGGATCTCTTCTGATCCGCAGCAGTCCTTCGGATAGTCTCAACTATCAAAACCATCACTCTAAATCTGGTATGGCTATCAAGTAGGTGCAGCAAGTTGATTGAGTATCCTCTGATCATCTTCTCATCTCCTGACTTAGGCAAGAGAGTGTATCTCGATATAGTGTTTGTTGTGGGAATACCATCTTGTAGAAAATACACTGAACCAAACTTGTGACTGGCCAAATACTGATGTGGAATGGTCTTGTACATATTGGCCATGGAGTTGTGATTCTGCTTAGTATCTGCATACACATCTACATCTGCTTCTTCCTGCTTGGGAACACCAATGATTGTAGCCCATTCAGCAATTGTAGCATCGTACATGTGACCATCGGTCATCCATACTAGAGAGTCTTCATAGAAATGTACTATTGCATAGAATTGCATGATCATCTTGTCACTCAATGGGGTCATCTCCTTCCCAACAAAATCTTCTATGTCAACTAGACTGAAGTTCTCTTCAACATGTGGAAAGAAATTTTCATTCTCCTTGATGTATGCACAGTCGACATACCTCATATCACTCACAACAGTACTCTTGTCATACAAGACAGTCTCATAAAAATCTTGTTGTTCCTTGGTGTGAAACCTTGGATCAATAGCAGTTCTTCTTCTGGCAGCATATGGATCAGTAGCTCTCCACTTTCTTAAACCGGCATGCTTCCTCTTCTTCATGTCTTCTGCTACGGGATGAACATCATTGTGGAGTGGAAGGTATGGTCTGAGCTTCCTGAGAACTGGAGCATTCTCATCTTCTTCCTCTTCGCACCATGGGCACTAGATGCAGGGCCTTTGCTCTTAGCAGCTGCAGGTATATCTTTAGTGGTCTTCTAGGAAGCTACAACTTTCTTTGCTTTAGCAGCAGGCTTTGGAGCAGACTTCATTGCATCACCCATCAGCTTCTTCTTCTTGGGAGGAACTGGGACCTCCTCGGGAGCTTCTTCCTCGGCTTCTTGTGGGTCTTCAAACATAGAAGTCTTTCTGCCAATAAGACGGATAGTTCTCTTCCTGGGCCTCTTCACTCTAGCCTTCTTTACAGGTGCACCCTTGGCAACAACTTTGCCCTTCTTGGCATAATCAGGTGATCTCAGTTCAACAGCACTGGCAGACATCTTCCTGACAATTTTCCTTAGAGGAGCCTTAGGAGGGGAAAAAGTTTCTTCTGGCAAAAATTCAGAGTCTTCCTCATCAGAATTTAGCTTCCTACTTTGCTTGGTGGCTGCCTTGGGCAAGCCATGATAACTATATGATCCAGGGTCAGAGTCTGTCCTCTCTAGACTTGTACCAGCCTCCAAGTCAACACTTGATTCCCTCAAATCATTTTGACTGTCATCTGAACCTGACATACTGACACACGCGCTCAGCAGCAAACAACAGAACCTGTGAAGTGGATATAGGAAAGACAGAATGGATGAGCATCACAAAATTCAGATGGTTTTTGAAAAACTGAAGTTTCGAAACTCGGATTATGATCTTCTGCAGGATGTAAATCGGTGGCACCGAGTTTGCATTTTTGGAGTCACCGAGAAGGCTTACTCGCTTAACACAGACTTGGCTCTCATTTTCGGTGGCACCGAAAAGAGCTGCTCGGTCTCACCGAGTGTCCTCTCAGGAACCCTAAAACAGGAATCACTCGAATCGATTTTGCAAACTCGGTCTCACCGAGTTGCAGTCTGCGGCACATCAGATCCAGAATTTCTACTTCTTCTACTCCACGAGATTTATTTGGTGGAAAGAAGGGTCTGCACATGCTGGCTCGAAGAAATAAACTGTCCCAATGCATTCAGACGGGGAACGCAAGAGAGATCGAACCGTACCCTAGCTCGGTGGTTGTTCGGCTACGATGACGACGGCGGGGCAGATTGTGTCGACGGTGGTGAATCCCAGAGGCGCCGACGCTCGGGGAGTCAAGGGCGATGATAGTCCGGAAGAAATTTATTAGACCAACAAAGTTAGAAAAATCGGAGTCACCGAGGCATAATGATTCAGTAGAACCGAGATTAATATTTGGGCATCTGGGATAAATCTGTTGGACCGAGTTTCCAAATCCGGTGAAACCGAGTTGCAATGATAGTCAACTCTTTAACAGAAACTAGGTTGATCGAAAGTATTGTTTCAAAAGTCCAGTGTAAAAAAAATGATAATTCCAACTGAGACAGTTAAACAAAAAGGTATTCTTTTTTTTGGAAAATACACACATATAGATGAGAGAGGGATGGTTCTAAGAATGTGAAAGATGAAATGTGAACCATACGATATTCTCCATCTAGATGTGTGGCGGTGATTAGGTCAGCTATATTCGAGTATTTGACTTGAGGAGTCAAGCAAGGTTGCTTGATCATAGGTCATACTCATCGTTAAGCTTGAACTAGGGTTACCATTTTTCGATTAAGCATTTCAATGTCTTGGGATCACTTGAGTTGCTTTACTCCATTAATTGGTGTAGAGCTTTATCAAGGATATGAGTAGATACCTTTGAATGATGTTGTTAACGTAGCATGTAGGTGAACTTGTTGTGGATACTCAAGGTTGATGAAGATCATCTTGTGTTGGGAGCAATCCATGTCGTTTTGGTTCATTTTTCACCTACAATGGTTAGTCGTGCAAGGAAGAACATAATATATCTAAATGACATGAGTGAAATTCATAATCATAGTGTTGTCAACGATTTGATTTTGTTGTCTTCTTCCTTCATCTCCGAAGAAATAGGTTGTTGATACTTGGACATGTCAAGATTGCTTTCGTTTGGAGTTGGTTGCAATCTTGTGGAGTGTATTTCATCCAAGTACCTACACAAGGTTAGATACAATACAAGGGAGCATAGTTTCCAAGACATAAGATGGTCATATCAATGGCATCAAGGAATAGTCAGTCAAGCTCATGCCCTTGCATGCATCCGAGTGAGCCTAGCTCAAGTTTGAAGCATCAATAATGTTCAACTCACTCCTCAAATGACAGAACACTTTCTCATCAAGTGGTTTGGTGAAAATGTCATCCAGTTGTTTGTTAGTACGAACATGCCTGAGATGAATATCTCCTTTGGCAACATGATCACGGATGAAATGATGTAGCACTTGGATGTGCTTAGTTCTAGAATGTTGCACATGATTATATGCAATCCTAATAGCACTTTCATTGTCACACAACAATGGGACTTTTCTAACATGAATGCCATAATCCTTAGCGTTTGAGACATCCATAGTAATTGAGCATAGCATGATCCAGCGGCAATGTATTCAGCTTCGACAGTTGATAAGGATACTGAATTTTGTTTCTTGGATGTTCAAGAGACAAGAGATCTCCCAAGAAATTGACATGTACCCGAGGTGGATTTTCTGTCAACCTTGTCTCCAGCATAATCCGAGTCAGAATAGCCAACAACATCAAAAGAAGATCCCTTGGGATACCATATGCCAAAGTTTGGTGTATGTATAAGGTATCTCACTATCCTTTTCACTGCCAACGGATGACATTCTTTAGGTGCTGCTTGATAGCGGGCACACATGCAAACACTTAGCATGATATCAGGACGACATGCACATAGATATAACAATGATCCTATCACTGATCATAAACCTTTTGATCAAGGGGTGCATCATCCTTAGTGAGGTCAAGATGTCTAGTAGTAGGCATGGGGTCTCATACCTTTGAATTCTTGCATGTTGAACTTCTTGATCAAGTCCTTGGTGTACTTGGTTTGAGAGATGAATGTACCTTCTCTCAACTGTTTGATTCGTAATCCAAGTAAGAACTTCAGTTCACTCATGATGGACATCTCGTACTTCTCTGACATCAGCTTGCCAAACTTTTCACTAAAATGTGGGTTAGTAGAACCAAAGATAATATCATCCACATATATTTGACAAACAAATAGTTCGCCATTTACTCTTTTAGTGAATAAGGTTGCATAAATTTTACCAATTTCAAATCCCTTTTCAATGAGAAACTTCGTTGGGCATTTGTACCAAGCTCTAGGTGCTTGTTTAAGGCCATATAAAGCTTTGCGAAATTTGTAAACATGATCAGGTTTCTTAGGGTTCAAAAAACCAGGAGGTTGTTTAACATAAACTTCCTCTTCAATTTCTCCATTGACAAAGGCACTTTTAATATCCATTTGGTAGAGAGTTATATCATGTTGATTGGCATAAGCTACAAGAATATGAATGGCTTCAAGTCTAGCAACATGAGCATAAGTCTCACCATAGTCCATACCTTCGACTTGCATGTATCCTTGGGCTACGAGACGTGCTTTCTTGCGTACAACTTGTCCGTCTTCATCTTGCTTGTTCCGAAACACCCATCTTGTACCAATGATATTCTGCTCGCCTTCTAGTTTTTCAACAAGTGTCCAAACTTGGTTCCTCTCGAAATTGTGTAGCTCTTCATGCATGGCATTCAGCCAATCTGGATCTTGGAGAGCTTCTTCTACCTTCAAGGGTTCAATGCTAGATATGAAAGAATAATGCTCACAAAAGTTAGCTAATCGAGATTTAGAGCGAGTGATTCTCCCGTTGTTTATGTCCTTGTAGATTTGTTTCAACGGAAGATCTGTGTCCACTCTTGCTCTAACTTTTGACAGCTTCTTCTTGTTTGGTGGAGGAGCTTCTTCTTCATCATCATCATCTTGAGCATTGTCGTTGGCGTCATCTTCTCCTTGAGGTGGTGGTGAGGAAGGTTGAGGTGGATCATCATGATGTACTTCTTCCTCTTCTTCATCATGTCGTGTTCCGCTTGTGGATGCTTCCATGTCATTTTGCGGTTCGCCTTGACACGAAGTAGGAGCTTCCACTTGAGTTGATGAAGTTCTTTCCTTCACCTCCATGGCACGAATCTTGACAATGGATAAATCTTTGATAGCTTCTAAAGGTTCCTTATCTCCTATATCAATTGGCAATTGTTCGACTTGCGAACCGTTAGTCTCATCAAACTTCACATCTATCGTCTCTTCAACTTTTCGAGTGAAGTTGTTGTAGACACGGTAGGCGTGAGAGTTTGATCCATAACCAAGAAGGAAACCTTCATGAGATTTAGGTGCAAATTTAGATCGACGATGCTTATCAAGAATATAGCACTTAGAGCTGAATACTTGAAAGTATCCAACTTGGGGTTTGTTACCGGTGAGTAGCTTGTGTGTCGTTTTACCGAGAAGCTTGTGCAGGTAGACTCGGTTTATGGCATGGCAAGCTATTTCCACAGCTTCAACCCAAAAGTGTCTTGGAGTCTTGTATTCATCAAGCATCGTTCTCACCATCTCTATGAGTGTCCGGTTCTTCCTCTCAACAACTCCATTTTGTTGAGGTGTGTACATCGTCGAGAACTCATGTGAGATACCTTCTTCGTCAAGAAAAGTATCCACATTAGTGTTCTTGAACTCTGTTATGTTGTCGCTCTGAACCTTCTTGATCTTCACTTCAAACTGGTTTTGAGCTTTTCGAGTGAAGTTCTTGAAGATCATTTGTACCTGTGACTTATCATTGAGAAAGAACACCCACATAAATCTAGAAAAATCATCAACAATAATTAGACCATAAGAATTTCCACCGAGTCTCTTGTAAGCATTGGGACCAAAGAGATCCATGTGAAGCAGCTCGAGAGGTCTTCTTGTGGTCATGATGTTCTTCACGGGATGACTTCCTCCAACCTGTTTTCCTGCTTGATAGGCACTACAAAGTCTATCTTTGTCAAAGATAACATCTTTAACACCAATAATATGATCACCTTTGATAAGTTTGTCAAGATTACGCATACCAACATGTCCAAGCCTTCTATGCCATAACCAACCTTTAGAAGATTTTGCAACAAGGCATGTACAGGGTTTGGAAATCTTAGAGAGAACAACAATCTACATATCACCTCTACGGAAACCAGTAAAGACGATGTTATGATTGTCGCTACGAAACACTCGGCATTCAACTTTCGTAAATAGCACATCGAAACCGAAGTCTGCTAGTCTAGATACGGAAAGTAGATTGTAGCCAAGAGATTGTACTAGCATAACATTCTTAATAGAATTGTCATGAGATACGGCCACCTTACCAAGACCAAGTACCTTACCTTTGGAGTTGGCTCCAAAAGTCACATGCTTTCGAGGTCCACGGTTTGGTGTAATCTCATGGAACATGTCTTTATCTGTGGACTTGTGATCTATGCATCCACTCTCGAGAACCCACTCCTTTCCACCGGCCATGTAGTCTTTAAGGTTAGCCATAAGACTGAGATTCTTCATGGTTTTCTCATACTCGGTGTCGAAGTCCTCATCATCATTGTAGTAGCCACGTTGTGCATAGTCATCATTGCATGAAGTTTCCTCGTAAGAGACAAATGTTTCATCAAAAATTTGACTATTACAATATTCAAGTTTATGCATTCGAATGGCTTCAGCAATGATGTTGTTGATGGTAATGACATTTCCTTTGGCACGCATGAGGTCAAGAAGCTCAAATAAGCATTTATCGAAGTTTGGATCGGTTGGCTTCATTTCATGGAAAGCAATGTATTTGTGAACAATGATATCAAGATTTTTCAAGGAATAATTTGGATATCTTTCCTCTAAGTCTTTCCACAAAGCATGAGCACACTCAAAGTTTTGCAACTGATTAAGCACATTTCTTGGTAAACCTCTAATGATAAGATTGACAGTGTTGAGGTTGCCAAGCATGTTAACTTCTTCATCATGAGAAGGATGTATGGGGTCAATGGGAGGCGCGTAGGGATATTCAATATACTTGCGCAAATGGAACTCACCGAATATGTAAACCATTTCGTCTTTCCATTGTCTAAAGTACTCCCCGTCAAGAATAGGCACTCTACAACCAAAAATCTGGGAACTAGTCGCATTCATCTTCCTCCAATGGATGTTAAACCAAGGTTTTGGGGACCTTGATCTGATACCAATTGAGGGATTGATAAAAGATGTGTCTAGAGGTGGGGTGAATAGATTACTTGTCAAGATAAAATTTCTAGCCTAACCTAATTTCTAGGAGGGCAGAAATCTAGCAATTCTAACAAGTTTAGGCAACCTACACAAGCAGTTCTAAGAGTATAGCAGCGAAAAGTAAAACATGCAAGTGTAATGTAGAGGAGTAAGGTAGGGAGATCAAACGCATCAGGTTGACACGGCAATTTTTGGCATGGTTCCGATAGGTGGCGCTATTGTACATCCATGTTAGTGGAGACTTCAACCCACGGAGGGTAACGGCTACGAGAGTCCACGGAGGGCTCCACCCACGGAGGGTCCACAAAGAAGCGGCCTTGACTATCCCACAACGGCTTTCGTCCACGGAGGACTAGCCTTACTCACGGTAGATCTTCACAAAGTACGCGGTCTCCTTGTCCTTACAAACATCTTGGTTCAACTCCACAACACGAAGGTGGAAGCTCCCAAGCAACACCTAACCAATCTCGGAGGCACCACCCTCCAAAAGGTAATATATGGGGTAGATCAATGAACTCTTTGCTCTTGTGCTTCTAAAGATAGTCTCCTCAACACAAATCTCTCTCACACAGAATATGCATGGGTAGGAGAGGTTTATTTCGTGGAAAGCGGTTTGGGAATGCTAGAGATCAAGTTTCAAATGATAGGATTGGAATATCTTGATCTCAACACATGAATAGGTGGTTCTCTCTCGAAAAATGGATCTGGAAATGAAGTATGTGTCCTGAGTGCTTCTCCCACGAATGAGAGGTGGGTGAAGGGGTATATATAGGGAGCAACCAAAATCCAACCATTACACACAAAAGAGCAAACTCGGTGACACCAAAGTTGGAAACTCGGTGGTACCGATTAGCACTAAAGGTGGCAACTTTTGAATCTTGGTGAAACCGATATATGAATCTCGGTGGTACCAATATTGGTGTCCTAGGCAGTTTCCAAAATTCGGTGAAACCAATTCTCAAAACTCAATGGTAACAATTCTTGAAAACGCCTAACCAGAGAGTTGGTCCAAAAGTCAGTGAGACCAATTCTCAAACTTGGTGGTACCGATTCTTGAAAATGGCTAACCCGAAAGATAGTCCAAATCTCGGTGAGGCCAATTCTCAAAACTCGGTGGTACCGATTCTTGAAAGTGGCTACCAAAAAGTTGGTCACTGATTTCGGTTGCACCGAATGGAATGTTGGTGGTATTGAGATGGTGGGTTTGGCTTAGGATCTGTCTGAGGTTCAAACTCGGTGGGTCTGATGTGGCAATGTTGGTGACACCGAATTTGTATATGTGGAACTTGACAGAGTGGATATGTGGGGAAAATGACTGAGTGATTTGGTGGCTAACTTTGAGCATTTAAGCAATTAGTTCATTTTACTACCTCACCCCTTTTAATAGTATTGGCTTTCCTATGGACTCAAAAGTGTTTTCTCACAAATATAAAATGAAGAGTCTTCTAGCTTGAAGCTTGATCCAATATTATTCTTTCTTGCATCCAGGGGCATCTCCACATAAACCTTAAGCCATAGCTCTTCATGGACTAAACCTGAAATATCTATGTAAAAGTGTTAGTCCAAGAGGCAATGTATGTTCTCATGAATTATCAAAATCACCAAAGGGAGCATATGTGCTTTCACCTTTGCTCAGGTGGCCACAAATGATATTCTTTGCTTGAGAGTCGAGTTGCTTGAATCTCTTCACATGAGCAACATTGACGGTTTTAGACATGCTAGGAACACCTCTTTCCACAATATACCACAGGTCGTTGTCAATTGCCTCAAGGTGCATGCGCATTTGTTCTTCTAGTAGGGGAAGTCCACTCCTTCAAAGGTAGGACAACCCGTAGTGACCTTGATCATACCTTTGGTCGACATAACTAAAACTCCAGGTGGTTAAACCAAAATCACATAGAACAAGGGAGTACCTTGCTCTCATACCAATTGAAAGTGCGTTATATCGACTAGAGAGGGTTGAATAGGTGATTTTTATAAATTCGTCACTGAGGAAATTCCTTGTGAGGAAAGTCCTCAATCACGAACTGAGTGCGGCGCAATAAGTACTCACGCAAGCGTGCAAAACAGTGATAGCATAGTCGTGAGAGTGAAATGAAACATTTGGTTTGCACAAGTAGCGTCTTCAGGATATGCACGTGAAGAATAAGTAAGGTGGAGAATTTGGGGTGAGGAACTTGTGAAAGTCTTCAGTCAAATTCTTCAAACGGTAAAGATCAAAGTCGTCAACATACAGTTGAGGAAATGAAAGGGTTGAGGAATTAGAACCAGGTGCTCGATGAAGACAATGGTTTGATGACCCAGTTCCAACTGTTGTGACAGTCGTACGTCTAGTTTGGAGAGACTTGGTATTTAAACCAAAGGACACACGGTCCGAGGACACTAAGTCCTCACTGTATTCTCCTTGAGCTAAGGATACACAGTCCTCGCCCAACACTCGTGGTAAGTGAAAGGACGTGGATGTCGCCTAGAGGGGGGTGAATAGGCGCTTCAAAATATTTACGATTTAGGCTTGAACAAATGTGAAATAAAACTAACATTTAATTTGTCAAGCACAAAACCTAAAACAACTAGGCTCACCTATCTGCACCAACAACTTATGCGAAGCAAGATAAACAACTAAGTGATAGCAAGATATACAACAAGAAACGATATACAACCTTGCACCTAGTCCTCTTGAGCTAGATGACGATGATTTTGGCTTCCTCAAGATGGACCACCTTTCTTGATTGCGTTGGTTTGATGAAGACTAGTTGATTGCTCCCCCATACTCACTATGGATGAGCCACTCTTCAACACATCTTCACAAGTCCATGCCACCACAATGGACGGCAAGTTTCAAGCATGATATCTTCGTGATGCTCCACTTGAACTTGCACACCGCAATCTTGATGACGATCACCACTTGATGTCATCCTTCATAGGTTGAATGAGATCTTCCTCTTGACGCAAACCCATGGAAACACACCTAACCCCACATAGAACTCTAACGAAGACCATGGGTTAGTATACAAAAGCGCTATGGACAATGCTTACCATACCATGGTGTTGGGGATATTACCTACGGTATGACCCGCCCCAATGGGCCGGGTCAGGAAAGTGGCGACTCATACATGACCAACATAATCCTTGGTTTGGGCCTGGGGCGTGTTAGGATGTTTTGTAAGAAGGCCGCCACGGCCCATGAGCCGGATGGCAGTTCAAGGATGAGAACGAAGATGAGCCGCCAAGGAGTTTTCCTTGGCTTGAGGTACACGACGACTTAGAGATAAGGAAGGCCACGATTTGTAACGTGGTCAAGACTTTGTAAACCCTAGGGCCTCGGCCTGTATATAAAGGCGAGCCTCTTGGACAAATAGTTCAAGTTAGAAATCATCGAGAGCTAGGTCAGGCGAGTTACGCCCTCCTTGTAATCGAATCCACCATCAATATACACAAAGCAGGACGTAGGCTTTTACCTCCACACGAGGGGCCGAACCTGGGTAAATCTGAGTCTTGCTTTTGCTCACCCCCTTTGAGTCGCCACCAAGGTGCGGTGGCTCCTTCACTAAGTCCTTTCACGAGGACATCTGTCGTGACAAAACCACGATACTTGGCGCCCATCGTGGGGCCTGCGCACGGTGGAGTTGATTTCTCAAAGGGAGCCCTTCCGAGGTTAGGAAGCTAGGCGATAGGCATCATGATGAAGAGTCGCTGAGGGAAGTACAACATCGACAACTCGCAGTGGGGGCCTGAGGCCGATTCAATCGAATCTGGATACAGGGTCCCCTTCGGCAAGATCCACGTCTTCATCGGCAAGATCGAAGCACCCGTGCCTGAGCCGAACACCGTCACCGACATCATCGAGCCGGCTTGGTACGTCCGTCCCGTCAAGCGACAGGACCGGTCGCGTCACGTTTTTGTTGGTTTTACACAGGGAATCGACTCGCCGGATGAGCCGGTGATCCAGGGGGTCACTCCCGTCAATTCGTCCATGGGCGATACAAATTCAATCTACAATCTCCATGAAGGACGGCTTGGGGGGTTGCCGGAGGCAGCAATTTCTGAGGAAGCCAAGAGGTCCGCACTGTCAAGTCGCCATCTACATGGCGGGGCAGTACCGCATCAGCCAAACCCGGCGGGCAACAATGAAACCGGCGGGTCGTCAAAGACTCCGGCTCAGGCCATGGGAGACCTGGCAGCAGAGACGGCCAAACTCATGGCGATCGTTGTGACGGCATGAACCAGGAAACGATCAACACCGAGCTGGTGAAACTAAGGGAAGAGATGGCCAAGATTTAGCGAGACGTGGAAGCGGAAGCCGCCAGGATAGCAACACAATAGGCCTAGATCACCGCAGAGACCAAGCGCTTGAATGCAGAGTGTTGGCGGCTTGAGCGACAACAACGTGCCTCCGATGCGATCCATCAGAGGAGACATCATGGCCGCCTCCCCGCCGATCTAAATCCGACTCGCCTCTTCGACAACCCGCATACCCCCGGGACGGGACCAGATCGACCTTGGCAGGCCGCACCAGGAGACGATTCGGCTCGATCGCCGCCTAACCCGCAGCCGCCTCAACCAACGGAGGCTCGTGGGCCCCGGTTTCAAACACCGCGGGGCCACTTCTCAAATCCCGTGGATAATGTGCTGGCGGCAACCCGCCACCTGGAGTCTCTCCCGATTTATGGAAACTCCCGACTGAGGTAGAGGCAAGGAACGCCATCGAGATGTTGAAGACGGTTGTGGTACAACATGCGCAATATTCACATAGCCGCGACCGGTTGCACTCCACACCCCAGGCGAGTCACGCCAGGAGTCGCCATGATGACCCGCCTGCGGTGACCAGCGAGCAGTGATGATTGTCGCACGCCAACTTACCCGACACAAGGGCTCAGGATCTTGTCGATGCGGCGCGAACCACCCGCCTCATGGAAACGGCTGCCGCGGCGGGTCAGGTTTATCCGGCTTATACTTTGTCGTCTCCCGCGCCAGCCGACACCGGTAGCAGGCATGTCGGGGTGCCTTGCCTGGCACCTTCCATTCGCAACGAATGTATGCCAAAGGATTTCAAAGGCCCGTGAAAGGTACCCAATTATACACCGGATCTGGAGCCAGGCGCATGGATTGAGAGTTACGAGCTTGCGATGGATATGCTCGACGTGAGCGAGGCGGCTTGCGCTAAGTACTTCCCCATGATTCTCGAAGGAACAGCGCACACATGGTTAAAAAGCTTACCACCCAATTCCATCAACACTTGGGCCGAATTAAAGGAACGCTTCATTAAAAAATTCAAAGGAACCTGTAAACGACCAATGACCATTGTCGACTTACAACACTGCGTTCAACGCCCGGACGAGTCGGCCCTTCGTTGGACGCGGCGATTTGCGTAGGTAATCCATTCGTCAGAGAGGCATTTCGGCGGCTCAGGCCGTGTTCATCCTGGAGAAGAACTGCCACTACGAGCCCTTGGTGCTCAAACTTGGGCGGCTCAAGCGTAAGGTACACGACATGGGAGAATTGATGGACACCTTGACTAGGTACGCTGAGGCAGACGACACTAAAGACCCCGGGGAGGATGACGATAAGATCAGCACTGCCAGGAGAGGCGAGTTGCCAAGGGGGCCACTCCCAGTTCCAGGGGCGGAGCTACAATCACCCTGCGTGTCAAGGCAAAAGGAGGCAGCAGGAAGGCGTCACTGATTTCGTTGCCAATACCAGCGCTGGCAGTGGAAACCAGTGCCAGTTGAAGAGGGGCTTTAGTGGGAAGAAGCCACGCAACTATTACGAGATGCTCAAGGGCCCGTGTCCACAACACGCCACCGCAGATGGACCGTCTACCCACTCTTGGGAAGATTGTTATGTGATGCAGGAGTTTCGCGCCGAAACACTCAAGAGGGGGCAAGGAGGCAACCAGGGTGGACAATAGGAACGCTTCGGTGCGGCTGGACCACCTAGAAATCCGTTTGGCGGATTCCCTAACCCGGGCCCGCAGGGCAGGTCACAGCCTAATCCTGGGTACCATCCGGCTCGGAACAACCAGCAACACAACCCACGGGACGTTTTTTGGCAGCCACCGCCTCACAACGGGTCTCAGCCACAGGACGATAACAGCGGCTTCCAGAATAACCCTAAACAGTTAAACAACGGGCAATATCATGTGTTCACCACCAGCACTTGCAAGCGGGGCCAGAAGGTGAAACATAGGGCCTTCGGCGTGACTGAGCCGGCGCTTCCCAGATACCTCAATTGGTCAGAACAGCCAATCGTTTGGAGTAGGGAGGATCACCCGCCGTGGGTCGATAATCCTGACGACTTGGCTTTGGTTGTAGCGCCCCAGGTCGGGGGCTACACATTGTCCAAAGTTCTTATGGATGGCGGCAGCAGCATCAACATCTTATACTTCGATACTTTCCGACGGATGAATTTCTCAGAAAGTAATTTGATGCCTTCCTCCACGGTTTTTCATGGCATTGTCCCGGGTAAGTCGGCGTACCCTGTCGGGCGGATCAAACTTAATGTGGCTTTTGGCACGGAGTCTAATTACAGGAGCGAGTCCCTCATGTTTGAAGTGGTCAAGATCAAAAGCCCTTATCACGCATTGTTTGGAAGGCCGGCTTACACTCGTTTCATGGCCTGCCCATGCTACCTCTATCTCAAGCTCAAAATGTCGGGCCCTAAAGGAACCATCACAGTAAGTGGGGATAGGAAAATAGCTCAAGAATGCGAGGAAGGAGACGCAGCTTATGCCGAGTCAACCTGCGCGGCTGAGGAGCTCAAGTTTCATCGAGCTAATGTTGACCCGGTGGATATGACGCCGCTCAAGAAACCTACGATCGATTCAGAGCCGCCCCTCAAATTTAAGCCAACGGATGACACGAAGGTGGTAGACTTCACGCCTGGCGACTCATCCAAACAGTTCACCATCGGGATGGGTCTGGATCCCAAATAGGAAAGCGCGCTAATCGAATTCATCCGTGAGAATCTGGACATCTTTGCATGGAAACCTTCTGACATGCCAGGTGTGCCGAGGGAATTCGCTGAGCACCACCTTAATATTGATCCTAAGATAAAGCCGGTTAGGCAGTATCTCCGCCGTTTCAATGAAGAATGGCGTAAAGCAATTGGAGAGGAAGTCGCCCGACTCTTGGCTGCTGGTTTCATCGTTGAAGTGTTTCACCCTAGATGGTTGGCTAATCCGGTTCTGGTGCTCAAGAAGAACGGCACTTTCCGCATGTGTATTGACTACACCGACCTTAACAGGGATTGCCCAAAGGATCCTTTTGCTCTCCCTCGAATCGATCAGATCATCGATTCTATGGCGGGTTGTGAATGGCTATGTTTCCTGGACGCTTATTCAGGGTACCACCAGATCAAAATGGCTTTGGCGAATCAGGAGAAAACGTCATTCATAACCCCCTTCGGGGCTTTCTGTTATGTGTCTATGTCGTTCGGCATCAAGAGCACTGGGGCGACTTATCAGCGCTGCATCCAGAATTGCTTGCACAGCCAGATTGGGCGTAATGCCCACGCCTACGTGGACGATATAGTAGTCAAATCCGAGAAGAAAGAATAGCTTTTGGAAGATCTTAAGGAGACTTTTGACAGTTTGCGTGTGTATCAGATGAGGCTCAATCCAACCAAGTGTGTTTTCGGCGTTCCCGCAAGGAAGTTGTTAGGCTTCTTGGTGTCAGAAAGAGGCATTGAGGCTAACCCGGATAAAATTGAGGCAATCACGTCGCTTGGCAAGCCGGCCAACATCAACCAAGTTCAGCGCATGGCGGGGCGTATTGCAGCCCTAAGCCGTTTCATAAGTCGCCTCGGGGAGAAAGCCATCCCTCTTTATCAGCTACTCAAGAAAACTGATCGCTTTGTTTGGACGGACGAATCCAATGAAGCCTTCGAAGCCCTCAAAAAACAGTTGGCTAAGCCGCCCGTCTTGGCTGCCCCGACCAACAAAGAGCCTATGCTCCCGTACATTGTTGCCAACTCTAAAGCAGTAAGCGTCACAATGGTCGTCGAGCGTAAGGAAGAGGGGAAGGAATACCCGGTTCAACGACCGGTCTACTTTGTCAGCGAAGTCCTAACCCTCTCCAAACAGCGTTACCCGCATTGGCAGAAGCTGGTTTTTGGAGTATTCATGGCAAGCCGGAAGCTGAAACATTACTTCCAAGAGCATCCCATCACGGTGGTTAGTTCTGCCCCACTTGATGATATTATACAGAACAGAGAGGCGACTGGACGGATTGCTAAGTGGGCCATTGAGCTAGGGCCTCACCATGTGCGGTATACCCCTCGCACAGCCATTAAGTCTCAAGCGTTGGTGGATTTCATCAACGACTGGACTGAGTTGCAGATTCCAGAAGACAGACCTGATCACACATATTGGACTATCCATTTTGATGGGTCTAGGTAGCTGGAAGGCTCGGGGTCTGGTGTGGTGTTAACTTCGCCTCAGGGTGATAAGTTCTGTTACGTCCTCCGGCTCATGTTCCCGTGCACCAACAATGCGGCAGAATATGAAGCTTTGCTCCATGGGTTGCGACTCGCCAAAGACATGAATCTCAGCCGAGTCAGATGTTTGGGCGACTCGGATCTGGTGGCACAGCAGGTTTCTGGCACATGGGATTCCAGAGATCCCTTGATGGCGGCTTATAGACGAGCCGTGTCGGACGTGGCGGGATATTTTCATGGCTATCAGGTGGATCACATTGATCGTCGACTTAATGAAGCGGTAGATGCTCTTTCACGACTTGGTTCACAACGTAAGTCGGTTCCCCCTAATGTATTTTTGGATGTATTGCATAACCCATCAGTAAGGCTGCCTTCAGAAGAAGATTCGGCGGTTTCGGATCCTGAGTCTCAACTTGTGGCGGCTCTCCGTGCTACCCCGGATTGGGAAATTCCCTACATAGCGTATCTGGCATGAGGCGAGTTACCTACTGATGAATTGTTAGCCCGCCAAATTATCCGTCGATGCAAGTTCATGGTCATACATAACGGCGAGTTACATAAGCGAAGCACTTCTGGAGTATTTCAAAGATGTGTCTCTTCCGAGGAAGGATGCACGATTCTTAACGAGATTCACGCAAGCGACTGTGGTCATCATGCCGGGTCACGCTCCCTGGTTTCCAAAGCTTTTAGGCATGGGTTTTATTGGTTGACAGCTCATGCAGATGCCGAGGATATAGTTCGCCGATGTGATGGTTGCCAAAAATTTGGGCGACACATGCATGTGCCGGCTCAGGAATTACGAATGATCCCAATCACATGGTCGTTAGCGGTCTGAGGGCTGGACATGGTCGGTCCTTTCAAAATGTCGTCCAACAAAAAGACTCACCTATTGGTGGCGGTTGACAAGTTTACCAAGTGGGTTGAAGCAGAGCCAGTTAGTAGCTGTGATGCTGACACAGCTATCAAGTTCCTAAAAAAGTTGATTTTCCGCTTCAAGTATCCTCATAGTATCATTACTGATAATGGTACTAATTTATCAAAAGGCGCAATGCAAGAGTTTTGCGGAAGGGAGCACATCCGGCTTGACGTTTCTGCGGTTGCACACCCTCAGTCCAATGGACAGGCAGAGGGGGCGAATCAAGAAATACTGTGAGGAATCAAGCCCCGGCTTATGGTGCCTCTGGAACGTACCCCGGGATGTTGGGTTGAAGAACTGCCCTCAGTTTTATGGAGCATCAGAACCACGCGAAATCGTTCTATGGGTTTTACTCCCTTTTTTCTGGTCTACAGGGCAGAGGCAGTATTGCCAAGTGACATCAGACACGAGTCACCACGAGTCGCTGCTTATGTGGCACGGGATAATGAGTTAGCACGTCAAGACTCGTTGGACGCTTTGGAGGAGGAGCGTGATTTGGCCACATCGCGATCGGCGATTTATCAACAAGACCTGCGACGTCATCACAGCCGCCGAGTCAAGAGCAGAACCTTTCAGGAGGGCGACTTAGTGCTCCGACTGATTCAAGACCATATTGGTATGCATAAGTTATCCCCTCCATGGGAAGGACCTTTTCTTATCAGCAAGAATCTTCATAATGGTTCATATTACTTGGTGGATCTTCGCCCGGATAGACAAACAACAGAGGTCGAGTCAACCCGCCCATGGAACATCGCCCACTTGCGGCCATATTACACTTAGAGCCATTGGCTCCTTATTTACGTTTGCAATTTTGAATTTGTAATCCTTTATTTATAAAGCAATAAAGTCGGCGCCCACGAACTTCGGGTCCTTTGTCGTTTCAGCTTCTTGAAAGCATGAGTCTTTATTGTTCTATAAGTCGTTCAAACATGGACGCTATCAGTATCAAAGAGCATAAGTCGCCATGTTGCACTTATTT
Source organism: Hordeum vulgare subsp. vulgare (assembly GCF_904849725.1). Lineage (NCBI taxonomy): Eukaryota > Viridiplantae > Streptophyta > Magnoliopsida > Poales > Poaceae > Hordeum > Hordeum vulgare. The sequence continues at coordinate 197,851,952 of NC_058520.1, forward strand.
CAAAACTGGATACTGGTAAGCCAAAGAGGACCAAAGTTGCCACGTTGCACGGTTCAAACATGGGCGCCTTATATGATTTTGAGAATTAAAACCGGTTTACTTGGGGGCTACTAGCTCCCAAGTCGTTTTGCAGTAAGAGCGGATACGCTTCTGCAATCCTATGTCTGGTTTTTTCCCTAATCATAGGTCACTTGGGGGCTTCCACTCACTGAGTTCAGCCTGAGTACCCTCTTGGCTAGCGAAAAATTAACGCATTACAAATGGTTATACTGGACTGTGTGTTCGACGAATCGCCCTATGGACCCATGTACTCTCGGCGAGTCAATCCGCTTTTGGACCCTGAACTTGCCTTGGTTAAAACATGAAAGGTACCGGCAAGAGCCAACACATGGAAAATAGACAAACCATTGGTTCACTGAAGCTTGACTCGCGCCTGATCAGTCGGTCTAAATAACTTGGGTTGTTGCAAAAGCCTTCTTGGGGTAGCACTAGAGTTTTGCAAACTCGTCCTATCCTGTCGTAACGCATCGAGTCGACAAATCTTATGACTATCTTTCTGGCATTGCCACAAGGTTTCATAAAACATTTTTATAACATGTCGTGACTCACTGAGTCGGCTCCTTGTTTATAACTCGCCACGGGCCACTGGGCCGACTTGTTATTCGTCGCGACTCACTGAGTCGGCTCCTTGTTTATAACTCACCACGACCCACTGGGTCAGCTTGTTATTCGCCGCAACTCACTGAACAGGCTCCTTGTTTATAACTCGCCACGACCCACTGGGTCGGCTTATTATTTGTTGCGACTCATTGAGTCAGCTTATTGTGTTTTCCCTGATAAATAGGTTGAAGAATTTTTTTGTCAAACTATGACACAAGTTTGGAAAGGGCGATTCACATTACTGAAGGTTAAAACTTCCAAATAACATAAGGTACGGTTGTGACACTGTTTTTTTGATACCTAAGACTATTACATGGCTCACTAGGCCACCCAGGAATCATCTCCTGGTCAGAAAGAGATGACAGTATTCTTGGAGAATCCACTTCATGCTAAGACAGTTCAAGCCGCCTCCGGGTCACCCTGCTTCGAGCTTTCGCCGACTTCGATCTGTAAGTCGCCCGGTTTCCAATTGCAATTGGTCAAAGCGACAAACTCGTCTTCGTCGCTCAAGATAGAAGACAGATCGACATCAAAATCAAAGGGATTCTTACGGCGTCGAGGAGTCAGGCTGGTGACTTCATATGAAGGAGGAGTCACCTTTTTGTTGCTCTCATCGTAAGCCGCCCGGTATTTACCTAAGTCCAGGCTGGCGGCTAGCTAAGTCGCCGCGGAGCGAGACCCTTTCACATATTGGTGGTAGTCTTCTTCGGTGAACTCCGACTCATCATCCTTCAATTCTGGAAAGCCGGCAGCTACCTCCTCCGGCTTAAGTTCAGGAGCATATGCCAGACACCGGCTTAAAGTGTTCAATGTTCCCTTCCGGGCGGCTGACCTTTTAAATTCTTCCACTTGCGGTGGCAGTGTTGATAGGCAGCCCAGCATGTGTTTTATGGACTTTATGGGCTCTTTGTTGCCCGTCACGGCCTTCATGGTCATCATGCCGCCTGTGTACAACTACTCTATGAATGTATAAATCGCCTTTAGCTTCAGAATGCAGTCGCTCTGCAGGTTGGCAGCTCGCGGACCTACAAAGGATGGAATGACATAATTAGCATTTGCAATACTTTGCAGCCCTTTTTCAGATGAAGGGAATTGATCCTTACCAAAGATCGCTTGGGTCATGTTGGAGATATGTTGTTTTAAGCCGGAGAGTTCTTGAAGAGCGGCTTCTAGCTTCTCTTCGGCTTGCTCCGCCCGCTTCAAGGTGGCGTCTTGCTCGGCCTGGGCTTTCTTTTCAAATTTCTGGCATTCAGTTTTCATCTTCTCCATGTCAGCAAGGGCCAGGCGATATTTCTCTTCACACTTAGCGAGCATCCTGCGGTTCGGCTAAGTTTTCTTTTAAACCGGCCACGGTTGAGTCGGCCCGAGTCAAGGATTCCTATAAATAAAATTGGAGGAAGCAAGTTTCAGAACTATTGCAAGCAATATCCCTGACACTTGGGGGCTAATGTACGATTTTTTTTGCAAATCATACCTTCATTCAAGACCCGGCTCATCTTTCAAAAGTTGACCCGGCCCTTGGGGGCTACAGGTTGAAGTTTTTACCAAATTCAAGACCCGACTCATCTTTCAAAAGATGACCTGGCCCTTGGGGGCTACAGGTTGAAGTTTTTACCAAATTCAAGACCCGACTTATCTTTCAAAAGATGACTCGGCCCTTGGGGGCTACAAGTTGAAGTTTTTACCAAATTCAAAACCCGGCTCATCTTTCAAAAGATGACCCGGCCCTTGAGGGCTACAGGTTGAAGTTTTTACCAAATTCAAGACCCGGCTCATCTTTCAAAAGATGACCCGGTCCTTGGGGGCTACAGGTTGAAGTTTTTACCCAATTCAAGACCCAGCTCATCTTTCAAAAGATGACCCGGCCCTTGGGGGCAACAGGTTGAAGTTTTACTAAATTCAAAGACCCGGCTCATCTTTTAAAAAGAAAAACCGGCTCATCTTTCAAAAAGATAACCCGGCTCATCTTTCAAAAGATGACCCGACCCTTGGGGGATACAAGTTGAAATTTTACTAAATTCAAAGACCCGGCTCATCTTTCAAAAAGATAACCCGGCCCTTGGGGACTACAGGCAAATATGGGTTTCACAGATAGCGCAAAATACACAATTCATCAAAGGAAACTAGTCTTCTGGAAGTTTAATGGGTGGAAATGCAAATAACAAAGGACATACCTCATGTCTTATCCGCATCATGTTGGCCAAGCTCTTTTCCATTTCATAGCTTGTTTCTAGGTGACTTATGAAACCAGAGTAGAGTTGTTCAAATTCAAGTTTCTCATAATTGGGAAGCTTCAGCTTGGTAATGCCCTTTTCTACAAGAGAGTGGGTCTCTTTGGACGCATGTTTTGTTAACACTGCGGCTGCAGGCTTAGAATAGCCAATACCAGTAATGACTACTGTATATGGGTCTTGAGACGCCTTGGAAGAGCTTGGCGGGTTGACATCTTTAGTTATTTCCTTTAGAGGGATCGAAGGATCAATCCGAACATTAGGAAAATCATCCAAAGGGTCATCATGAGTCGCCGCTGGGTCTTACCAAATTCTGGGACAGAGGCACTCATCCCAAACACTTCAGCTGTCTTAGGAGCAGAAGACGAGTCGCCAGTTTTCCTTTTCTTTGCTTGTGCTCTGAGATATAAAGGCACCAAAGTTAAGACAGGCATCAGTATTGGGAAGGAAAAAGGCTAGTAAAGGAACTGGCCCCTGAACACGAATCATTAGGGGGAGAGTCCACATTGCTGAGTCGCCGGATGAAGGAGGTGAAACCTGACGGACAAGAATTCAAGGAGTGAACGAACGGCGAGCAAATTTTACACGAGAAGGGAAAGATACTAGCAGGAACATACCTAACTTCGTCGTTTTTGACCGGTTGTCTTTTTGGGTAACCCAGACACTAAGTCGTCGGAATGGCTTCGGGTATGGCGTTTGGGGGTGTAACTCGCCTTCTTCAAAAGCAAATTGGGGTCCAGATGAGCATTCGGGTGAGACATGGGAACTTTTGCACATATCCGCCTGGCCGGCTTGGGGGAGAAGAAGTTGAGTCGGAAGAAATAGAAATTACCTTGACAGCGTCATCCTGGCTCCCATTGTCATCATCCTACGGACAAAGGTAATGGAGCATAAGTATAAGGCAGAACGTAACAATAAGGAAAAGGTAATTTTTACCTCTGATTGTTCTTCGACGGCTCGAGACTCGCCAACGACAAATGACTCCTTGGCGGCGGCTTTGCCATTGTTCTTCTTCTTTTTAGGAGGCGGCTTGGTTGTTTTCTGGACAGTCACTTTGGGCTTTCGAGACAAAAATGTTGAGCCCCTCTGATTGATACAATGACAATTTGGATCAGGAACATGGGTGAATATATTGAAGGAATAAAAGGGGGCGACTTGGATTGTTACCGCTGGAGCCGGGTTGGAGGCGCAAAAGGGCTTGAGCCCAATCTTGGCGCAATTCTCCATAGGATCGCTGCTTAACTTCTTGATAATTTCAACAATGTCTTCTTCAGTAAGTCTTGTGTGGAAGAAGCATTGGGGGCGGTTCAAGCTACCGTCGTACTCACACATCAGGCCGTCCCGGTGACTCAAAGGCAGAATCCTCCACTCCACCCAGCAACGGATTAGGTCAATCCCAGTAAGCCCATTGTTGGTCAAAGACCTTAGCTTGGAGAAAGCAAGGATAAATGTTGATTCTTCTTCTTCAGTTAGTTTTCCTCGCAGCTTGAAATCCATGGGCAAACGTTCTTCTCTGAAACCCGGAAGTGGGTTCTCATCGGGTGGAGATGTGTCGCGACAATAAAACCAAGACTCTGCCCAACCTTTGGGATGGTTGGGCAGAACAACAGATGGGAACCCGCATTCACGACGTCGTTGAATGTTAACTCCCCCAAGTTCCAAGCAGGGCCCGCTAACAAACTCGGTATGGCGGTTCAGATGGAAAAATTTCCTAAACAGTAACACTGTGGGTTCTATCTGCAGGTAAGCTGCGCAAAACACTTGGAATTGGCAGAGATTGCTGATGGAGTTTGGCCCCAAGTCTTCAGGGTGAAGGTTGAAAAAGTGCAAAGCATCTCTGAAAAACTTTGAGCTGGGAGGCTTGAGGCCTCGTTCGAGGTGATCTGCGAAAACGACTACTTCCCCTTCGGCGGGTTGAGGAATTGTCTCGCCAAAGGCGGTTTGCGAGCCAACAACTTCTTTGGGGTCAAGATAACCCACCTTAACAAACTTCTCAAGATAAGCGTCATTGACTTTGGTTGGCAGCCAATCGCACTTCGGGATAGTGCCCATAACTACAAAGGGAAGGAACAGGGCAGATTATCAAAAACCACGGAGTGGTAACTCGCCAGTTGAATGATCTATGGCATCTCTACAGGGATATTACGACTCGTCAGTTAAAGGATCTATGGTATCTCTACAGGGATATTACGACTCGCCAACTAAAATGGTCAATGATATATCTATGGGAATGTTCTAACTCGCCATGGTGAAAGGAGACGGGTTGCGGCTCTAAAAAAAGGGTTTTTCCTTAGGAACATTCTCGACTGGAGACAAACATGTTTCTAACATCAAATGACAATTCATGGATCTACAAGTGTTTCCAGTAAAGAAATATAAACGCTGACTGAGGGGTCGAACACTACAAGAACACGGAAGAACACTATGAAAAATGTTGTGCAGATCTATGGGCTACGGAGAAACAACGGATTGGTACGATGCGTAACAAGAACTACCGCAATCATTATTTCACGGGTCTACGGTACCGCATCTAGATTAGGCGAGAAGCAAGAACATGAGGCATGCATGGCATTCATGGAGTTCTACGGTACCGCATCTAGTTCGGATCTGTTTCTACTGAGAAAAGGGAGATTTACCTGAAGGGGAAGATACAGGCGAAGGTTCGGGAATCCTGCGATGACGGTCGCGCCTTCAACTGGTTCGGGAAGCCGCCGGACGGCGACGATCTGCGGCGAAGCTTCACTAGCGACGAAGCGGTCGAGGGGCGGTTGGAGAAGACGATGCGTCTGGAAGAAGGAAGTGGGGTAGGTTACGCTGCCTTCCCCCGCGGCTATTTAAAGGCCTAGGGCCGAAGGTGAAACGACAGGCGCGGGAATAGAGGCGACAGATTGAAAATCAACAGTGATGGCGCCTAGATTTTCGGGATAGCGGGATGAGGACAAAAAAAGATCCGTTGGAATAATGTCAACGAATCCCGGAAATGGAGGAAAAGGTGATGTCATCTATAAATAACTTGGCGGCTCAGACAATTTGTGAGAGATGGCGGCTTGTCACTTATGAAAGGGATGGAAGTAGTACGAGTCGCCCGGGATGAGCGTGGAAGTTTATTGGCATGAATAAATTCAAGTCAATCTGGGGCCTAATGTTGGGGATATTACCTACGGTATGACCCGCCCCAATGGGCCGGGTCAGGAAAGTGGCGACTCATACATGACCAACATAAGCCTTTGTTTGGGCCTAGGGCGTGTTAGGATGTTCTGTAAAAAGGCCGCCACGGCCCATGAGCCGGATGGCGGTTCAAGGATGACAACGAAGATGAGCCGCCAAGGAGTTTTCCTTGGCTTGAGGTACACGGCGACTTAGAGATAAGGAAGGCCACGATTTGTAACGTGGTCAAGACTTTGTAAACCCTAGGGCCTCGACCTGTATATAAAGGCGAGTCTCTCGGACAAATAGTTCAAGTTAGAAATCATCAAGAGCTAGGTCAGGCGAGTTACGCCCTCTCTGTAATCGAATCCGCCATCAATATACACAAAGCAGGACGTAGGCTTTTACCTTCACACGAGGGGCCGAACCTGGGTAAATCTGAGTCTCGCTTTCGCTCACCCCCTTTGAGTCGCCACCAAGGTGCGATGGCTCCTTCACTAAGTCCTTTCACGAGGACATCTGTCGTGACAAAACCACGACACATGGGATCACTTGATCCCTCTCGGTACATCTTGTACGCTTTGTGTCCTGATCGACTTGATTTACTCCTTGTCTTAGTCTTGATCAACCTTGTGTCTTTATGACCAATCTTTGGATAAGACTTTGAATACCACCTTGGTCATCATATAAACTCCTTGGAACTAACAGATGGACTTCAGGAAGTGCATATGGACAAATCCTTCGAATATAACTCAATGCAACCATTAGTCCATAGGGATTGTCATCAATTACCAAAACCACATACAGAGAAATATGCTCTAACAGTAAGTCTTCAGGGCAGACTTCCAAACCCTCACAAATTTGGTCACCCGGCAATCCACGGTTCACGGTTGGATGCTCTAGACCATGACACCTATCCGTGTGGAGGATGCACAGTCATCAAAGGTAACAAGTGTCGGTTCCACTCAGGAACAATCTCTTCAATGATGCTCAATCACTTTGGGGTTTTGGGGTTTTGGTTTGGGTGTTTGGGATTTTTCCTCACTAATGTTTCTCTCAAAGTCTTCGAAGAATGGCTTGCTCTCAAATGACAAGTGTCAATTTCTCTCGTGGAGCAGCCAACCAACTAGTGGTTATGGGGGCGGCTATTTATAGTCGGGGAGCAATCTCGATATGAATTGACATAAATGCCCCAATGATATGACCGTTATGTGGATAAGGTTAGGGACAGCTGGCGCTCGGCGCAGCAACGGTAGGAACATTTCAACTGTGAAAGTCCTCATGTCACTCATGTTCCTCACTGGTAGATAATTCGCACTGGCGAAAACCTAACTCCTGAGTTAGAGAAAATTCCTTAGAGACCACAAGATCTTCGTCTCTGTCATTGAAGAATTTGACTAGACTGTTGAAGATTTCCAAAGGCTTCACTCGAAGGGTTTGTATGTGTAGGCTTTGAGATGAGTATCACTTGGAAACTTTTCCTTAGTTTTACCTCGACCAACTTTAACAGTACGGTGGTCCTATGACACAGAATACAGAAAATGAAAACTATGAAAATAAAAGTCTTCACGCTTCAAAGTCCTCGCATCAATTTCTTCATGGACACACCGATTTTCTCACTTTCAAAGTCTTTGAGGAAATACCAAAGTCTTCAACCGAAGACATACATTTTTAGGGGTTGATATTCTTCGAATAACTCAAACTCCTCAGTGACTTATAGAGCATGTGTACACTCACAAACACATCGGTCTCTTAACCTATAAGTCTTCAATACACCAAAATCACTAAGGGGCACTAGATGCACTTACAGTATCAACTTCCAAATGGTAGCTTGTGAGAGTTGTTTCAATATGTGTGTTTCTTTTAGACTTGTACTAGGGCAAGTATGGTTTAATCATGTTGGAAAACCCAATTGATGTTCTGAGTTGGAATGTGAGAGGTCTCAACTGCCTGAATCGTCACACCATCGTTAGCGAAACAATTGTGGCCTCCTCATGTCAAATTGTTTGCTTGCAAGAAACTCAGATGGACAATGTTGACACGTTCACCGCCTTGCTTCTTGGTGGGAACCACCTCCGTAGCTATGCTCAAAGACCGGCAATTGGTATCTGAGGGGGAATACTCGTGTTGTGGGATGACCAGATGGTAGACATTACCTCCATTCAAACGTCAACCTATTGTCTCACGGCCATGGTCTGCATCATCGGCTCGGACACAAGCTACAAGATCAGATCAGTGTATCGGTCCCACTACTTCGTCTCTGAAGGACACTTTTTCACTCAGCTAGTCGCCCAAAAGCCATCAGTTGGGGTTCGCTGGCTCGCACTTGGAGATTTCAACCAAATTTACAGGGCACGGGACAAAAATAAGAGGAATGTTAGTATCAGTCACATCACCCGGTTCCGGGCCGCTCTTCTCTCTTGTGAGTTGAAGGAGATCCACCTTCAAAACCGTCGTTTCACTTGGAGCAACAAAGACAAAACCCCACGTTGTGCAAGTTGGACTCCTTCTGCAACGACGACTGGGACATCCATTTTGACACTCACATTCTCCAGGCGCTCTCCTCTTCGCTCTCAGACCATTGCCCCTTGCTGCTTGAGGACGCAGTCGGGACGCGTAGGTCGAAGACCTTCAAATTTGAAAACTTCTGGACCTCTCTTCCGGGATTTGACGCAGTGGTCTCCAATGCCTGGAGAGAACCCTCCAACCACACTGAGCCATGTCAAGTTCTTCATCACAAGCTCAAAACCACTCGCAATCGCCTTGCGACATGGAGTCGAAAGCTGTTTTCCAATGCGAAGGTACAGCACCATGCTGCCCTATGGGTCATCCTGCACCTCGACATCGCCCAGGAGCAACGTCAACTCTCAAATGATGAGAGTGATCTGAGGACTAAGCTTAAAAGAAGGGTCATTAGCCTGGTCGTTCTCGAGCGTGCGCGTAAGAAGCAAAGTGCATGAATCTCCAACCTTCAGGAGGGAGATGCAAACACCAAATTCTTTCACCGACGAGTTAATGCAAGGTGTAGAGAAAACCACATTCATCGGATCAAGCACAAGCAGGGTTGGGTGACCGACCACATGCAGAAGGAGGAAATCATTCACGCGCACTTCTGTCAAGTGATGGGAAAAGGAAGCCCTAGGGCAAACGACTTTAACTGGGAGGAGCTAGGCCTGGAATCTTATGATCTGGCCTCCCTTGGGGAGCCCATGTCTGTTAAGGAGGTCTGGGGTGCCATTCATCAAATGCCATGCTATAAGGCACCAGGGTCGGATGGGTTCACGGGACTATTTTTTCGTAAATGCTGGAGCATTATCAAAGATGATATTATGAGGGTTGTTGTCCTCTTTGGCAGTCTACGCACCGCCAATTTTCAGAGGCTATACTCTGCCAACATCGCTCTTTTGCCAAAGAAAGATGGAGCTGAGGAGATTTCGGACTACCGCCCCATTAGTTTCATTCATGCGGTGGAAAAAAATTGTTGCCAAAGTCTTGACCTTCAGATTGGCCGGGCACATTCACTCTCTCATCTCGCACGCCTAGAGCGCCTTTATCAAAACAATAAGTATCCACGACAATTTCATGCACGTGTGAAACTTGGTGTGTCGTCTCCACAAGTGCAAGATGCCCATGCTCCTTTTCAAGCTTGACATTCGCAAGGCCTTCGACTCGGTCAGATGGGAATACATGCTAGACCTGCTCCAATGCATGGGGTTCCTTGTCATCTTTTGTGAATGGATCGCCGCCCTTTTGTGCACTTCATCTTCGCGCGTCTTGCTCAACGGGGTTGTCGGCAAGCCGATCATCCACGGTCATGGGCTTTGTCAGGGCGACCCACTGCCTCCCCTGCTTTTCATCCTTGCTATGGACCCGCTCCACATAATATTGGAGGCCGCAACGAGGAACAGATTGTTGCACAAGATCCGCGGCCATGGGGTGGTTGTTCGAACTTCACTATATGTGGATAACGCTGCGGTGTTTATGGCACGTGTCAAGAGTGATATTGATAACCTATCCAACATTCTATGAGTTTTTGGGAGCGTCATGGGATTGTGCACCAACTTAAAAAAATGCTCTTTTGTCCCGATCCAGTGTGGGGGCACCAACCTGACACACATCACTCACAGCTTACCTGCGGCTGGGGCTGCTTTTCCTATCAAGTACTTGGGCCTCCCGCTTTCAGCCTGGCAACTCTGGAAAGAGGATTTCCAGTTTCTTGAGGACAAGGGAGCGCCCAAGCTGGTCACCTGGGATGGGAAGATCATCATCAAGATTGGGCGCATGGCACTTGTCAAATCAGTCTTGACCTCTCTCGCGGTGTACTTCATCACTCTGCTAATTATCCCGCAGAGTACTCTCAACAACCTTAATAAACTTGAACGAGCGATTTTGTGGGCGGGAATGGAGACTACTTCGGGTGCCAAGTGCAAGGTCAATTGGGACTCGGTTTGTCGTCCTCTGGCATATGGGGGCCTCGGCGTCCATAACACTGAAAAATTCTCCAGGGCCCTTCAATTGCGCTAGCTATGGTTCGAGTGGAAGGACCAACCAAGTTATGGGTGGGGATGGAAAACCCGTGTGACATCAAGGATTATGACCTATTCTACTCTTTCACCACCATCACTGTCGGCAACAGCACCCGCACCTCATTTTGGGACCCGCCGTGGGTGCAAAACCGAAAGCCCAAGGATATCGCTCCACGAATTTACGAGGCCTCAATGAAGAATAATTGGAAAATCAGGGATGCTTTGGATGGTGATGCATGGATTTTCAAGATCAAGATGATTGCAGACTTCTCCATTGCACACTTTCGAGAATTTCTTCAACTCTTGTCCTATCTTCGTGGCTTCCACCTTCAGCATGATACGGAGGACGAGATCATGTGTAAGCTCACTGCAAGCGGACTCTACTCTGCGGAGTCCGCGTACAACGCCCAGTTTAACGGCATGATTCGGTCCTCTATGGAGCACTCGATCTGGAAGGTTTGGGCTCCACTAAAGGTCAAGTTTTTTGCCTGGCTTGCCACCCAAAATAGAGTCTGGACAGCTGACGGGCTTGCTAAGCGTGGTTGGCCCAATTGTGATCTATGTTCTCTATGCAAGCAGGTCCAGAAGACGATTGACCACCTTCTTTTCCAATGTCGGTACTGCACCTAGACTCAATCGACTCGGGCGAATGGCAAGCTCTTCCGTCAGCCAAGGAGTGGTGGATGCGTATATCCGATCAATCCATGCCAAACACGAAAGCAGTGGCCTCTCTTGCCATGTTAACTTCGTGGACCATCTGGAATGAACGCAATGCACAGGTCTTCCGTCACAAGTTGGCTCCACCTTCGGTCGTCTTCGGTATCATCAAAAGTGACGCGAGCCTTTGGGTTTTGGCGGGAGCAAAAAAGTTGAGTTCAATCTTTGTCGAGAGAGTAATTCTTTCTTTTGGGGCACGCATGTAACACATCATTAATCTCAGCTTTGGCCTCTCCTTCTTAATTAATATATGTGGCAAATCTTTTGCCCGGCTTTAAAAAAAACTTTGCAGTGCAATAGAACCTGTCGATCTGAGGTTAAGACCTTGACATGGCCTTGGCATCATCGGTCCGTTTAAGCCATGACCCTGAAACGGTTGCACATCAAGGAAAGGGCTTGTCCGAGATGCAAGGATTTCTCTAGGCTCGATTTGAATGATTTTATGAGATTAGTGTATGAATTAGACATGTAGTTATATTTTTGGCATTTAACTGCAGAAGCAGAACTGAACTGTCAATTTTGGCACTCAAAACTATTTTATGAGATCATGCCAGGAACTATCTTCTCGGCAAAACTGTTGCATCTTAAACCAGATCTGGTAAAATAGCATGACCAGTTCACCACTTAGATACAAGCCATACTACACAAACTACCATGTTTTGCCAAATACTCCTGACACTTGTTTAAGTGACAGTTAATTCCAGACAGAGGTTGTATATTTAAGTTGACCCCGAAGAGACCGTGCCAAGTGTAAATTTCAGCTTCCATTTCATCCGCTTCGAAATACACTACTCTCTCAACGAAATGGGAGGTTAATATTATCTAAGAAGGGCATAGGCAGCAACAACGATGATATCACGAGCTCTCAGTTGTATCCATCTTCGAAGCTTCCTCGACGCCCTTGAAGGCTACACGCAGCTTCCTCAGCGATGACACTTTCTTCCCATTGCTCTCCGCCATACCACTAACATGCACCGTAGCAAATGGGGTTCCTTTAAGGAGCTCAAACATGGGGATGCTCAGGTTTTGCCTTGTCATCTGCTCAAGAACTTCTGGCGACTGCATGTACAGATTGTTGCCTCCGTGCGTCACGCTAGCTTTTGACATCAGCAGTTTGGGGTGCTCCTCAAGCATCTTGATGAACTGTCCATGATAAGTGGAAAGGATTCAGAAATCTACAGGCACACAGGCTCTCTATGCACAACAGTACATCCTCTATTTAGTGCCACATTTTAGAATTATGTGTGATGCAGCAACTAGGAACCTAAACCTGGGTATTAAACTGCCTAGTCTGTCAGTGAGAAAGTGTTTTCTTTTCAGCTTTTTCGTTGTTCAGAATATAATACTCCCTCCATTCCTAAATATAAGTCTTTTAAGCGATTTCACTAAGGGACTACATACAGAGCAAAATGAATGAATCTACATTCTAAAGTATGTCTATATACATCCGTATGTAGTTCTCTAGTGAAATCTCTAAAAAGACTTATATTATGGAACGGAGGGAGTAAAACCCACTATTTAGAAGTGTCATTTTGCTGAAAATATGGCACATGTTTTGAAGTTTGCAAGCAATGCAGCAAAATATATACTCCCTCCGTCCGGAAATACTTGTCCTAAAGATGAATGTATCTAGACTTATTTTAGTTATAGATACATCCATTATATTCATTTTTAGGACAAGTATTTCCGGACGGAGGGAGTATTTCTTTTGAGCCAAATGATGAATGCATGCATGTATGTGTAAGTGTGAGCTAAATAAAACTTCATGTTTATGTATTTGAAAGTCAACATCTTAGCACCTTCCATAATTCGTGTATATATGTGTTTATGATTCATCTCAGCCCCTTTCAAGTCGATATATACCTTCATTCTATGAAGGTGCACAAGGTATGCAAGTTTTTTCTGATTTGAATGTTACTGACCTCCGAAAGTGTCGATGACGTGTCCAGCTCAATAAGGGTACCAGGTCCACATACAAGGCAATCTGTATCTCTAACAAACTCTGTGACTTTATTATGAGTTCCTACAAGACCATTGTACCTGCATGAGAACATAAAATAACTGTTAGGCTATTCAAATTGGCAATGCGTCATGTTTTTGTAACCAATCAAGAAATGCATCTGCTTCAGATATGGTCGTCGAACAAGTTACCAGCAACAATACCATGTGGGCGTGTGTAAATAATGAAAATATTTTGAGGGAACATGGCGACATGTGATACGTTACTAATGCATGTGTCAATAACCAATTTTAACCAAATGATTTCAACCAATCAAGGATAGAATAGAATGCCACAAGACAAAAAAAGGAACCTCAAGCAATTCAAGCAAATAGCAGCTAGTTTGGAATGAAAAATAATATTTATTTGCCACATGATTAAGAGAAAATAACAGCTAGCCAAACACCCAAATATATAGGAGCAATTCAAGCAAATTAGATTCATAATGCGCCACATTACTAATGAAGCTTTACTTCTGACTGTATGCGCTCAAATAACCAAAGAGTTCTGTCAACAAGCTGTATTTGTCTCGAGTACTCAGAAAGTCTGCATGCTTTTTCATTCAGAAAAGTTTTGCATGCGAGATATTGCCTACTCACTACTGTGAGCGGACGTGAATTATTACTGAAGGTTATATGGTTTCCTTTTGTCATTGATTGAAAGTTGGCGTGTATGTTCCTTTATGATTTATTATCTGAAATATTAGTCTGTTTAGAATCTGTTTGTTACGTTGTCAGACATGTGTGCCTGCAGTTTTATCCAGTTCATACACTGAAATAAACTCAGGTGAGTGAAATGAACCATTACAAGTAATACAACGTGAATCAACCTATCATTTCCGAATACCCTTATGACGTACCTTCCTGATTAACCAATACATGGTCCACTTTGCTGCAGGAGTTTTGGCATATAAGTTTTGAATTCAAACAGTGATAGTTTTGGCTAAAAGATAAGAATAAAAATATTTACAAGTAACAACACACTTTCAAAAGATTGTTCTTACTCTTTTGGGATACCGACTATTAACAGAGTAAGAATGGGAGTAATGCAACTCACGTGAGATAATTTGACACGCTTTTGCTGCAGCCAGAGATGAGCTTCAAAGCTTCAAGTGCACATGCAGCAGAAATAATTGCATTTGTTGAAGCAATAGCTGGGATGATATTCTTGACAACACCCTGTAATCAGGAATACAAATGTCAATTTCCTCTTAAAATTAACAACTTTGTCCTTTCTGGTTCCACGATTTATACAACCGAACAAATAATAAAGTTATACTTAATCATCCGAATAACTGAGAATCCAAATTCATTGGCCTGAAGGAATATAGAGCGATAAGAAAATTTGCAGATTAGATCACTGGCCCAACAAGCAAAAATGCCTCCACATATTACCAAATGTGAAAAGGTTCTCTCTGAAATGCCTAATATCTGAAGAACGCTAAGATACATTCTAAGTTGTGGGTTTCCCATTAAGCGGAGGTAATTTTATTTTATAACTGACATTACGTAGGCGGATGTAACAAGGCCAAAGAAGCATCAGTGGCATACAGAGAATTAGTTACTGATAATAAACTAACTAAATGGCGCAAAAACTTCTGTCAGAAGAAAAATTGTACATAGCACAATACTGTGGAAATTAAACATAGAGTAGCAATCATGTAAACATTGTCAAGCATGCTGAAGCTGCATAGGTGACAGCTAAATCATGTAAGGATTATGTTAAATTAGAGTATGAATAGACATTTACTGTGTGAATAAATATTTATTCAGAAAAATCATATGTAGACGGATTACAAGGCTAGTTAACTTTAAACGTCGCTATGATTAAACAAAACTTACACAAGTTATAAACTGAGACCATTCTTATCTGCAACTTCTTAAATATCAAAACAGTCCACTATTGAAGTGGGCATTAAGCTACTCCTACCAGTGCCCACTTGCCCGTAGTGCAAAGCTGCACACAGCCTAATCGAACTACACAAATGATTATACCAGCAAATACTAGTAGCAAAATCACCTACTATTGGAGAACAGCAGACTACTAGAAAAACGAGATAATCTTAACATGGCTAGAATTCTATATGGCAGGTATTGAATTTGAGTTGCATCCACACTCACTCACAAAACTTCCCCCCAACCCAGCACCGGAATTTTACCTGTTCGGCACAATATTGTGGGCCCCTTTGAACATGAAGTTAACATAATAAGGTTGATATATAAAGGTATTAAGAACTAAATCCTATGATTCTGCCAAGAATGTTGATTATTATTAGTTTTACGATACAATGCACTATTAACGAGGGCACAAGCACAGTTCACATTAGAGTATAACATTGAAACATTCTGGATAGATAGGGATTAAAGTTACATCTTAGGCCGGGAGAATAAACGGAGAAGAGGACAGACCTGAGTCAAAGAATACGTAACTCCGGAAATACCAAAAAGTTCTGCTCTTTTTAAAGCCTGTTAAGTATACAAGACAAAAGATTAGACAGAAAAAAGATAGGACACTATATAACTTATATGTCATCATACTAGAGCAAACCTCTGAGTAAATCCACTGCATATGTTCTGTATCATCAGCATCAAAAGGTTTTCCACTGTGAACCTACAAGACAAAATGTAGTTGTTACAAATGAAAATAAATTAAAGAGCAAACTACAGATACAAGAATTATACCTCGTCCCATTTGATCAAATGAGCATACTCAATGCAATGAGCTGCAGTTCTTGGAGTCTCAGCAAGGGTACATAAGGGAAACTTGACCTGGGGAGGAAAAAGCCATATGTTGCATTCAAAGCAAGGCGTTGTCCCTGGTATAATGACTCTAGCGTGACCTTTGAAACCTTCTGTCCCACCATCTACCATAGGTTTAACTGTCTCCTGGACTGGTTTGTCGTCTGAATCATACTCTGCAATTCCAAAGACATACCGGCATCAGTACATAAATGAAGGACATTATGAGTTTCATTATGTAAATGTACTCCCTCTAGTTCTCCCCAACTACAAGTATTTAGGTACAGAGGGAGCACTAGTTTCTGATCACTTGAGTAATAAACAGGCAATACTACCTGTATAAAATTAGAGAACCTTGATTTTATGTGCAGCCAAACATATCGTTTTACTTGGGATGGAAATGTTAACACAGAACAGTATTGATTCACATTCATCTCTAGCAATTTTTTTGTCAAACTTTCTTCAGTCTCATTCTATAGTTGCTATGAATGTGCATGCTATGGTCACTTCCAAATTTAAATTGGAATTTATACAAGGAAAGCACATATGGACACGTTGCAGACCAAAAATGTTTACTAGTTGAAGCCTTCTTTCCAAGTAAAAGACTAAAGATCCATAAAAATGGCATTGAAATATATACCTAAGAAACCACAAGCCACAGAATTGATGTAGCTTCGAGCTTCAATTGAGTCCAGACCAAGAACAATTATTTGGAACTGATTATAGAACTCTAGCTCTTTATCTTCAATCCTACAAAAATGGGGCACAATGTTCACTCCACTAACTCGCTCCATAACCCTCTTCGCAGCTACTTCAGCCTTGGGCTTCCCAACATCTTGAATCCTGTACAAAATCGCATGCAATGCTCATTGAGATGATAATGTTATGGAGAAACGTAAATAGAACATGCAAATCCAAACATACATACAGTTGATGCCGCAATAAAGTGAGGTTTTGGCCTTACTCGATGAGTTGTGCTTATGTTTACAGCTGCTGTCAATTTATTTATTTATTGTGTGTGTGAAAATCTATCACTGGTTTGGCAATCATACTGAAGTAAGACAAAGTGTAGTATTCAATGATTGGCCTCCAATGATCTTGCATGTTTATGGCCGCAATAATTGTTTGGCTGCTTGCAACTTGATTAAGAACAGCTAGCAAAACATACAGTATCTAATGCTCCCTCTGTATCAAAATATAAGACTTTTTCTGATACGGAGGGAGTATCTTAGAAAGGATTCAATGACACAAGATTATCAATATATCTGTGATTGCTTCAGAAACTCACATAATATATTTATCTAATATACCATGTAGCTATCTGATATACCATGGATAATGCGTTCTTGTAGTTATGCTCACATATTATTTTCCAAATGCTGATATATTGTTGACATCACATAGGACAAAAGTAATTGCAAACAATTATAGTTATCCTCTCTACTGTTCCTCACGCCCGGTCACTCAGAACTTGCAAATAATTGAATCCAGATTCATTTCACAGGACCTAACAGTAGAACGTCCTTCTATTTATCTATTCCCCAATCCTTACATTGCTAGCTATCTATGCAAGCGAGAGATATTTTCCCGTGGACCAAACAACCTTAAATCTAGCGCTTAGCACGTGAACAGACAGCAAAGTTTAATACCCCTATACTGCATAAACCCTCTGTATACTCAGAAGGACTGGGTGTCGAAAAGGACCTGAAGAGGAACTGGCGGTTGAGGTTGGAGACGTCGATGGTGTCCATGTCGATGACGTGCAGGTTCTTGAACCCGGAGAGGGCGAGGTCCTTGAGGAGCTCGCAGCCCAGGCCGCCCGCCCCCACCACCAGCACCTCGACGAAGCTCCCAATAAGATCCCGCAGCTGCAAGCACGACGCAAGTAGCCGATTCAGTGGAACGCGTGAGAAAGCGCGAGAAGGATCCAAAACGCGGGACGGGAGTTGGAGAGGTGGCAGCGGCGGTGGCTCACCCCGGGGCTGGGATCGAAGGTGGAGTGTACGAGGTTGCCGGGGCGGGAGAGGAGTATGTCCAGGTCTCTCCACCTTTCGGGCTCCGTTGGCGGCGCCGCCGCCGCGTCGGGGGAAGCCATCTCGCCTGCCTTTGGACGAGGAGAGGAGGAATCTGTAGACTCTGTGCGGCAGCGACGGGGAGGAGACGAGAGAAAGAAGTAAAGACATTGGTGTGCGCGGCTAGGAGCCTAGGATGCGTGATTTGTCTGATCGGACGGCTGCGGTTAGAGCATGGTTAATAGTACATCTTGGGGGTGATCTGCGCCGGCGCGCGGCACCAGATTTTCGGCTGGCCGCGCGCAGGCCGTAGGATCCATCAACCCCGCGCCGTCCGCACCGTTGGATTCGCATGCAACATTTTTCTCTCTATGCAGCAAAATTTCGATGCCATGCAGCAAATTTTTCAACGGTTGCAACAAAAAACAAAAATTGTAGCAAAAAAATATCTACGTGATCGTAGCGAAAAAACGAAGCTGATGGTACGTGATAGCAAAAGTCAAACGCCGGTTGTAACAAAAATTTACGTGCCGTGTATGCAACTTTTTAGTGAACGGTTGCAGCAAAACATGATGCCGGTTGTAGTAAAAATTAACACGGTTGAAGCAAAAAGTAAAAATAACAAAAAATCCGACGAACTAGAGTTGCAACCAAACTTATATGAAGCTTTTTTACTGAGACAAAAATATAGTAAAAAAACGCTTGCAGCAAAAATAACGCAGGTTGCAACATTTTTAGACGAAAAATGTTGCATCCATTGACCGGAGAAGCACGTGGCTGGGAAAAATGTTGCAAGGCTCCCGCGCGCCAGGGGGCGACCGGCGCGTCGGTCCGGCCGGCGCGCGGGTGGGAAACGATTCTCATCTTATATCTAGCTTATACAATAGTTAGTTATAAAAGAGTACTACTTTTATCATGTATGGCCCACCTTTCATTCTCACAAAGCATCTAGGAGCATGCTAGAGCTAACTCTTCACGAAGAGCCCGCTTTCTTTCTCTCTTCTCTTCTCTCTCATCCAACTCAGCAAAAATATAGTATTTTAATCCTTACAGCCTGCTGATTGTACCTTATTGTACTTGCTCTAGAAGCTGGAGACGCAAGCCCAGGTTAAAATTAAAATGTCTCGAGGGCTTTCATAGGAATTTTAGAGAATTAAAATGTTTAGGCCTCCTTTGGTTTGATAAAGGAAATTTTAGGATTTCTGTATGATAGAATTTTTAGAGGAAAAAAAGCGACCACTAGTGAAATCATCTGTCTAATCAACCGTTGGATTAGCGCGCACGTGGCCGTCCGATGCAGCAGCACTTCGGCAGCAGTGAGAACACCGTCAAAGCTCCACTGTACCACAACGCGGCCACAACCATAGCTCCTGTGCAGCAGCGATGGCTTCCGACGAAGCTCCAGTACAACACCGCCTACTTTCGGTGAAGCTTCATTGTAACTCCGGCAAAGCTTGAGTGCAACACCACCTACTTTTGGCGAAGCTCCATTATAACTCCGGCAAAGCTCCAATGCAGCGTCGGCTATGCTTCGGGCGGCCCGGTGTTGTTCCATTGCAACACCGACGGTGCTCCCAACAAAGCTTCAAGCAACATCGCCGGAGTTGCAGCACCCCCCTAAGCATCACCGTAGTTTGCGGCACCCCCTAAGCATCACCGGAGTTTGCGGCTCCGACGAAGCTCCATTGCAGCCGCAACGAGCTCCACCGACCCGACGGCGCTCCCGTGGCATGCTCCATTGAAGCTCCGACGAAGCTCCATTGCAGCTGTGACGAGCCCGACAGCGCTCCATTGCATACCCTGACGCTCCATTGAAGCTCCATTGCAGTCTTGACGGAGCTTCGACGCAGCGTCGATGACTCCGACGAAGCTCGATTGCAACTCTGATGCGATCAGCGGCTGCGAGCGGGGCGGTAGTGGCGAGGGAGGACGAAGAGGAGAAGTGGCGGCGCAAGAGGTATAGGAGCGTGTGGCGCTGCGCGCCTCAGCAAAGGTGGGAGATGGCGGTGACCGCCATCGCAGCGCCCGCGAGATTTGGATTGGGGAGGAAGAAAAGCTTTGATCGGATTCGGGGAATTGAGGGATTTCGTGCTGGGGCCACACCATGCAGGACACGCGTCGTAGCGATGAGGCGAGTTACGCGGCGCTGTAATCAGCCGGTTTATTTTAAGCGTTTTCTGGAAAAAAAATCATTTACTCTCTTTTGATTTGTACGAATAGAATCTTATTCCTATGAAAGAATTCTTCCTATCCTGCACAATTTACAGCAAGATAAACATTAGTCTATACTCGATGAAAAAAAAAATTTGGTGTGAATCAAAGGACATCTCTTTTCACATTCCTAGTCATAGGATTGGAGATATATGACATCTTATTTCCTACGAGTTCCCTAATTTTATGGTATTCCTATGCTATGAACCAAATTAGGCCTGAGAGTGCATCTAAACCATGGACTCAACATTAGTCATGAAGAACTCATATACTTGTTGCAAAAGTTTTATTAGTAATCGAAACAAAGCATTCAACGCATACTCCTAGGGGAAGGGTTCGTAGGTGTAAACCATCGCGCGATCCCGACCGCCACGCAAAGAATGACAATCATCAATATACTAATCATGCTCAGATTTCATCACATAGCGGTTCACCATACGTGCATGCTACGGGAATCACTAACTTCAACACAAGTATTTCTAGATTCACAACACCTTACTAGCATGACTTCAATATTACCATAACCACAACTCAAAACTAATTGAGATGAATCAAACTTCTCTAACTATTCAATGCACATGAAGGTGGAAGTTTTTGTATCCCTTTGGATAACTACCCCTTTTGAGACTACTTTCAAAGCATAGATCAACTACCAAGCCACGCACCGTTGCGCTCTAAAAGATATAAGTGAAGCACATAGAGCAAAAGTATCTAGCTTAAAAGATATAAGTGAAGCACATGTGAGCTGAATTGTCTACCAAAAGATATAAGTGAAGCTCGACAAAATCATGGTGTGTGCATGTCTCTCTCTCTAGGTGTGCAGCAAGGATGATTGTGACACAACAAAAATAAAAGACTCCTACGATACAAGACGCTCCAAGCAAAAACACATAACATGTGGTGAATAAAAATATAGCCCCAAGTAACGTTACCGATGGATTGAAGACGAGAGAGGGGATGCCTTCCCGGGGCATCCCTAAGCTTAGGATTTTACGGCATCCTTGAATCTCTTGGGGTGCCTTGGGCATACCCAAGCTTGAGCTCTTGCCACTCTTTATCTCTTTCTCCATAAGAACTTCACCCAAAGCTTGAAAACTTCACAACACGAAACTTAAACAGAAACTCGTGATAACATTAGTACAAGAAAGCAAACCACCACTTCCTTAGGTACTGTAGAAAACTTAAATTCTACTTGGGATGATGTTGGGTTACTGTACTTTCAATCTTCCATGGCTAATACCCCCCGATACTATCCATAGTTTCATCAAAATAAGCAACCAACACAACAAAAACAGAATCTGTTAACAGCAGATCAGTCTGTAGCAATCTGTGTATTTTGTATACCTCTGGTACTTCAAAAATTCTGAACAATTACGACAGTCTGAAGAATTTGTGGAGCAATCAACAGCAAAATGAATCAACTCAAAATCTCTTACAGAAAAAAATGAAAATTCTTTTCGTGAGCAGAAAGTTTCTGTCTTTTCCAGCATGACCAAACGATCATCCCCAAGACTAATCATAACGGTTTTGCTTGGCACAAACGCAAAAAGAAACACAAAAAACACAATCATAACAGAATTATGAAAGTGTCGAAAACACAAAACAGAAAGAAAAAGGATAGATTCGTTCGGTTGCCTCCCAACAAGCGCTTTTGTTTAACGCCCTTATCTAGGCATTCAATGATGCTCTCACAAAAGACAAGAATTGAAACACAACGGGAGCATCCTAAAGCATGTGAAAATCACATCTAAGTCTAACATATTTCCTATGAATAGGCATTTTATAGGAAAACAAATTGTCAAGACAACCAATAGCTGCCATATGCAAGGAAGAAGAAAGAGACAAGAGCAATCTCAACACCACGAGAGGTGATTTGGTAACATGAAAGTTTCTACCAATTTTTTTCCTCTCTCACAGCAATTACATGTGGGATCATATTCAAATTCAACAATATAGCTATCCCATAGGATATTCTTTTCATGATCCACATGTATGCAAAGTTGACGCTCTTCAAAAATAGTGGGATTATCATCAAATAATGTCATGACTTCTCCAATCCCACTTTCAGTATTGTTGCAAATATCATATTCATCATGAGGTTTGAACAAATTTTCAAGATCATAAGAAAGATCATCACCCCAATCATGATTATTGCAACAAGTAGTGGACAAAGCAAAACTAGCATCCCCAAGCTTAGGGTTTTGCATAATTTTAGCATGATTATCACTAATAGAATTTATAGTGAAACCATTGCAATTATGCTTTTCATCCAAGGAGCCCTCGTGAATCACTTTATGAATTTCTTCCTCACAATTTTTAGATTCACGCATCTTACGCAAAACTCCAAAGAAATAGTCAATTGCCCTCAACTCACTAGCAATTTGTTCCACACGAGTGGGTCTCTTAAAGAGACTAGAAAGTGGATGAGGATCCATATCACTAGATTTTCAGCAAGCATATTGAGGGCACATGGCACACAAGCGAACCGAAAGCGACCGAGAGAAAAGGGCGAAGGCGAAAGGCGAATGAAAACGGAAAATGTGAAGTGGGGGAGAGGAAAACGAGAGGCAACTGGCAACAAAAGTAAATGCAAGAGAAGAGTTTGTGAGACCTACTTGGATAGATCTTGATTTCTCCTCCCCGGCAACGGCGCCAGAAATACTTCTGATGTTTGTTGTGTATCCCTGGCAATGGCGCCAGAAATACTTCTGCTACTGCAACAAAAGACCTTCCAATGGCGCCAGAAATAGGTGTGTCGACGGCACCAAGAATCCTTCTGCTGTGGCTACGCCTTAAGGGACTTCCTAGGCAAGTATGCAAAGGATTTCCCTCATGGCCTTGGAGCCTTGCGTTGGTGTTCCCTCGAAGCGGAAAGGGTGATGTAGCGTAGCGGTGGGAAGTATTTCCCTCAGTTTGAGAACCAAGGTATCAATCCAGTGGAGGAGTATCTCAAGATCCTGCACAAACACAAAAACTTGCTCCCAACGCTATGAAGGGGTTGTCAATCCATTATAGATTGTTTGCCAAGTGAGAACTGAAAGCAACAAAGTAACAAAGCAAAGTAAAAGCGGAGGTGTAAACGATGGATGTGAATAGACCCGGGGGCCGTAGTGTTTACTAGTGGCTTCTCTCATGAAAGCAAGTAGACAGTGGGTGAACAAATTACTGTCGAGCAATTGATAGAACCGCGCAAAGTCGTGACGATATCTATGCAATGATTGTTTCTATAGGCATCATGTCCGAAACAAGTAGACCAATACTTTCTGCATCTACTACTATTACTCCACACGTCGACCGCTATCCAGCATGCATCTAGTGTATTAAGTCCATAAGAACAGAGTAACGCCTTAAGCAAGATGACATGATGTAGAGGGATAATCTCAAACCAATTATAAACCCCCATCTTTTTACCCTTGATGGCAACTACTTGATGTGTGCCTTGCTGCCCCTACTGTCACTGGGAAAGGTCACCACATGGTAGAACACAAAACCAAGCACTTCTCCCATTGCAAGAATCATAGATCTAGTTGGCCAAACAAACCGAAGACTCGGAGAGACTTACAAGGATATCAAATCATGCATATAAGAAATCAGCAAAGACTCAAATATATATCATAGATAATCTGATCACAAATCCACAATTCATCGGATCTCGACAAACACACCGCCAAAGAAGATTACATCGGATAGATCTCCATGAAGATCATGGAGAACTTTGTATTGAAGATCCAAGAGAGAAGAAGAAGCCATCTAGCTACTAACTACGGACCCGTAGGTCTGAAGTGAACTACTCACGAGTCATTGGAGGGGCGATGATGATGATGAAGAAGCCCTCCAACTCCAAAGTCCCCTCTGACAGGGTGTCGGGAAGGGTCTCCAGATGAGATCTCGCGGAAACGGAAGCTTGCGGCGGCGGAAAAGTATTTTCGAGGCTCCTCTAATTTTTTGCGGAATATTTGGGAATTTATAGGCCAAAGACCTAGGTCAGGGGGCGGCCAGGGAGGCCACAAGCCTGCCCACCGCCGCCTCCCCCTGTTGGCGGAGTGGGGGCTTGTGGGCTCCCTGGAGCCCACCTGGCTTGACCCAAAAGCCCCCTGGTCTTCTTTCGTTCGGGAAAAAATCATTTCGGGGTTTTTCTTCCATTTGGACTCTGTTCCAAAATCAGTTCTAAAAAGAGTCAAAAACACGAAAAAAAACAGGAACTGGCACTTGGCACTAAATTAATAAGTTAGTCCCAAAAAAGATATAAAAGGTACATAAAACAACCAAAGAAGACAAGATAACAGCGTGAAACCATCAAAAATTATAGATACGTTTGAGACGTATCAATGAGCAATTGAATGTCATCAATACTTCACGTAGTACACCGTAGTATGCTGATTATGCAAATTATATCGTTGCCAAATATATACCACCTAGTTTCACATACCAGCAAAAGAAGAAATTCTTCTTTGATTTGAGACATTACTTTTGGGATGATCGTCACCTTTATAAGGAAGGAGTAGATGGAGTTATTAGACGTTGTGTACCTGAACATGAACAAGGACATATCCTACAAAAGTGTCACTCCGAGGCTTACGGAGGACACCATGCGGGAGACAGAACTGCACACAAGGTATTGCAATCAGGTTTCTATTGGCCCACTCTCTTCAAGGATGCCCGTAAGTTTGTCTTGTCTTGTGACGAATGTCAAAGAATAGGAAATATCGGTAAACGTCAGAAAATGCCTATGAACTATTCACTTGTCATTGAACCATTTGATGTTTGGGGCTTTGATTATATGTGACCTTTTCCAAAATCGAACAGGTATACTCATATCCTAGTTGTTGTTGATTACGTTACTAAGTGGGTAGAAGCTATCCCAACTAGTAGTGTTGATCACAACACTTCTATCAGGATGCTTAAAGAAGTTATTTTCCCTAGATTTGGAGTCTCTAGATATCTAATGACTGATGGTGGTTCACATTTTATTCATGGTGCTTTCCGTAAAACGCTTGCTAAGTATGATGTCAATCATAGAATTGCATCTCCCTATCATCCTTAGTCCAGTGGTCAAGTAGAGCTAAGTAATAGAGAGATTAAACTAATTCTGCAAAAGACTGTCAATAGGTCTAGAAAGAATTGGTCTAAGAAGCTCGATGATGCACTGTGGGCTTATAGAACTGTCTATAAGAATCCCATGGGCATGTCCCCTTCAAAATGGTTTACGGTAAAGCATGTCATTTACCTCTTGAGCTAGAGCATAAGGCTTATTGGGCAATCAAAGAGCTCAACTTTGATTTCAAACTTGCTGGTGAGAAGAGGTTATTTGATATTAGCTCACTTGATGAGTGGAGAACTCAGGCATATGGAAACGCCAAGTTGTTCAAAGAGAAGGTTAAGAGGTGGCATGATAAAAGGATACAAAAACGTGAGTTCAATATAGGTGATTATGTCTTGCTATATAATTCTCGTTTAAGATTTTTTGCACGCAAGCTTCTCTCTAAATGGGAAGTTCCTTACATTGTTGAGGAAGTATAGCGTTCCGGTGCCATCAAGATAAACAACACGGAAGGTAATTTTCCGAGAGTGGTAAATGGGCAAAGAATCAAGCATTATATCTGAGGTACTCCCATAAATGTTGAAAGCAATATTATCAATACCATAACTCCGGAGGAGTACATAAGAGATATTTATCTGCATGTTTGAGACTCCGAAAATGAAGAGGTATGTGATTCGGTAAGTAAACCGACTCCAAAACTTTTCCAGTAGGAATTTTTCTCCGTTTTGGATTTTTTAGAAAAATAGAAAAATTTAAAGTAGTCCGGAAAGCGCACGAGGAGGCGACAAGCCTGCCAGGCGCGGGCCACCCCCTAGCCGCGCCTAGGGGGCTTGTGACCACCCCGTGTGCCTCCCTGATACGTCCATTTTGCATCATGCTTTTATGTTGATATTTATCGCTTCTTGGGCTGCTATTTCACTTCACGGTACAATACTTATGCCTTTTCTCTCTTATTTTGCAAGGTTTACTTGAAGAGGGAGAATGCCGGCAGCTGGAATTCTTGCCTGAAAAAGGAGCAAAGTTGAGATACCCATTCTGCGCAACTCCAAACGCCGTAAAAATCAACGAGTATTTTTTCGGGATTTACAAAAAATACTCGGCCGAAGAAGTGCCAGAGGGGCGCCAACAAGTGGCCACAAGCCTGCTAGGCGCGGCCACCCCTGGCCCCGCCTAGGGGGCTTGTGGGCACCCAGCTGGCCCTCTGGCCCCCCTCTTTTGCTATATGAAGGGTTTCGTTCCAAAAAAAATCAAGAGGAGGCTTTTTCGAGGATTCACCGCCGCCACGAGGCGGAACTTGAGCAGAACCAATCTAGAGCTCCGGTAGGACGATCCTGCCGGGGAAACTTCCCTCCCGGAGGGGGAAATCGTCGCCATCGTCATCACCAACACTCCTCTCATCGCAGGGGACTCATCACCATCAACATCTTCATCAGCACCATCTCATCTCCAAACCCTAGTTCATCACTTGTAACCAATCTCCGTCTCGCAACTCCGATTGGCACTTGTAATGTTGCTAGTAGTGTTAATTACTCTTTGTAGTTGATGCTAGTTGGATTACTTGGTGGAAGAGTTTATGTTCAGATCCTTGATGCTACTCATTACCTCTCTGGTCATGAATATGATTATGCTTTGTGAGTAGTTACTTTTGTTCCCGAGGACATGGGATAAGTCATGCTAATAGTAGTCATGTGAATTTGGTATTCGTTCGATATTTTGATGTGTTGTATGTTGTTTTTCCTCTAGTGGTGTTATGTGAACGTTGACTACATAACACTTGACCATTATTTGGGCCTAGAGGAAGGCATTGTGAAGTAGTAAGTAGATGATGGGTTGCTAGAGTGACACGAGCTTAAACCCTAGTTTATGCGTTGCTTCGTAAGGGGCTGATTTGGATCCACTAGTTTAATGCTATGGTTAGAATTTGTCTGAATTCTTCTTTCGTAGTTGTGGATGCTTGCGAGAGGGGTTAACCATAAGTCGGATGCTTGTCCAAGTAAGGGCAGTACCCAAGCGCCGGTCCACCCACATATCAAACTATCAAAGTAACGAACGCGCATCATATGAACATGATGAAAACTAGCATGACAGAAATTCCCGTGTGTCCTCGGGAGCGGTTCTTTTCTCCTATAAGACTTTGTTCAGGCTTGTCCCTTGCGACAAAAGGGATTGGGCCACTTTGCTGCACCATTGATACTTCTATTACCTGTTGCTTGCTACGAATCATCTCACCGCACCACTACTTGTTACCGATAATTTCAGTGCCTGCAGATATTACCTTGCTGAAAACCATTTGTTGGATCCTTGTGCTCCTCGTTGGGTTCAACACTCTTACATATCGAAAGGACTACGATAGATTCCCTATACTTGTGGGTCATCAAGACTCTTTTCTGGCGCCGTTGCCGGGGAGTGAAGCGCCTTTGGTAAGTGGAACTTGTTAAGGAAACATTCATATAGTGTGCTGAAATCTATTGTCACTTGTCACTATGGAAACTAAACCTTTGAGGGGCTTGTTCGGGGTATCTTCACCTCGAACGGAAGCACAAAGAGTTTCCCCTCAACCTGCTGCACCTACTGAAAATATTTGCTTTGAATTTCCTTCGGGCATGCTTGAGAAACTGCTCGCTAATCCTTTTACAGGAGATGGAACATCACATCCAGACTTGCATCTAATCTATGTAGATGAAGTTTGTGGTTTATTTAAGCTTGTAGGTTTGCCCGAGGATGAGGTCAAGAAGAAGGTCTTTCCTTTATCTTTGAAGGATAAGGCGTTGACATGGTATAGGCTATGTGATGATACTGGATCATGGAACTACAATCGGTTGAAATTGGAATTTCATCAAAAAAATTATCTATGCATTTAGGACATCGTGATTGGAATTATATTTATATTTTTTGGCCTCATGACAGATAAAGCATCGCTCAAGCTTGGGGGAGGCTTAAATCAATGTTATATTCATGCCCCAACCATGAGCTCTCGATATAAATTATCATTCAGAACTTCTATGCTCGACTTTCTCATGATGATCGCACCATGCTTGACACTTCTTGTACCGGTTCTTTTATGAAGAGAGATATTGACTTCAAATGGAATTTATTGGAGAGAATTAAACGCAACTCTGAAGATTGGGAGCTTGATGAAGGTAAGGAGTCAGGTATGAACTTCAAGTTTGATTGCGTTAATTCCTTTGTTGAAACAAATACTTTTAGTGATTTTAGCGCTAAGTATGGACTTGACTCTAAGATAGTAGCTTCACTGTGTGAATCTTTTGCTGCTCAGATTGATCTCCCCAAAGAGAAGTGGTTTAAATATCATTCTCCTTTAGAAGTCAATGTAGTTAAACCCATTCCAGTTGAAGAGAAAGTCATTGCCTATAATGATCCTATTGTTCCCAGTGCTTACATTGAGAAACCACCTTTCCCTGTTAGGATAAATGATCATTCTAAAGCTTCAACTGTGATACGTAGAGGCTACATTAGAACACCTACACCCCCTGAGAAAATTAGAGTTGAACCTAGCATTGCTATTATCAAAGATCACCTTTCCGACAATGTTGAGAAAATTAGAGTTCAACCACCTGATTGGAACTTGCCTTTTGAGATCATGTGTGACGCTAGTGATTATGCTATTGGTGCTGTTCTAGGGGTAAAGAGTTGATAACAAGTTGAATGTTATTCACTACGCTAGTAAAACTCTAGACAGTGCCCAGAGAAACTATGCCACTACGGAGAAGGAATTTTTAGCAGTCGTGTTTGCATGTGAAAAGTTCAGGTCTTACATAGTTGATTCCAAAGTCACTATTCACACTGATCATGCTGCTATTAAGTACCTCATGGAGAAGAAGGACGCTAAACCTAGACTTATCACATGGGTTCTCTTGCTACAAGAATTTGATTTGCACGTTGTCGACACGAAGGGTGCTGATAACCCAGTAGCAGATAACTTGTCTAGGTTGGAGAACGTTCTTGATGACCCACAACCTATTGATGATAGCTTTCCTGAGCAATTGAATGTCATCAATGCTTCACGTAGTTCACCGTGGTATGTTGATTATGCAAACTGTATCGTTGCCAAATATATACCACCTAGTTTCACGTACCAGCAAAAGAAGGAATTCTTCTTTGACTTGAGACACTACTTTTGGGATGATTTTCACCTTTATAAGGAAGGAGTAGATGGTGCTATTAGACGTTGTGTACCTGAACATGAACAGGAACAGATCCTACAAAAGTGTCACTCTGAGGCCTACGGAGGACACCATGCGGCAGATAGAACTGCACACAAGGTATTGCAATCAGGTTTCTATTGGCCCACTCTCTTCAAGGATGCCCGTAAGTTTGTTTTGTCTTGTGATGAATGTCAAAGAATAGGTAATATCGGTAAACGTCAGGAAATGCCTATGAACTATTCACTTGTCATTGAACCATTTGATGTTTGGGGCTTTGATTATATGGGACCTTTTCCAAAATCCAACGGGTATACGCATATCTTAGTTGCTGTTGATTACGTCACTAAGTGGGTAGAAGCTATCCCCACTAGTAGTGCTGATCACAACACCTCTATCAAAATGCTGAAAGAAGTTATCTTCCCTAGATTTGGAGTCCCTAGATATCTAATGACCGACAGTGGTTCACACTTCATTCATGGTGCTTTCCGTAAAACGCTCGCTAAGTACGATGTCAACCATAGAATTGCGTCTCCCTATCACCCTCAGTCCAGTGGTCAAGTAGAGCTAAGCAATAGAGAGATTAAACTGATTCTGCAAAAGACTGTCAACAGGTGTAGAAATAATTGGTCTAAGAAGCTTGATGATGCACTGTGGGCTTATAGATCTGCCTATAAGAATCCCATGGGCATGTCTCCGTACAAAATGGTCTATGGGAAAGCATGTCATTTACCTCTTGAGCTAGAGAATAAAGCTTATTGGGCAATCAAAGAGCTCAACTTTGATTTCAAACTTGCCGGTGAGAAGAGGTTATTTGATATTAGCTCGCTTGATGAGTGGAGAACTCAGGCATATGAGAATGCCAAGTTGTTCAAAGAGAAGGTTAAGAGGTGGCATGATAAGAGGATACAAAAGCGTGAGTTCAATGTAGGTGATTATGTCTTGCTATATAACTCTCGTTTAAGATTCTTTGCAGGCAAGCTTCTCTCTAAATGGGAAGGTCCATATGTTGCTGAGGAAGTATATCGTTCCGGTGCTATCAAGATCAACAACACGGAAGGTAATTGTCCGAGAGTGGTAAATGGCCAGAGAATCAAGCATTATATCTCAGGTATTCCCATAAATGTTGAAAGCAATATCATCAATACCATAACTCCGGAAGAAGACCTAAGGGATATTTATCAGCCTGTTTTAGACTTTGAAAACGAAGAGGTATGTGATTCGGTAAGAAAACAGAGTCCAAAACTTTTCCAGTAGGAATTTTCTCCGTTTTGGAATATTTGAAAAAATAAAAAAATTGGAAGTAGTCCGGAAAGTGCGCGAGGAGGCGACAAGCCTGCGCGGCGCGGGGCCACCCTCTGGCCGCGCCGTGAGGGCTTGTGGCCACCTCGTGCGCCTCCCGAACTCCGTTTTCATGCAAGATACTCCTTTTGGCCTGAAAAAAATCATTATCTATACTCCAGTTTGGTCTGACCCCTGCATCATGCAGATCTCTTCTATTTTTCGTTTCGAGCCTGTTTTCTGCCGCAGATCTAGGTCAAGATGTCGTCCTAGGAATCTGTGGGGAGAACAATCTCTGTCGAATCTATGGAGAAGTTCATGCTGATCTGAAAAGGATGGAGGTCATGGAGGCTAAGGAGAGGCTACCTAAAGAAACCAAGGGCAAGGCTAAGGAGAAGGATCAGGCATGGGACGAAGTGCAATGTGTGCTCAACAAGGAAGAAGTTGAAGAAGTGGATTTCCTCCAACCCTACCCCCACCTACTGTCTCCATCTTTGATTGAACTCTTGAGGTTTTGTGAAACAACTCGTGCTCGCAATACTTGTCTCACTCGTGAAGTTGTTTTGCTGGAAAAACTTATCGTAGATTTCCAAGGTATGAATCAAAGATTAATGGCCCTCTTGGAGTCAAAGATTGCAACTCCACCACCATCACAACCAAAGGAGGACAACTCAGCATGGGTATGGGCAATCCCCTTGGCTTTTGCCAAGCTTGGGGAGTTGCCCCGGTATCGTATCACCATCACATCTTTTGCCTTTACCTTTGTTTTAGTTTTCCTTTACAATTTTCTTTTTCTCTAGTAGTTTAAAAGTCTTAGTGTTTTTGTTTCGAGTTTTGCTTTTTGTCACCTGCGATGTATTCTTGCTCGTGAGCCATATAATAAAGAGTGTCTTAGTTGAAGGGCTTTGCCTCTTGCCATGATCAAAAGAGTGAGAATAGAACAAAAGCATGAAAGATCATGTAATGATCTTATGGGAAGTGATGGCTTCACATATAAAAATAATGAGGATTGAAACTTGTTGAGGGTACGCAAACGTAGACCTTGGTCATTGTTGCAATTAATAGGAAGTGAAAAAGAACGAGAGGTTCACATATAAATATATCATCTCTGACACCACCTATGATTGTGAACACTCACTAAACTATTGCATGCCTAGAACTAGATGTTGGACAAGGAAGACAACATAATGAATTGTGTTTGCCTGGCTCTGAACAATGTTATATGACTAGAGATCCCTTAGCATGTGACGATTGCTTCCACCTCATATTAGCCAAAAATCCCGCACCAAGTAGAGATACTACTTGTGCATCCACAAACCTTCAACCCAGTTTTGCCATGAGAGTCCACCATACCTACCTATGGATTGAATAAGATCCCTCAAGTAAGTTGTCATCGGTGCAAGCAATAAAAATTGCTCCCTAATACATATGATCTATTAGTGTGTGGAAAATAATCTTTGTACTAACCTGTGATGAGGAAGACATAAAAGCGACAGACTGCATAATAAAGTTCTTTATCACAGGAGGCAATATAAGGTGACGTTCCTCCGCACTAAGAGGACACACATCCAAACCTCAAAAGCGCATGACAACCTCTGCTTCCCTCTGCGAAGGGCCTATCTTGTACCTTTACTTTTTGCCCTTGAAAGAGTCATGGTGATCTTCACCAATTCCTTGTTTCGCCTTTATCTTGGCTAACGTCATATGCTAGGGAAAGATCTATATTCATATGTCAACTTGGAGGTAAGCATTCATGAAATATTATTGTTGACATTACATTTGAGGTAAGCAGTTGGGAGGCAAAACTATAATCCCCTATCTTTCTCTGTGTCCGGCTGAAACTTTGATCTCATGAGTACCACGTGAGTTGTAGCAATTGTAGAGAATGAAAAGATGATTGAGTATGTGGATTTGCTTTACAAGGTCTTATTTGACTCTTTCTGATGTTGTGATAAATTGCAATTGCTTCAATGACTAAAGGCTATCGGTTGCTAATTCTCGGTAAGGTTCTTGATCCATACTTTACTTTGTGATGGAATTGTCACTTTAGCATGAGAGATTATATGTTGGTATTGTTGTTCTGATCATGATCATGATGCATGCATGTTCGTATTTTGTTTTGTCGACACGTCTCTCCCTAAACATGTGTGCATATTTATTGAGCTCGGCTTTCGCTTGAGGACAAGCGAGGTCTAAGCTTGGGGGAGTTGATACGTCCTTTTTGCATCATGCTTTTATGTTGATATTTATCGCTTCTTGGGCTGTTATTTCACTTCATGGTACAATACTTATGCCTTTTCTCTCTTATTTTGCAAGGTTTACTTGAAGAGGGAGAATGCCGGCAGCTGGAATTCTGGCTAGAAAAAGGAGCAAAGTTGAGATACCCATTTTGCGCAACTGCAAACGTCGTAAAAATCAACGAGGATTTTTTTTCGGGATTTATAAAAAATACTGGGCTGAAGAAGTGCCACACGGGCACCAGCAGGTGGCCACAAGCCTGCTAGGTGCGGCCACCCCGTGGCCGCGCTTAGGGGGCTTGTGGGCACCCAGCTGGCCCTCTGGCCCCCCCTCTTCTGCTATATGAAGGGTTTCATTCCGAAAAAATCAAGATGAGGCTTTTTCAAGGATTCGCCGCCGCCACGAGGCGGAACTTGAGCAGAACCAATCTAGAGCTCTGGCAGGACGATCCTGCCGGGGAAACTTCCCTCCTGGAGGGGGAAATCATCGCCATCGTCATTGCCAACACTCCTCTCATCGGAGGGGACTCATCACCATCAACATCTTCATCAGCACCATCTCATCTCCAAACCCTAGTTCATTACTTGTAACAAATCTCCGTCTCGCGACTCCGATTGGTACTTGTAAGGTTGCTAGTAGTGTTATTTA
Organism: Hordeum vulgare subsp. vulgare; assembly: GCF_904849725.1. Taxonomy (NCBI): domain Eukaryota; kingdom Viridiplantae; phylum Streptophyta; class Magnoliopsida; order Poales; family Poaceae; genus Hordeum; species Hordeum vulgare. The sequence goes on from NC_058520.1 coordinate 197,885,564, forward strand.
CTCTTTGTAGTTGATGCTAGTTGGATTACTTGGTGGAAGAGTTTATGTTCAGATCCTTGATGCTACTCATTACCTCTTTGGTCATGAATATGATTATGCTTTGTGAGTAGTTACTTTTGTTCCCGAGGACATGGGATAAGTCATGCTAATAGTAGTCATGTGAATTTGGTATTCGTTCGATATTTTGATGTGTTGTATGTTATTTTTCCTCTAGTGGTGTTATGTGAACATCGACTACATAACACTTCACCATTATTTGTGCCTAAAGGAAGGCATTGGGAAGTAGTAAGTAGATGATGGGTTGCTAGAGTGACAGAAGCTTAAACCCTAGTTTATGCATTGCTTTGTAAGGGGCTGATTTGGATCCACTAGTTTAATGCTATGGTTAGACTTTTGTCTTAATTCTTCTTTCGTAGTTGCGGATGCTTGCGAGAGGGGTTAATCATAAGTGGGATGCTTGTCCAAGTAAGGGCAGTACCCAAGCGCCGGTCCACCCACATATCAAACTATCAAAGTAACGAACGCGAAACATATGAACATGATGAAAACTAGCATGACAGAAATTCCCGTGTGTCCTCGGGAGCGTTTTTTTTTCTCCTATAAGACTTTGTCCAGGCTTGTCCCTTGCTACAAAAGGGATTGGGACACTTTGCTGCACCGTTGATACTTTTGTTACTTGTTGCTTGCTACGAATTATCTCACCACACCACTACTTGTTACCGATAATTTCAGTGCGTGCAAATATTACCTTGCTGAAAACCACTTGTGAGATCCTTCTGCTCCTCGTTGGGTTCAACACTCTTACTTATCGAAAGGACTATGATAGATCCCCTATACTTGTGCGTCATCACTCCCGGACTTCATTTTCTTGCGGAGTACTCCTTCTAGTCGGAAAATAATAATTATATATTCTCCCAAAAGGTCTGACCCTCGTATCACGCAATTTTCCTCTGTTTTCGTTTCAAGCCCGTTTCTGCTGCAGATCTAGATCGCTATGACGTCCCCAAAAGCTCCGAAGGACAAGATCTTCGAGAAGGTCATCAATCCCTACCTCGCGGGAGTGCTGCAACACCCTCAATCTGTCGAGATGCGTGAGGGGATGCTGCACATCCGTGATGTTGAGGGGCCCAAGAAGACCGGAAGCGTGGAGGCGAGGCTCGAGGCAATGGAGCAGCAAGTCTTCAAGTGCCAAAGGATGGTGGAACGCGGACTCAACCCCAACCACATGATGATCACGGAGTTCACCAACAAGCACAAGATCAATGCCAATGACATTGGGAAGCACCTCTCCAGGCTCTATGACAGAATTGATCACCTCCAAGTCCAGATCTATGACCTGCAGAACCAAAACTGTGAGTATGAGTATAGATTGAAATCAATACAGTTGGCTGCAGATTTGAGGATTCCGGAGACTCGGTCATCTTTCCATGATGGAGCACCTATGCCTTGGAAGACAGAGGATCAAACCCATGTTGCAACAACTCCACCGCCATCACCATCGAAGGAAGACAACTAAGCATGGGTATGGGCAATCCCCTTGGCTTGTGCCAAGCTTGGGGAGTTGCCCCGGTATCGTATCACCATCACATCTTTTGCCTTTACCTTTTCTTAGTTCGATCCTTTTTGGATTTATCTTTCTCTAGTAGAATAAAGTTCTTAGTGTTTTAGGCTTGAGTTTTGCTTTGTGTCACCCCTGACGTATTTGAGCCCGTGAGCCATATAATAAAGAGTGTCTTAGTTAAGGGCCTTGCTTCATGCCATGATCAAGAGAATGATAAAAGAACAAACGCATGAAAGATCATGTAATGATCCTATGGAAAGTGATGGCTTCACATATAAAAAGAATTATGACTGAAACTTGTTGAGGGTGGACAAACGTAGACCTTGGTCATTGTTGCAATTAATAGGAAGCGATAAAGAAGGAGAGATTCACATATAAATATATCATCTTGGGCACCATCTACGATTGTGAACACTCATTAAACTATTGCATGCTTAGAAGTAGATGTTGGACAAGGAAGATAACATAATGAATTATGCTTGCTTGGTTCCGAACAATGATTATATGAATAGAGATCCCTTAGCATGTGACGACTGCTTCCACCCCATATCAGCCAAAACTCCCGCACCAAGTAGAGATACTACTTGTGCATCCATAAACCTTCAACCCAGTTTTGCCATGAGAGTCCACCATACCTACCTATGGATTGAATAAGATCCCTCAAGTAAGTTATCATCGGTGCAAGCAATAAAAATTGCTCCCTAAATAAGTATGATCTATTAGTGTGTGGAAAATAAGCTTTGTACGAACCTGTGATGAGGAAGACATAAAAGCGACAGACTGCATAATAAAGTTCTTTATCACAGGAGGCAATATAAAGTGACGTTCCTTCACACTAAGAGGACACACATCCAAACCTCAAAAGCGCATGACAACCTTTGCTTCCCTCTACGAAGGGCCTATCTTGTACCTTTACTTTTTGCCCTTGAAAGAGTCATGGTGATATACACCAATTCCTTATTTCGCCCTTTTCTTGGCTAACGTCATATGCTAGGGAAATATCTATATTCATATGTCAACTTGGAAGTAAGTATTCATGAATTATTATTGTTGACATTAACCCTTGAGGTAAGCAGTTGGGAGGCGAAACTATAAGCCCCTATCTTTCTGTGTGTCCGACTGAAACTTTGTTCCCATGAGTACCACGTGAGTTGTAGCAATTGTAGAAGACAAACGGATGATTGAGTATGTGGATTTGCTTTACAATCTCTTAGTTGACTCTTTCCGATGTTATGATGAATTGAAATTGCTTCAACGACTAAAGGCTATTGGTTGTAAATTCTCGGTAAGGTTCTTGATCCTTACTTTACTTTGTGAAGGAATTATCACTTTAGCATGAGAGATTATATGTTGGTATTGCTCTTCTGACTATGATCATGATGCCTGCATGTCCGTATCTTGTTTTGTCGACACCTCTCTCTCTAAACATGTGGGCATATTTATTGATCTCGGCTTTCGCTTGAGGACAAGTGAGGTCTAAGCTTGGGGGAGTTGATACGTCCATTTTGCATCATGCTTTTATGTTGATATTTATCACATTATGGGCTGTTATTACACTTCACAGTACAATACTTATGCATTTTGTCTCTTATTTTGCAAGGTTTACATGAAGAGGGAGAATGCCGGTAGCTGGAATTCTGGCCTGAAAAAGGAGCAGGTCTGAGATACCTATTCTGTGCAACTCCAAAAGCTGTGAAAATCAACGAGGATTTACTTTGGAATTTATAAAAATAATGGGCCGAAGAAGTACCAGAGGGGAGCCAGCAGGAGGCTGATACGTCTCCAACGTATCTATAATTTTTGATGGTTTCATGTTATTATCTTGTCAAACTTTGGATGTTTTGTATGCCTTTTATATCTTTTTTTGGGACTAACTTATTAACTCAGTGCGAAGTGCCAGTTCCTGTTTTTTCCGTGTTTTTGACAATTTTCAGAGGAGGATTTTAAACGGAGTCCAAACGGAATGAAACTTCCAAAAAGATTTTTTCCGAAAAAGAAGACGATCGGGGAACTTGAGAACCAAGGCATTGGGCCACCAGGGACCCCACAAGCCCCCTAGCCGCGGCCAGGGGGGCCGTGCCTCCCAGGCTTGTGGGCTCCCTGGGCCTCCTCTGCCCTAGGTCTTTCGCCTATATATTCCCAAAAATTCCAGAAAAAATCAGGAGATCATCGAAAGTACTTTTCCGCCGCCGCAAGCTTCTATCTCCGCAAGATCCCATGTGGGGCACGTTCTGGTGCCCTGCTAGAGGGGGGATTCGGATACGGAGGGCTTCTTCATCAACACCATGACCTCTCCGATGATGCGTGAGTAGTTCACCATAGACCTACGGGCCCATAGCTAGTAGCTAGATGGCTTCTTCTCTCTCTTGGATCTTCAATACAAAGTTCTCCATGATCTTCATGGAGATCTATCCGATGTAATCTTCTTTTGCGGTGTGTTTGTCGAGATCCGATGAATTGTGGATTTATGATCAGATTATCTATGAATCTTATTTGGGTTTCTTCTGATCTCTTATATGCATGATTTCATATCCTTGTAATTCTGTTCGAGTTGTGGGTTTTGTTTGGCCAACTTGATCTATGATTCTTGCAATGGGAGAAGTGCTTGGCTTTGGGTTCATACCGTGCGGTGACCTCACCCAGTGACAGAAGGGGTAGCGAGGCACGCGTCGTGTTGTTGCTATCAAGGGTAAAAAGAGGGGGTCTTCATCATTGGTTTGAGTTTATCCCTCTACATCATGTCATCTTGCTTAAGGCGTTACTCTGTTCGTCATGAACTCAATACACTAGATGCATGCTGTATAGAGGTCGATGTGTGGAGTAATAGTAGTAGATGCAGAAAGTATCGGTGTACTTGTCTCGGACGTGATGCCTATATGTATGATCATTGCCTTAGATATCGTCATGACTTTGCGCGGTTCTATCAATTGCTCGACAGTAATTTGTTCACCCACCGTAATATTTGCTATTTTGAGAGAAGCCTCTAGTGAACACTATGGCCCCCGGGTCTACTTCACACCATATTTTCAGCCTTACTCTTTTACTTCGTTGCACTTTCTGCCTCCAGATCTCAATTTGCAATCAATCTTGAAGGGATTGACAACCCCTTTATAGCGTTGGGTGCAAGCTCTTTTGTGTTTGCGCAGGTTCTCTAGAGTTGACGAGATTCCCCTACTGGATTGATACCTTGGTTCTCAAACTCAGGGAAATACTTACTGCTCCTCTGCTGCATCACCCTTTCCTCTTCAAGGAAAAAACCAACGCAAGCAAGTCTCCGTCAACGTGTCAATTTATGGCGCTGTTGTTTGAGAAGTAGCAGAAGGATTTCTGCGCCGTTGCCGGGGAGGATCAAGTCAAGAACTCATGCAAGTAAGTGTCACAAACTCATCTCTTGCATTTCCTTTTTTTGCCTCTCGTTTTCCTCTCCCCTACTTCTGAAAAACAAAAAATTACAAAAATATTTGCCCTTTTCTTCGTTTGCCTTTTTCGTTTGCCTTTTTCGTTCGCCCTTTTCTCTCGCTTGCTCTTTGTTCGCTTGTGTGCTTGCTTGCTTGCTGAAGTCACCATGACTCAAAACACCAAACTTTGTGACTTCTCGAATACTAATAATAATGATTTTATTAGTACTCCGATTGCTCCCGTCACTAGTGCGGAGTCATACGAAATCAATGCCGCTTTGCTCAATCTTGTTATGAAAGAGCAATTCTCCGGCCTTCCTAGTGAAGATGCCGCATCCCATCTTAATACCTTCATTGAGCTTTGCGATATGCCAAAGAAGAAAGATGTTGATAATGATGTGATTAAATTGAATCTTTTTTCCTTTCTCGTTGCGAGATCGAGCAAAAACTTGGTTTTCGTCTTTGCCCAAAAATAGTATTGATTATTGGAATAAGTGCAAAGATGCTTACATATCCAAGTATTTTCCGCCGGCTAAGATTATCTCTCTCCGTAATGATATCATGAATTTTAAGCAACTTGATCATGAACATGTTGCACAATCTTGGGAGATAATGAAATTGATGATTAGAAATTGTCCCGCTCATGGCTTGAGTCTTTGGATGATTATACAAATCTTCTACGCTGGCTTGAATTTCGCTTCTAGAAATATCCTGGACTCCGTATCAGCTGGAACGTTCATGGAAATCACGTTAGAAGAAGCCACAAAACTCCTAGACAATATCATGACGAACTACTCTCAGTGGCACACTGAAAGGTCACCTACTAGTAAGAAGGTACACGCTATAGACGAAATTAACTCGTTAAGTGCTAAGATGGATGAGTTAATGAATTTGGTTGCTAGTAGAAGTGATCCTTTATATCCTAATGATATGCCCTTGTCTTCCCTGATTGAGAGTAGCAACGTTAGCCTGGACGTTAATTTTGTTGGTAGGAATAATTTTGGCAACAACAATGCTTTTAGAGGAAACTATGTTCCTAGGCCTTTTCCTAGTAACTCCCCTAATAAGTTTGGCAACTCCTACAACAATACTCATGGAAATTACAATAGATTACCCTCTGATCTAGAGAGTAATATCAAAGAGTTTATCAACTCACAAAAGATTTTCAATGCGTCCATAGAGGAAAAAATACTCAAAATTGACGATTTGGCTAGGAGCGTTGATAGAATGTCTAGTGATATTGATGCTTTGGAAGTTAGATGTGCTCCTCCCAAGAGAAATATGGATGAAACTTTGAAAGCTATGCATGTTTCCATGAGTGAGAGCAAAGAAAGAACCACCCAAATTCGTGCTAGACATGAATGTCTGAAAAAGGCGTGTTCTCGTGATAAGAATCAAGAAGACCTTAAAGTTCTTGGTGTGACTCCCATTGAATCTTTGTTTTCTTGTGTCAAACCTAATGATGATGGGGCTGTATATGAATCCACTTTGGTTGAAAAACACCCCAATGATTCGAAGTCCATCTATCTTGATGCTAAAAGCATTGAAAGTGGAGTAGAAGATATTAAAACTTTGAGTAGTAATGAAATTACTACTTTGGATTTCAAGGAATTCAATTATGATAGTTGCTCCTTGATTGAATGCATTTCCTTGATGCAATCCATGCTAAACTCTCCACACGCTTATAGCCAAAACAAGGCCTTTACCGATCATATCGTCGAAGCTATGATAAAATCTCTCGAAGAGAAACTTGAATTGGAAGTCTCTATCCCTAGAAAGCTTCATGATGAGTGGGAACCTACTATCAAAATGAAAATCAAAAACTATGAATGCAATGCTTTGTGTGATTTGGGTGCTAGTGTTTCCGCGATTCCAAAGTCTTTATGTGATGTTCTGGGTTTTAATGAGATTGAGGAATGTTCTCTTAATTTGCATCTTGCGGATTCTACTGTCAAGAAACCCATGGGAAGGATCAATGATGTTCTTATTATTGCAAATAGGAACTATGTACCAGTGGATGTCATTGTGCGTGACATTGATTGCAATCCTACATGTCCTATTATTCTTGGTAGACCTTTCCTAAGGACTATCGGTGCTATCATCGATATGAAGGAAGGGAATATTAGATTTCAATTTCCTTTAAAGAAGGGCATGGAACATTTTCCTAGAAAGAAAATAAGATTGCCTTATGAATCCATGATGAGGTCTACTTATGGTTTGAGCACCAAAGACGACGATACGTGATTCTATCGCTTTATGCCTAGCTAAGGGCGTTAAACAATAGCGCTTGATGGGAGGCAACCCAATGAATTTATCTTTTTCTCTCTGTTTTGTTGCGTCCACACCATCATAATTCTGTTATGATAGTGTCTTTTGTGTTTCTTTTTGTGTTTGAGCCAAGTAAAACCTTTATGACTAGTCTTGGTGATGGTTGTTTGATCCTGCTGGAAAAAAGACAGAAACTTTTCGCCCAAGAGATTATTTTTCAGTTTTATTAAGAAAGAGATTTTGAGTTGATTATTTTTTTATGCTGGTTGTTATGCCTTTTGCCTAGGCATTCGTAATTTTTCCAAATTTTTGAGGTACCAGAAGTATACAAAGTATACATATTGCTACAGACTAGTCTATTTTTGACAGATTCTGTTTTTGTTGAGTTGGTTGCTTGTTTTGATGAAATTATGGATAGTATCAGGGGGGTACTAGCCATGGAAAAGTGAGAATAAAGTAATCTAACACCAATATAAATAGAAATCAAGATTGATACAGTACCTAAAGAGGCGGTAGTTTGTTTTCTTGTGCTAATGTTATCACGAGTTTCTGTTTAAGTTTTGTGTTGTGAAGTTTTCAAGTTTTGGGTGATGTTCTCATGGACAAAGAGATAAGGAGTGGAAAGATCTCAAGCTTGGGGATTCCCAAGGCATCCCAAGCCAAATTCAAGGACACCAAAAAGCCTAAGTTTGGGGATGCCCCGGGAAGGCATCCCCTCTTTCGTCTTCAATCCATCGGTAACATTACTTGGAGCTATATTTTTATTCACCACATGATATGTGTTTTGCTTGGAGCGTCTTGTACCGTAGAAGTCTTTTCTTTTTTTTGTGTCACAATCATCCTTGTTGCACACCTTTTGACAGAGACATGCACTCATCGTGATTTTGCTAGAATGCTCATCGTGCTTCACTTATATCTTTTGAGCTAGATAATTTTGCTCTATGTGCTTCACTTAGATTTTTTAGAGCACGGCGGTGCGTGACTTGGTAGTTGGCTTGTTCTATGAAAGTAGTCCCAAAGGTGATAGGTACCCAAATAGTATACAAAAACCTCCATCTTCATGTGCATTGAGTAGAAAGAGAAGTTTCGATTCCTGTCAATTAGTTTTGAGACGTGGATTTGGTAATATTAAGAGTTATGTTAGTAGGGTGTTGTGAACCTAGAAATACTTGTGTTGAAGTTAGTGATTCCTGTAGCATGCACGTATGGTGAACCGCTATGTTAGGAAGTCGGAGCATAATTGATCTATTGATTGTCATCCTTTGTGTTGAGGTCGGGATCGCGCGATCGTTAACACCTACCAACCCTTCCCCTAGGAGTATGCGTTTAGCACTTTGTTTCGATTACTAATAAAAACTTTCACAACAAGTATGTGAGTTCTTCATGACTAATGTGAGTCCATGGTATAGATGCACTTTCACCTTCCACTATTGCTAGCCTCTTGAATACCGCGCAACTTTCGCCGGTACACAAACCCACCATATGCCTTCCTCAAAACAGCCACCATACCTACCTACTATGGCATTTTCATAGCCATTCCGAGATATATTGCCATGCAACTCCCACCGTTCCGTCTCATGACTTGTGCCGTCACTCTCGTATTGCCATTGCATGATCGTAAGATAGCTAGCGAGATGTTCCAACGTCATACGCCAAGCTAGATCGTTGCACATCCCGATACACTGCCAGAGGCATCTCTTATAGAGTCATCATCGTTCTGAGCTTTGAGCTGTGAGTAAATAAAAGTGTGATGATCATCATTATTAGAGCATTGTCCCATGTGAGGAAATAAGAAAAAAGGCCAAAGATCCCAAATAAAAAAAAGAGGGAAAAAAGAGAGGCCCAAGAGCCCAAATAAAAAAAGAGAGAAAAAGAGAGAAGGGACAATGCTACTATCTTTTTCCACACTCGTGCTTCATAATAGCACCATGTTATTCATGATTGAGAGCCTCTCGTTTCTTCACCACCATATGCTAGTGGGAATCTTTATTGTATAACTTGGCTTATATATTCCAATGATGGGCTTCCTCAAATTGCCCTAGGTCTTCGTGAGCAAGCAAGTTGGATGCACACCCACTAGTTCTCCTTTTGAGCTTTCACATACTTATAGCTCTAGTGCATCCTTTGTGTGGCAATCCCTACTCATTCACATTTATATCTATTAATGGGCATCTCCATAGCCCTTTGATACGCCGAGTCAATGTGACCATCTCCCCCTTTTTTGTCTCACAACCACCACCACACTCTATTCCACCTACAGTGCTATATCCATGGCTCACGCTCATGTATTGCGTGATAGTTATAAAAAGTTTGAGAAAGTAAGAGTGCGAAAACAATTACTTGGCCAATATCGGGGTTTTGCATGATTTAAATTAGTTGTGTGAGGATGATGGAGCATAGCCAGACTATATGATTTTGTAGGGATAACTTTCCTTGGCCTTGTTATTTTGAAAGTTCATGATTACCTTGCTAGTTTGCTTGAAGTATTATTGTTTTCATGTCAATAGCAAACTATTGTTTTGAATCTTACGGATCTGAACATTCATGTCACATGAAAGAAGTTACAAAGGACAACTATGCTAGGTAGAATTCCACATCAAAAATTCAGTCTTTATCACTTCCCTACTCGAGGACGAGCTGGAGTTAATCTTGGGATGCTTGATACGTCTCCAACGTATCTATAATTTTTGATGGTTTCATGCTATTATCTTGTCAAACTTTAGATGTTTTGTATGCCTTTATATCTTTTTTTGGGACTAACTTATTAACTCAGTGCCAAGTGCCAGTTCCTGTTTTTTCCGTGTTTTTGACCCTTTTCAGAGGAGGATTTTAAACGGAGTCCAAACGGAACAAAACTTCCAAAAATATTTTTTCCGAAACAGAAGACGATCTGGGAACTTGAGAACCAAGGCAGGGGGCCACCAGGGACCCCACAAGCCCCCTAGCCGTGGCCAGGGGGGCCGCGCCTCCCAGGATTGTGGGCTCCCTGGGCCTCCTCTGCCCTAGGTCTTTCGCCTATATATTCCCAAAAATTCCAGAAAAAATCAGGAGATTATCGAAAGTACTTTTCCGTCGCCGCAAGCTTCTGTCTCCGCAAGATCCCATCTCGGGCACATTCTGGTGCCCTGCCGGAGGGGGCATTCGGATATGGACGGCTTCTTCATCAACACCATGACCTCTCCGATGTTGCGTGAGTAGTTCACCATAGACCTACGGGTCCATAGCTAGTAGCTAGATGGCTTCTTCTCGCTCTTGGATCTTCAATACAAAGTTCTCCATGATCTTCATGGAGATCTATCCGATGTAATCTTCTATTGCGGCGTGTTTGTCGAGATCCGATGAATTGTGGATTTATGATCAGATTATCTATGAATCTTATTTGGGTTTCTTCTGATCTCTTATATGCATGATTTCATATCCTTGTAATTCTGTTCAAGTTGTGGGTTTTGTTTGGCCAACTTGATCTATGATTCTTGCAATGGGAGAAGTGCTTGGTTTTGGGTTCATACCGTGCGGTGACCTCACCTAGTGACAGAAGGGGTAGCAAGGCACGCATCGTGTTGTTGCCATCAAGGGTAAAAAGATGCGGTTTTCATCATTGGTTTGAGTTTATCCCTCTACATCATGTCATCTTGCTTAAGGCGTTACTCTGTTCGTCATGAACTCAATACACTAGATGCATGCTGGATAGAGGTCGATGTGTGGAGTAATAGTAGTAGATGCAGAAAGTATCGGTCTACTTGTCTCGGACGTGATGCCTATATGTATGATCATTGCCTTAGATATTGTCATGACTTTGCATGGTTCTATCAATTGCTCGATAGTAATTTGTTCACCCACCGTAATATTTGCTATTTTGAGAGAAGCCTCTAGTGAACACTATTGCCCTCGGGTCTACTTCACACCATATTTTCAGCCTTACTCTTTTACTTCGTTGCACTTTCCGCCTCCAGATCTCACTTTGCAATCAATCTTGAAAGGATTGACAACCCCTTTATAGCGTTGGGTGCAAGCTCTTTTGTGTTTGCGCTGGTACTCTGGACTTGACGAGATTCTCCTATTTTATTGATACCTTGGTTCTCAAACTGGGGGAAATACTTACTGCTCCTGTGCTGCATCACCCTTTCCTCTTCAAGGGAAAAACCAACGCAAGCAAGTCTCCGTCAATGTGTCAATTTCTGGCGCTGTTGTTTGAGAAGTAGCACATGCCACAAGCCTGCTAGGCGCGGCCTACCCCCGTGGCCGTGCCTAGGGGGCTTGTGGGCTCCCTGCTGGCCCTCTGGGCCCCCTCTTTTGCTATAAGGAGGGTTTCATTCCAGAAAAAAAAAATCAAGAGGAGGCTTTCGGGAGGAATTGCCGCCGCCACGAGGCGCAACTTGAGCACAACCAATCTAGAGCTCCGGCAGGGTCGTCCTGCCGGGGAAACTTCCCTCCCTGAGGGGGAAATCGTCGCCATCGTCATCACTAACACTCCTCTCATCGGAGGGGACTCATCACCATCAACATCTTCATCAGCACCATCTCATCTCCAAACCCTAGTTTATCTCTTGTAACCAATCTCCGTCTCGCGACTCCGATTGGTACTTGTAAGGTTGCTAGTAGTGTTAATTACTCTTTGTAGTTGATGCTAGTTGGATTACTCGGTGGAAGATTATATGTTGAGATCCTTGATGCTATTTAATACCTCTCTGGTCATGAATATTGTTATGCTTTGTGAACAGTTACTTTTGTTCCTGAGGACATGGGATAAGTCATGCTATAAGTAGTCATGTGAATCTGGTATTCGTTCGATATTTTGTTGTGTTGTATGTTGTCTCTCCTCTAGTGGTGTTATGTGAACGTCGACTACATACCACTTCACCATTATTTGGGCCTAGAGGAAGGCATTGGGAAGTAGTAAGTAGATGATGGGTTGCTAGAGTGACAAAAGCTTAAACCCTAGTTTATGCATTGCTTCCTAAGGGGCTGATTTGGATCCACTGGTTTAATGCTATGGTTAGACTTTGTCTTAATTCTTCTTTCATAGTTGCGGATGCTTGCGAGAGGGGTTAATCATAAGTGGGATGCTTGTCCAAGTAAGGGTAGTACCCAAGCGCCGGTCCACCCACATATCAAACTATCAAAGTAGCGAACGCGAATCATATGAACATGATGAAAACTAGCTTGACACAAATTCCCATGTGTCCTCGGGAGCGCTTCACCTCCTATAAGAGTTTATCCAAGCTTGTCCCTTGCTACAAAAGGGATTGGGACATTTTTGTGCACCTTTGTTACTGTTGCTACTTGCTACTTGCTACGAATCATCTTACCACACAACTTTCTGTTATCGATAATTTCAGTGCTTGCATAGAATACCTTGCTGAAAACCACTTGTCAAATCCTTCTGCTCCTCGTTGGGTTTGACACTCTTACTTATCGAAAGGACTAGGATAGATCCCGTATACTTGTGGGTCATCAGGTTTGTACAAGGTTTATGAGAAACTTGTATTTCCAAAGAAGTGAGTGGGAGCACTTAGAATTTCTGATAAGTATATGTGGTTGACATATTGGTGATCGGAAGTAATGTAGAATTTTTGTGAAGCATAAAAGGTTGTTTGAAAGGAGTTTTTTCAAAGGAAGACCTGGATAGAGCTATTTGAACATTGAGCATCAAGATCTACAGAGATGGATCAAAACGCTTAACAGAACTTTCAAATGAAATGCATGCCTTGACAAGTTTTTGAAGGAATTCAGAATAGATTGACAAAGAAGGAGTTCTTGGCTATGTTGTAAGGTGTGAATATGATTAAGACTCAAAAGTCCAACCACGGTAGAATAAAGAGAAATGACGAAGGTCGTCCCCTATGCCTTAGCCGTAGACTCTACAGTATGCCATGCTATGTACCGCACCTGATGTGTGCCTTACCACACGTCTGTTAAAGAGGTACATAGAGTGATATAGGATTAAATCACTGAACAACGGTCAAAGTTATCCTTAGTAACTAATGGACTAAGGATTTTTCTCTCGATTATGGAGGTGGTTAAAGAGTTCGTCGTAAAGGGTTACGTTGATGCAAGCTTTGACACTAATCCAAATAACTATGAGTAGTAAAACGGATTCGCATAGTAGAGTAGATATTTGGAGTATTTCCGAATAACACATAGTAGCAACATATATAAGATGACATAAAGATTTGTGAAGAACGCACGGATCTGAAAGTTTCAGAACCGTTGACTAAAACCTCTCTCACGAGCAAGACGTGATCAGACCCCAGAACTATATGGGTGTTGGATTTGTTAAAATCACATGGTGATCTGAACTAGATTATTGACTCTAGTGCAAGTGGAAGACTGTTGGAAATATGCCCTAGAGGCAATAGTAAATTAGTTATTATTATATTTCTTTGTTCGTGATAATCGTTTATTATCCATGCTATAATTGTATTGATTGGAAACTAAAGTACATGTGTGGATACATAGACAAAACATTGTCCCTAGTAAGCATCTAGTTGACTAGCTTCTTGATCAAAGATGGTCAAGGTTTCCTAACCATAGACAAGTGTTGTCATTTTGATAACGAGATCACATCATTAGGAGAATCATGTGATGGACAAGAACCAAACTATGAACGTAGCATATTGATCGTGTCGTTTTATTGCTATTGTTTTCTGCATGTAAAGTATTTGTTCCTATGACCATGAGATCATATAACTCACTGGCACCGTAGGAATACCTTGTGTGCATCAAACGTCACAATGTAACTGGGTGACTATAAAGGTGTTCTACAGGTATCTCCGAAGGTGTCCGTTGAGCTAGTATGGATCAAGACTGGGATTTGTCACTCCATGTGACGGAGAGGTATCTCGGGGCCCACTCGGTAATACAACATCACAAACAAGCCTTGCAAGAAATGTGACTAAGTGTAAGTCACGTGATCTTGTATTACGGAACAAGTAAAGAGACTTGCTGGTAACGAGATTGAAATAGGTATGCGGATACCGACGATCAAATCTCGGGCAAGTAACATACCGAAGGACAAAGGGAATGACATGCATGATTATATGAATCCTTGACACTGAGGTTCGACCGATAAAATCTTCGGAGAATATGTAGGATCCAATATGGGCATCCATGACCCGCTATTGGATATTGACCGAGGAGTGCCTCGGGGCATGTCTACATAGTTCTCGAACCCGTAGGGTCTGCACACTTAAGGTTCGATGATGTTTTAATATAGTTGAGTTATATGTGTGGTTACGAATGTTGTTCGGAGTCCCGCATGAGATCACGGACGTCATGAGGGTTTCCGGAATAGTCCGGAAACGAAGATTGACATATAGGATGGCTTCATTTGGTTACCGGAAGGTTTTCGGGCATTACCAGGAATGTATCGGGAGTGACAAATGGGTTCCGAAAGTTCACCGGGAGGGAGGCAACCCACCCGGGGGAAGCCCAATGGCCCTAGGGGTGGCGCACCAGCCCTTAGTGGGCTGGTGGGACAACCCAAGAGGGCATATGCGCCAAGAAAGAAAAACCAAAGAAAAGAAAAAAAAGAGAGGTGGGAAGGAAGAGAAGGACTCCACTTTCCAATCCTAGCTGGACTAGGATTGGAGTAGGACTCCTCCTCTCCCTTGGCCGGCGCACCCTTGAGGGCTTGGCCCTCAAGGCAAGCCTCCTCCCCCTCCATCCTATATATAGTGGTGATCTAGGGATGATTTGAGACAACTTTTGCCACGTACAACTCAGATCTAGACACCATAGTTTTACCTCTAGATCGTATTTCTGCGGAGCTCGGGCGGAGCCCTGTAGGAGTAGATCCTTCACCACCACCGGAGCGCCATCACGCTGCCGGAGAACTTGTCTACTTCTCCGTCTTGCTTGCTGGATCAAGAAGGCTGAGATCATTGTCGAGCTGTACGTGTGCTGAATGCGGAGCTGCCGTCCATTCGACACTAGATCGGAACGGATCGTGGGACGGATCGCGGGACGGTTCGTGGGACGGTTTGCGGGGCTGATCGAGGGACGTGAAGACGTTCCACTACATCAACCGCGTTTCTTAACGCTTCCTGCTGTGCGATCTACAAGGGTACGTAGATCCAAATCTCCTCTCGTAGATGAACATCACCATGATAGGTCTTCGTGTGCGTAGGATTTTTTTCCCATGCTACGTTCCCCAACAGTTACATGATGTTCCATCTGCTAATGTTCCTATTGAGAGTGAACATCAGCCTACTGTTCAGGTGGAGCATGTTATTGATTTATGTGATACATATAATAAGGAAACTGTTGATGCACATGATGAACCCATCTTTGATGATGGACATGTCACTCCAAATCAGCCTATTGTTCGACCCGGTTGGAATCTCACACATGACAGAGTTAGGCGGGGTATTAATGCACGTGAAAGGTTAATTGAGGAGCCTTCTTCATATTCCAAGGCTATTATTTCTGGTGATAGTAATAAGTGGACGACTGCTATGCATGATGAGATGGAATCACTTGAAAAGACTCACACTTGGGATTTAGTAAGATTACCTAGAGAGAAGAAACCTATTCGCTACAAGTGGGTTTCCAAAATAAAGGAAGGTGTTTCTCCTAATGATGAGACAAGATATAAAGCAAGGTTAGCTGGTAAAGATTATAGCCAAATTCCAGGTATTTACTATAACAAAGTCTTTTCTCCTGTTGTGAAGCATAGCTCTATTCGCACTTTACTTAGTATTGTTGCCATGAATGATTTTGAGCTTGAACAATGGATGTTAAGACTGCATTCTTACATGGAGAATTAGAAGAGGATATTTATATGGAACAACCTGAAGATTTTGTTATTCCTGTAAAAGAAAAGTTTGAGTGTAAGTTAAAGAAAACTCTTTATGGATTGAAGCAATCCCCTTGACAGTGGTACAAGAGATTTGACACCTTTATGCTCTCTCAAGGTTTCAAACGATCTAATTATGATAGTTGTGTTTATTTGAAAACTGGCAATGGTTCAACTATTTATTTACTCCTTTATGTTTATGATGTGTTAATTGTTGCAAAGAGCATGTCAGAGATTAATGAACTAAAGAAGCAATTGAGTAATGAATTTGAGATGAAGGACTTGGGTGCAACAAAGAAAATACTTGGCATGGAAATATCCAGAGATAGACCGTCTGGAAAGTTATATCTAAGTCAGAAGGGATATATTGATAAAGTTCTTCGTCGTTTTAATATTCATAATGCCAAGCCAGTAAGTACTCCGTTAGCTGCACACTTCAAATTATCATCAACCTTATGTCCTAAGTCAGATTCTGATATTGAGTACATGTCTAGAGTTCCCTATTCAAGTGCGGTTGGTTCACTTATGTATGCCATGGTTTGTTCTCGTCTTGATTTATCTTATGCACTGAGTGTTGTTAGTAGATACATGGCTAATCGTGGAAAAGAGCATTGGAAAGCGGTACAGTGGATTTTCAGATACTCGCGAGGTACTTCTAATGCTTATTTACAATTTGGGAAACTGGAGATGGACTTGTTGGTTTTGTTGATTCTGATTTTGTTGGTGATTTGGATAAGAGAAGATCACTCGCAGGTTATGTTTTCACCATTGGTGGTTGTGCTATGAGTTGGAGAGCAACAATGTAGTCTATTATGGCTTTGTTCCACTACTGATGCAGAGTATATGGCTATTTCTGAGGCATGCAAAGAAGCTATCTGGTTGAGAGGTTTGTACGCCGAGCTTTGTGGAGATTCATCTTTCCCTACCATATTTTCTGATAGTCAAAGTGCTATATATCTTACAAAGAATCCAATGTATCATGAGAGAACAAAGCACATTGGTGTGAGATATCACTATATTTGAGATGTTGTTGCTGAAGGTGATTTAAATGTATGCAAGATAAGCACTCATGATAATCCAGCTGATATGATGACAAAGCCAGTTCTTACCAATAAGTTTGAGCTTTGCTCAGGCTTAGTTGGTATTTCTCACCAGTCTTATGGACTTCGATGCACAAGGTGTTTATGCTGATTTGGATGGGGTTATTCACTTTCTTCGACTAGTGGAGGGAATTTAGCTCAAGGTGGACATTGTTATTTTGTGATCCAAATTCTACCGTATTGGACTATACGTAATACAAATGGTGTGGGTCTTTGTGTTGTTACCGACGCATACGAGTATAACTCGTTTACTTGTCCTCTAAGGACTCTCATGTATTGCCCCTCATATATACTCCATGTAGTCGCACCTAAAGACGGCCTACCGTCTTGTGTTTGTAATACTCCACCCTCATAGTGATTGCGCCTTCGTGCGTCCATGGTTTTCTCCCGCAAGGGTTTCCACGTAAAAATCTGTGTCTCTCATGTCTCATTGATCTCCTTTTATCTAACAGATGTGACGAACCGCGAAAATGGTGTACTTTGAATAGTGTCAGCAATGATGGGACGACGTGGTCCGACGATCGTGATGGGTGCTTCGATAGCCGCGATTATGCTGCGATGAATCGCAACAGTGGTGTGCTTCGAATGGTCTCGGCAATGCTGCGACGATGGGGTTTGACGATGTTGTGGGTGCTTCAATAGCCGCAACGATGTTGCGATGAACCGCGATAGTGGTGTGCTTCGAACGGTCTCGGCAATGCTACGACGACGTGGTTCGAGGACCGTAGTGGGTGCTTTGATAGCCACAACGATGGTGCAACGAACCGCGGCAGTGGCGTGTTTTGACGAATGCAGCGATGGTGCGATGAAGGCCCGGCTGCTTCACTGCGGTGGCATGCTTCCCGGCTGTGGATGGTGGCAAGGCTACTTCTACAATGACCACAACGGTCTGGTTGCTACGATGATGATGCCATGCACTGCTTCGATGGTCGTGGGGTGGTAGAGGCATCAATGATGAGCATTACTAGAGAGTGAGTTTTCCATGAAACTGGAACGTCCCGACCGGCGGTAGGCAACAGAAATGCAGCCATGAATCTGTACGCATATACAAACAACCATGGCCCCATGAGATTGCTACTAGAAAATTCAATCGACATAAAAAATCAACCTCAAAGACGATGGTGTTCTGAATCCCTTTGATACTTGCTTGGGTGCTTACTAGTATGTGCTTTCTCACATGTCACAACGTACGTGGAAAGCACTTCGTGTGAAGTAAAAGAAGTTCAAAAGCCAAGGGGACCACTCAGCTCAGTGCGTGTGCGTGGAAGCGAGCAAGCGAGTTATCATCACGTGAGAGACAACAAGATCGGACAACGTGGGACGCGACTTATAGAAGTATGAGATCATCTGACTATTCTGAAACGTTTTTCTTAATTTAAATTGTTTGATTCATAGGATTGAATCTTAGTAAAAAAAATCTTAAGGATTTCTTTCCATTACTTCCCATAGGATTTTTAGCATTCACTCATGCTTTTTTGTTTCATAGAATAGTAATATTATATAAATATGAAAAAACATAGGAAATGAGGTGATATGCATCTCAATTTCTATAGAGAAAGAGATGTAACTTGATTCATTGGATATGATGCCTTCTTTGGTTTGGAGGAATTTTATAGAAATTCGACAAGATATCATTCTTACTGGATTTTTTTACTTAGATCCCTTTGGTTAATTGAATGGTTTCCTATTTCTATATATGATTGATTCCTATACTCTACATTTCAAAGGAAAATAAACCTTTACGACATCTCTTATTCCATCAGTGTGAATCAAATGACATCTCTTTTTCTATTCCTACTCATAGAATTTGACATATAAGGCATCTCATTTCCTATAAATTTTGTATTCATATGATATTCCAATCCTATGAACAAAAGGACTGGATTTGTTTATTGAGTCTAGGCTATGTTTTTTTCCTTTTAAGGCCTCCATTCATACACAGGGTAGCAAAATCATAGGAATAGGAAATTCGTAGGAAATGATATAAATTGTATCTCAAATCCTATGAGTGGGAATAGGAAAGGAGATGTTCTTTGATTCACATCATAGGAATTTTTTTACCTATGAAATGTGAAGGATAGGAAGGATTCTGTTCCTACAAACTACAGGGCTCTAAAGGATTTTTTTCCTATAGAAATCCTATCCTTTGAAATTCCTAAAAAAATCCTACTAACCAAAGGAGGCCTAAAATATGAAGGATTCGTTTCTATCCTACATAGCAATAGGAATCCATTCCTATAAACCAAAGGGATGCAAAGGAATTTTTCCTGTAAATTTATATCATTCAGGATTCTGACAAAATTCCCCCAAACCAAAGGAGATCTCAATCCTCTTTGAAATAATCCTTTGTTTTTTCTATGATGCAACCAAACCACCCAAAATCATGTAGGATTTGGATGACCACACCATTCCAATTCTATGTTTTCTATATTCTCGTATTTTTACAATCCCGCGAACAAAGAGGGCCTGACTTTGCATTCAAAAGGTTGTGCGATGTGAGGGCATGTCCGACAGTAGCCCTAAAATAGGGCATTGAAAAATAGTTTTAAGGCATCAAAATAGGCACATGAAAATTTTCTTGTCCAACTGTTATCCTAAAACTGGCACCCAAAACATCCAAACTACTTATCACATTGCCCTTATTATCTTTTAATTCCACATTTTCATACATGTTGAAGAGAAAGTATTCAGTTTTATTTACTAAATTATTTGAAAATTGAAAGGATTGAAGGATTAGACCCGATGAAAAAATCCCTAATTATGAACATAATTCCCATGTCAGAATGTTAGCTATTACATAGTTCATTACACCCTTGTGAAATTAATCTAAAACTTGAATTTGGCCTTCTTGATATATATCAATAAAATAATGGCATATACTAATTCGTGTGAGATATTATCAATCTAATCACTAAAACAAGACTATCGTACGACTAAACATACCTAACACTCCATAAATCAACATTGAACCTACTCGACGAATGCATCACCAAGTGGGAACCCTCGATGAATCTTCTTTAGGTAGTCCAATAGTAGCCGCTCCCATGAAACTTTTCATCATGATTTTAATTTTCATTTGGACTATATCAATCAAGTATCTCATTATAGTTATTTTGTTGAGTTTGTTGCCACCAATTTGAATGAGAAGAATTTTGCTTGTGTGGGTAGTAATAAATATTCTATGCTTGTGCATCATGAAGATAATACTTTGTGTGATAGTTACATTGTTGAATTCCTTCATGTTGCTACTTCAAATTATTATGAGAGAGGAACACATGCTTGTAGGTCTTGCAATAATATCAAGGTTCCTCCCTATGTGTTCAAATTTTTGAAGCTATGCTTGTTTTGCCTTCCGATGATAGTTGATTCTTGCTCCCATAAATTTTTTACTCACAAAAACCCTATGCATAGGAAGTGGGTTAGAATTAAATGTGTTTTTCATGTGATTGATGATGCTCTCTTGCATATTTCAAATAGTATTTTTAAGTGGACATCATTGAAGTCATCATGCCTAGCTAAAATACATTAAAGAAAAGCGCCTATTGGGAGACAATAGAATACTTATATTTACTATTTTTGAGTGTTAAAATGATTAAGCTACTGTAGTAATCAAGTTTTATATCTTTTATTTCAATAAGGTGCCAATTAAAGCCTTTAGGATAGTGTGGAAACTTGTTTGTTTGATTCTCTGCAAAAACATAATCTTTTGCATCCAGTATATGAATTATGTGATTTTACTGGAGAGTCAAAAAAAATCTTAAATTTTTACACAAAATTTTGATGTAAATTTTGTGCATTTTACTAATATTTCATAATTTTAGAGTGAGGGAAGTATGGTGTTCGTTGATATCTTCACAAACTTCTATTTTTGACAGACTATGTTTTGCATGCATAGTTTGCTTGTTTTAGTTTTTTCATAGCCTATATTGAGTGCTATAAATTATGGGAATGATATAATATAGTAGTTATTATATGATAACACTTGTAAATATTGTCTTGACAATACCTAAGTGAATGATCTATATTTATTACACTAACCCATCTCACGAAGTTCCGTTAAGTTCTATGTGATTGAAGTTTTCATGTTTTGGGTGAGATACCGATATAAGGGGAATAAGGAATAGCAAGGACCTAATATTAGGTGTTACAAGGCACCCCAAGGTAATATCCAAGGAAGACTGAAGTGTCTAAGCTTGGGGATGCCCCGGAAGGCATCCCCTTTTTTGTCTCAAACATTATCGGTATACCTAACTTGGAGCTATATTTTTATTCGCCACATGATATGTGTTTTGCTTGGAGCATCATTTTATTTTGTTTTCATATGTTATATGTTCTCTA
Organism: Hordeum vulgare subsp. vulgare; assembly: GCF_904849725.1. NCBI lineage: Eukaryota > Viridiplantae > Streptophyta > Magnoliopsida > Poales > Poaceae > Hordeum > Hordeum vulgare. The sequence goes on from NC_058520.1 coordinate 197,907,026, forward strand.
TAATTTTATTTTTCAATAAAAAGTTCCAAGAATTGCCTTTAGGATGCTTGAATTGCATGTGTGATGTGTGGTGTACAAAAACGGAAACTTTTGTTGTAGTATTTGAACTATCAGAATTTACTAGAACATGGAAAGTTGCTGAAATTTTTACAAATTCTTTATCCTGTCCTAAATTTTCAAAATTTTGGGAGATACAGAAGTACACTTTTTAAATAAATTGCTATAGACTCGTCTGTTTGGACAAAATGATGTCATAATTTTGTTATCTAGTTATTCTAGAGTTTTCATGGCTTATATTACTAAATTGTGGAATACCTAATATTTGAAAATTACTATGCAACTTGTCTTGGTAGTATATGAAGTATTTATTTATTCTTATGTGTACTAACTTATCCCACGAGTTTTTTTTCAAGTTTTGTGTGAATGAAGTTTTTGAGACTTAGGTAAAACCGGATATGAGGGAATTGAACGAGATACGAAATCTCAAGCTTGGGGATGCCCAAGGTAACCCAAGAAAACATTTCAATAAGTACCAAAAATATAAGCTTGGGGATGCTAGGCATCCCACCTCTCTTCATCGAAAAATATCGGTTAGCCTATTTAGAGCCTAAGTTTTTATTTCTCCACATGATATGTGCTATTCTTGGGGTGCATGTTTGTTTAGTTTGCTATTTGAATAAAATATCAGATCTAGAAAAAATTATTGAGAAGAGAGTCCTCACATAGCTACTTGATTGTTTAACTACTCACTGATCTTCTCTTATATCTTCCAAGAGTAGTTTAATGTTTACATTTCTCCTTCACTTATACCCTAAGAGTAAATTATGAATGAACTGAATATCATATATCTAAAATTATCCATGTGCTTTATGCTTAGTAGTAGTTTCATACTTGGTTTAGAAAGTAAAAAACTATTGATTTTTGGACAACTACAATATTGGACATACAAGCAATTCATGAATGATTAGTATAAGAAAGAGAACTTTCAAATACAAATATGTTATCCTCGGCATCTTTTATGATTGTGAATACCCATTAATAACTTTTAACCTTGGTCAAATTGTTGAAGCTGGACAAGGAAGACAACTTAATGGTTATGCTTGGGTATATTTGCATATAAGTTATATTGTTATGGATCCTCCAACGTGTGGTGCTTGTTTAGAAGCTTCTGCTAGCCAAAACTTCGTACTATGTAGAGAGAATACTTGTGCATCCAAATACTTGAGCCAAGTTTCTTCCATGAGAGTCCACCATACCTACTTATATATTGTATTTCACTACCATTCCAAGTAAATTTCAATGTACCACCTCTAAAACCTTCAAATAGACATCCTTTTTATGTGCCCATATAGCTCATGGAGCGATCGGGGCGGTCAACATCTTCCATGCTAAGAGGGTTATTCTCATGATGTGTTTATTGCACAAGAGAGGCTGGTAAAAAGGATGCCTGGTCGTGCATAATACAAAAATAAATAGACAAGAAATCCCCCTGGAAAGTTGATTGTTTGGAGGGCACCCGTGGATACGGCTAGCCATGGAAAGTGTTTGAACGGTTGACGGGGAGTAAAATTTCAATTCTGTTTGGGAAACGTCAATAATGTGATTAGCATGAAGGATATTGAAAACCCTATTGTGACGTTGACATGAACGGCATACCATGCAAAATTACATATCCATCTCTATTTTAAAACAATGAGCTCTAGCACCTCTGCAAATCCTTGCTTCCCTCTAGGAAGGGACAATCTATTTACTTTCATGTTACTTACTTTTCATGTTGAGTCAACTTCTTATTCCAACCTCAATCTATTAGTTGGCAAGCACCATGTGGTGGGGAAAGATCCAAACAGATATATCCGGACAAATATATTTGATCATGATTCATTTTTTGACAATTATCTTTATGATAAGTATGTTGGGAGGCAAAACTTTAAGCCCATATCTTTCTCTATGTTCGATGGATGTTGTTTGTTCTAAAAATATGCCTTGATTATTAGCAATCATAGAAGACTATATGATAATTGAGCATGTGGAGCACTTACTTAGACTTGATGATGCATTCAAATTGTTTGGCGACTAAGAAGGGTTGTTAAGTTTCAAGAGAATGCATTGTGAGAACCATGACATGTGAATTGGTTGCTACTCAACCATGACGATTTTTATGAAAGGGTTGCTGGTTATGATGCTAGAAAAACTAATTGGAATTATCATTGATCAAAATAATACACTATGCTAGCATTCACACTTCATAAATTATTTCTTTTATCATTTACCTACTCGAGGACAAGTAGGAATTAAGCTTGGGGATGCTGGTATTCATGCCATATTCACCTATGTTTACAATATTTTTATATGTCATTGGTGCAATTTTTGTGATTTATTTAGAACTAACCCACACTAACGCTATTTTTAGCAGAATTATCGTGGTGGTTTTTGTGTGTAGAAAATGAAAGTTCTTGGAATCGCCCGAAACTTTTTGAATTTTTTTCTAGAACATATGAGCAATATTGGAGCAAAGAAATATAAGAGGTGAGCCACGTGTGGGCCACAAGCCAATAGGGCACACCCACCCCCCTAGGCGCACCTTGATGTCTTGTGGGGTCGATGTGGCTCCATTTAGCATGATTCCAACACCAAAAAATCCTATATATACAGAAACCCTCAGAAATAAATAAAGAATGCCAAAAAATCCTACATATACAAAAACCCTCATAAATAAACAAAGAACTTACGCTCAACCGCCTCAACTGTGTGTATCACTAAAAACCCCATGTGGAGCCTTTCCACTATCCTGTCGGACAGGGGAAGTCATCTCCGGTGGCCATCTTCATCATCCCGACGGAGGCCATGACGAGGAGGGAGTAGTTCACCCTCGGGGCTGAGGGTATGTACCAGTAGCTATGTGTTCAATCTCTATCTCTCATGTTCTTGAGATGTCACGATCTTGATGTACCACGAGCTTTGTTAATTTAGTTGGATCATATGGTATTCTTCCCTTGCTATCTTATTGTGATGAACTGAATCTTTCCCTTTGAGATATCATTATGTTGGATTGAATATTGAATTTGAGAACACTTGATGTATGTATTGCATGTGGATACCCATGGTGACAATGGAGTATTCTATTGATTCACTTGATATATGTTATGACATCAACTTATAGATTCTAGTGACCTTGGGGATCTATGCATAAGGGTTGATTGCTCGTTTTCATACTACGTTCCCTGATAGAAATCTTGCGGTACTATTTGAAGTTCTTTGTTCTTGATTGAATATGATGAATCTGAAATTGTTTGATGCATGTCATATACTTAACCCATGGATAATTGTGGTGACATTGGAGTATCTAGGTGACATTAGGGCTGATTGATATGTATCATGGGTGTTATTCTAGTATGAACTCTATGGTTGTTTGTGACACTTATAGGAATAGGTCGAAAAATTAATCAAAAAGAATAACTTTGAGGTGGTTCTACTACCTACACGAATTCCATCTTATGTTCTCCGCTACTTATGAACTTTGGCGTGATTGTTTGTTGCACGTTGAGGGATGATCATATGATTCTACTATGTTAGCATTATTGAGAGATTGCACTAGTGGAAGTATGAACCCTAGGCCCTATTTCCAAGAATTTATACAATGTTTTTCTCGTTGTTTGCCACTTGCTACCTTGCTGTTTTTATATTTTGAGATTATAAAAACCTATATCTATCATCCATACTTCACTTGTATCACCATCTCTTCACCAAACTAGTGCACATATACAATTTGACTTGTATTGGTTGTGTTGGCTACACAACATATTTCTTGTATTTTATTGAAGTGTTGTTTGAGAGAGACCATCTTCATCCTACACTTCCCACAGATTGATAAACCTTAGGTCATCCACTTGATGGAAATTTGATGCTGTCCTAGAAAACTCTGCATTTGGAAGCCCAACAACATCTACACGAATGAAGTTACATAGTAGACATCACTTGTTGCCTCCTCATGCGGCTTCCGGCCTCTTACCAAAGATTTGTGGGTCTCAATTGGTCCAGTAAAATCACCAAAAAGTTTCATCGTGTTTGGACTCCGTTTGGTATTGATTTTCTGGACAAGTCAAAAACACACAAAAACATGTCACATCCCAGTTTTTGGCTTTCCTGACTAACTAACTTATTTCAAAATTTAGGACCAATTAAATTTTTTATGAATGCTTGTGATGCTTGGGGTGACTATTGTTGCCTTGCTTGTTTGCGTGATTGTGTTTGATACCTAATGGATCCTGTCACTCTCCTAATCACCTCCTTACTCCATGATCTCCTGCCTAATGATCATGCCACGTGTTTAGGAAAAATATCTGTTTTACCAAATATTATTTTCACCAAAAAGCTTTTCTTTGAATTAAACCTTCAAACCCCTGAAATGAGGTTTGTACTACAAGTCCTCAAATTAGGGAGTTTCTTTTGCACCAATTGTTTTATTTAAAACCTATTATCAAAATGACTTCCAAAAACCATCTTATTATTATTTTAAAGGATATTTTATTATTTTATTTAAAAGCCCTTCTATGAGGCCAGAAATGGTCTCCTATGAAGGAAAGTTATTTTTATTGCCTTCAAAATATTTAAGAAAATTTAGGGAAACTCAGTGGATATATTTATTCCATATTTATGAGTTTCAACACATGGTCATGTTCAAAATATTGGGCAAACCCCTCCAAAACCATTTCTGCCTATTTCAAGCTTTTGGAATATTTCTAAAATAAATATTCTCAATAAATTCCAGTAAAATTCTAGCATGACATCTATGATATTATTGATGATCTTGCCAAGTTTCATTTCAATCCAAGTTGATTTGGCTCCCCTAATCACTCTAAAATCCTGTCTGTCCAGAATCAAATTTGAGCAACTCTACATTGTGAAGTGTCTCCAATTGTGCTCAAATTTGGTGGACATGTTCCAGTACGCCAATGAGGCATCCACACCAAGCGGTACACCAAGGAGAATAGAGGAACTTGTTCTAAAACCCTCAAAACACTCTCTGTTGATTTCTGACTTAGACAAACTTTACATTATAAAGTTTGTCCAATTGACCTCAAACTTTTTGTGCGTGCCTTAATGCTCAAATAATGACCCTACACCAAATATTGGATTTGTGGGAATTTATTTGAATAGGGTCCTAAGCAGAAACTCATTTCTTCCCATTTCTAGGGTTTTCCAAGTCTACATTGGAAAACTTGTCCAGCAAATCCCAAATTTGGTGTGCAAGCCAATTTTCATCTATTATTTGATCCTGTTAAGTTTCATAGCCATTGGAATTCATCTGGTAGCCCAACCACAGATCAAACACCTTGTGTGCACTCACTAATTTGGCTTCTATTGCCCCTTCTACTTTTACCCTTGAGCTCAACTTTCTACCACTGCCTCAACTAGTTACATTTCACCTCCAGTAACTTTCCCATGGCCACTGGTCAATTATTGGGGAAGGTCCCTTTGTAAGTTTCTCTCATTTTTACCCTTGGCAGCACTGTTTTACCTTTCTTTCCATTCTTCTGCTTAACCCAAGACCCCCAATTCTTTCCAGAGCCTCCCTTGTGTGCCAAAGCATCATTTAGAACCAAGTTATGGCATGCTCATGTAGGAAAAATGAGCAACACTTCTTCAAATAGATTTCTGGCTGAATCTTGGTTTTGAACATCTAGTACTAGCTACACTTGTTTTCTCGAGCTGCAACTTTGCAGTCTTGTAGTCCTTCTATAAACAAGAGTGCTAGACATTTTTTCATTCCATTATCACTTCTGCTAGTGCCCTCATTAGTAGCCCTAAGATTCTTGTTGCAAGCTTAAGCCCAGTCAAACCCTATTCAAATCAGCCCCACTAGGGACCAAACTCCTCATTCACCTTCCTGGTAGAATGCCCCACCTCCCAGACATAATTTACTGGTCGTTTGGGCCCTGTAGGCACAGGTGGCCGTGGTGACCACCACTCTGGCCTGCAGTATGGGCGCTCTGCGTCTTGCCTCCTCCTTCCAGGCCTCTTTCGACCGTTTCATCGCGTCTCAGAGCACCGGGGTATCTCGTTTGACTGGTCCAACCCCCTCCACGACGCTAGCTAGCCTCCAAGACGCCCAAAGACGCATGTCTTCCCCGTGCTCTCAGAGCTCCAGAAAGCTCCCGAGCTGTCCTTCTCTCTCTCCTCTCTTATCTTCTCTCCCGAGCCCCCAGTATCTCTTTCCTCCTCCCCTGGCTCCCATTTGGCTTCTCCTCTCTCCCTTGAGGCACCCCATTTCTCCTCCCGTGCTCTGTCTTCTCTCCCATGGCCGAATCTTGCCGGCGGCTTCCGTTCCAACTTGGCCAGGACCGAGGCTCCCCTCGCCCTAACCTCCCCTGCGGGCGCTCCGGTATGGAGTAAGCACGTTCCCCTTCCTTAGGGCCTTCTCCTGGTGCCAAGGACCCGGGACTGGAGGAGGTTGCGGCCACCTCCACTTCCCTAGGAACCGGCGACGCTCGGGCCTTCTCCGGCCGGAAGGAGCCACCCAGTTGGGCGCAGCTCGTGGCCCTGGTGCCCACCGACGGCTGGGCCATAGCCAGAGGTGGCCGGAGGCGTGGGTCACCGGCGGCAAGACTCCCCTCCTCCTCTGCTGCCCGTTCGGCGGGAGGTTGAAGAAGGGCCGCGGGCCCCGCACGTTAGCGGGTTGGCGAGACCGCTAGGTGGGCCGCGCCACTTAAGTGGCAGCGCCCCCACCCTTGCCGTCTCCCTGCCCGGAAGGCGTATTCCTCGCTAGGGCGCCTCCTGCATGGCTTAGCTGGCCAGCTAGCGCAGCTGGGCCGGCCTGGAGGCCTACCAAGCGCCAGTGCGCAGGATAGCCCCCAAAGCTTAGTTTTTCTCTTTTTCAGATTTGCTTCAACTTCAAAAATCCATTACAAATTCATTCTAACTCCAAATCTGTTGATTCAAACTCCTGCAGGATCCTAAAATGAAGCTCTATCCGAATATGTGCCTTGCACATTTTTCCAAGAAAACTTTCTGTGATATTATTATTCAAATGCAGATTTGAATATATTCAAATGCAGATCGGAAATGGATTAGATTTATGATGTGTCGACCGTCCCAACCTTACCCAGTACGACCACGATACCCCTTTATGGGACGGGGCTTTGTTGAATACTCTGGTCGGTGCTAGCAAAGAGCCACATTACTAGTGGCGGGAGTGATCGGTGTCACTCTCGTGATGGGGTCGTGCCAGGTAGGACGACTATGCCATTATTATGAGTTCCAGGCACACCGTTGGTCCCTGCATGGTTGATACAGTCCAGAGTCGGTGCTCGTAAGACGTACAACATGTGGGCTGGGTACCAATCGAGTGGATCTCTTTGTCTAGTATTGTCAGGGGAAAGATGATGATCGGATACTTACCTCGGGTATATGTGATATACCGCGAGTCGTGGATGACACGGAAGTATTTCGTTTCTCGTGGGTCCAGCGTACTACCTCTGCAGAGTGTAAACTATTCGAATAGCCGTGTCCACGGTCAAGGACAGTTGGGTGGTGCTGCTTAAACTACGTCCAGAGTTTCCACATAAACCAAGTGTGTGTGCGTGGTATTAAAAATGTGTTGTTATGACAATCACAATAATATGATCAAGTTCGGTGACTTGACATATAGGGTAAACCCGGATGGTTTAGCCCTCACTAATAAATTGAGATTATGACAAGTCCGATGACTTGGCATATAGGGTAAACCCGGATGGTTGAGCCCTCAATAATACATTGAGGTTATGACAAGTCCGATGACTTGGCATATAGGGTGAACCCGGTGTGTTCAACCCTTAGCAGATATGTTGATATCTGTAACCTGTTCTTCAAAAGTAATTCTTTAACCTGATGCATATACATGATCATTCCACCCAGTTGAGTTACACTAAAGATGCATGATACTGTCATCCTTCACTTTCATTGTTCGTATCATGGGCTGTTTGCGAGTACATTCAAAGTACTCATTGGCTTTCCACTGGTTATTTCATTGACCAGGTATGAAAGTCAGGGTATGGTGAAGATTAACTCGGTGACATTCTTGCGAGCTAGGATGCTTCCCTGTCAGAATGCCTGTAGGTTAAGGCTGATGGCATCGGTTCACGCTTTCAACCAAGAATTCCGCTATTGGTCCAGTTTGGTGCTTTGGCCTTTAAGGCCCTATGTATGTAAGACTCGACCGAAGTGGTCATTTATTGTATCAAACGGTATGTATGGATGTAAGACTCTATTATTCAGTATTTGTGTTCAGTGAGCATTGATCCTTGGGATCACTAGGCATGGCGATCTCGACTTACCAGTCGGGGTCCCCACAAAACAGGAACTTGCACTGGGTTATTTCCCAAAAATGATGTAAAATAGCATATTATTGCATATAAAGCATACACGGTAGATAATAAAGTAGCATGAAGCAATAAAAAATTATAGATACGTTGGAGACGTATTGATGTCTACTATGCAACTTTATATTTGTAGATGTTGTTGGGCCTCCAAGTGGAGAGTTTAGTTGGACAACAAAAAAACTCCCTCAAGAGGATGACCTAAAGTTTATAAATCCATGGGAGGTGTAGGATGAAGACGGTCTCTCTGAAACAACCCTGCAATCAAGTACAAGAAATCTCTTGTGTCCCCAACACACCCAATACAATGGTAAATTGTATAAGTGCACTAGTTCGGCAAAGAGATGGTGATACAAGTGTAGTATGGATAGTAGAGATAGATTTTTAGAATGTCAATAAATAAAAAACAAGGTAACAAGTGGCAAACAACAAGCAAAGCATTGTATAAATGCTTGGAAATAGGGCATAGGGTTCATACTTTCACTAGTGCAATCTCTCAACAATGCTAACATAATAGGATCATATAATCATCCATCAACGTGCGACAAAGAGTCACTCCAAAGTTTCTATTAGCCGAGAACATAAGAAGAAGTTGTTGTAGGCAGCGAACCACCTCAAAGGTATCCTTTATGATCAATCCATTAAGCTATAAGTGTCACAAAGTGCCCTAGAGTTTGTACTAGAATAACACCTATGGTACATATCAATCAACCCTAATATCACTTAGATACTCCAATGTCACCTCAAGTATCCGTGGGTTAATTATTCGACATGCATCAAATAATTTTAGATTAATCGTATTCAATCCAACACAAAGAACTACAAAGAGTACCCCAAGATTTCTATCAGATAAAGTAGGACAAGAACGTGTATCAACCCCTATGCATAGATTACCCTAATGTCACCTCGGGAATCCACAAGTTGAGTACCAAAACATATATCGAGTGAATCAATGGAATACCCCATTGTCACCATAGGTATCCACATGCAAGAAATACATCAAGTGATTTCAAATCCAATATTCAATCGAACATATAAAAGTATCAAAGGGAAATATTCAATTCATCACATCGAGATAGCAAGGGACGGACACCATATGATCCAATTGTATTAACAAAGCCCGTGATACATCAAGATTGTGGCATCTCAAGAACAAGAGTGAGAGAGAGAGATCAATCACATAGCTACTGGTACATACCCTCTGACTCGAGGGTGAACTAATCCCTCCTCGTCATGGTGGTCACCAGGATGATGAAGATGGCCTCGAGTGAGGAGTTCCCCCTCCGATAGGGTACTGAAAAGTGCTCTGAATGAGATTTCTTCTACCCAGAGAGTTGCACGGCAGAGTGGAAGTTCTAGGTTAACTTTTAGGGGTTTGTGGATTTATAGAAATTTTCAGTGTTGAAATCATGTTAGCATGAGCCATGTGGGCCCCATAAGCTAATAGGGCGCACCCATGGGGGGTGCGTGCGCCGTGCTGGCTTGTGGCTCACAGGTGGCTCCCCTCTGGTGGTTCTTCACTCTGCTCTTTCTCATATTGTCCATAAAAAAATTCAACAAGTTTCGTGCGATTCCGAGAACTTAAAAACAACACCACGACAATTCTGCTAAAAACAGTGTCAGTCCGGGTTAGTTCCAAATAATTCATATATAAGGCAACCAAACCATATAAATGTATTGTTGACATAGGTAAATATGACATGAATACTTCATAAATTATCGATACATTATAGACGTATAAGCATTCCCAAGCGTAATTCCTACTCGTCCTCGAGTAGGCAAATGTAAAAAAGAAATAATTTATGAAGTGTGAATGCTAGCATAGTGAATAATTTTGATCAAGGGAATTTCTGTCACTTTTCTAGTATCATAACCCATAACTTCTTCTCACGAAAGTAATTATGATAGATTAACAATCAATTCACATGTCATGGTTCAAACAGTGCATTCTCTTGAAACATAATAACATGTTCTTAGTCATTAAACAATTTCAATGCATCATAATTTCAACAAAGTCTAAGTAAGAGTTGCACATAGTCAATTATCATATAGTCTTCTATGATTACGAATAATCATAGCATATTTTTAGAACAAACATCATCCATCAAAAACAAAGAAAGATAGGGGCTCAGTGTTTCGCCTACCAACATACTTATCATGAAGATAATTGTCAACAATAATGAATCATGATCAAATATATTTGACTGGATATATGTGTTTGGATCTTTCCCCACCACATGTGCTTGTCAACTAATAGAATAAGTTTGGAATAAGAAGTTTACCAAACATGAAAAGTAAATAACATGAAAGGAAATGAATTGCCCCTTCGTAGAGGGAAGCAGGGATTTGCAGAGGTGCCAGAGCTCATTGATTAAAACATAGACGAATATATTTTGGGTGATGCGCCTTTCTTGTCAATGTTACAGCAAGGGATTTCAATATCTTCGAGGTTAATCAAATTATTGGCAATTCCCAAACAGAATCAAAATTTACTCCCCCTCAATCATTCAAACACTTTCCATGGCTAGCCGTTGACTTCGTGTGACAACAGTCCTTCCCTTGCAATGGCACCAGAAGAATGCCGCTAGCACTCCCGGGTAACGAAACTAGAATAATGTTGTTGACGGCCCACCAACGCGTGTGATCATAGCAGTTTTCGAGGGTAGAGTATTCAACCCAAATTTGTTGATCGCCAAACAGGAGGTGAGAGAATACTCTCGAGTATTAGCAGCTGAATGTGTCAGATTCAACCACACCTGAAAGATTAGTATCTGCAAGCAAAGTAGTAACATCAAAGTTGTATGATAGCAACGATGTGAGAAACGATCTGTTGATGGCAGACTATTCCTAACTGTCGTATCAATGGCGCCAAGTTGCCCGTTGACGGAAATTGTCTTTTCCCGTCAACACCGAGCGAATCAGTACTGTAGCAGGTAGCAACAGTGTAACGAGTAATAGCAGCGGCAAGGAACAGTAGTAGTGACAGCAGTAGCAAGTAGCAACAATAGCAAGCAACAGTAGTAGCCGCAGAGCAAGACATGTAACAGCAGCAGAGCAAGACAAGTAACAGCAGCAGAGCAAGACAAGTAACGGCAGTAGCAGCAGACCAAGACAAGTAACAGCAGTAGCAGCAGAGCAAGACAAGTAACAGCAGCAGTAGGACAAACTCGTAGGCAATGGGTCAGTGATTCTTTTGGATGATATTCATCATGCAACAGTTATAACACGGAGAGATATGTGGCTAGCTCCCGTTCGTCAATGTGATGTAGGCATGCATTCCGTGTGTCGTCATACGTGCTTAGGGAAAAGAACTTGCATGACATCTATTGTCCATCCCTCCCGTGGCAGCGGGGTCCAAAAGGATACTACGGGATATTAAGGTTCTCCTTTTAATAAAGAACCGAAACAACGCATTAGCACTTGGTGAACACATGAACTCCTCAAACTATGATCATCACCGGGAGTGGTTCCGGTTATTGTCACTCCGGGGTTGCCGGGTCATAACACATAGTAGGTAACTACAACTTGCAAGATCGGATCTAAAACACACATATATTGGTGACAACATAATAATTTTAGATCTGAAATCATGGCACTCGGGCCCTAGTGACAAGCATTGAGCATGGCAAAGTAGTAGCAACATCAATCTGAGAACATAGTGGATACTAGGGATCAATCCCCGTCAAAACTAACTCGATTACATGATAGATCTCATCCTACTCATCACCGCCCAGTGAGCCTACGAATAGATTACTCACGAACAATGAAGAGATTCATGGAATTGGAGAGGGAAGAAGGTTGATGATGACGATGGCGACGATTTCCCCTCTCAGGAGCCCAAAACGGACTCCAGATCTGTCCTCCAGATGAAGAACAGGATGTGGCGGCGCCTCCGTATCGCAAACGCGACGAAATCTTATCTTCTGATTTTTTTCTCGGCGAAAGTGAATTTATAGAGCTGAGATTGGGGGCGGCAGAGCCACGTGGACCCCACAAGCTTGGTTGCCACGACCAGGGGGGAGGCCGCGGCAACAGGGCTTGTGGCCCACTGGCCCACCCCCTTTGGTGATCTTGGCGCAGGTATTTTTATATTTTCCATAAAAATTCTCCGTAAATTTTCAGGACGTTCCGAGAACTTTTATTTCTGCACAAAAACAACACCATGGCAATTCTGCTGAAAACAGCATCAGTCTAGGTTAGTTCCATTCAAATCATGCAAATTAGAGTCCAAAACAAGGGCAAAAGAGTTTCGAAAAGTAGATACGACGGAGACGTATCAAACTCCCCCAAGCTTAAAACCTTGCTTGTCCTCAAGCAACTCAGTTATCAAACTGAGAGATAAAGAAAAACTTTGACAAACTCTGTTTGATCTTGTTGTTGCAACTATGTCTAACTCATAACCAGAATTTCAGCAAGATCACAAGTTAACCACATAAGCAAGTGACACAAAGGTCTCACGGTAAACTAATATCAATGGCATAATCAACTAGCGAGCAAATAATAATGAGTTTCAGATACCAACAATTCAATCAAAACAGGCATGAAGCAATATGAATAGGTGGTATCTCGCTAGATCTTTCTCAGACCGCAAAACATAAATGCAGAGCACTTTCAAAGATCAAGGATTGACTAAACATTGTAATTCATAGCAACGAAGATCCAGTCATAGTCATACTCAATATCAATCAAAAGCAAGGCATAAAAAAGACAGAGGTGCTCTCTAATTGGTGCTTATAGAAGAGGAGGATGACTCAACAGGAAAATAAATAGACAGGCCCTTCGCAGAGGGAAGCATTGATTTGCAGAGGTGCCAGAGCTCAATCTTTGAAAACAAAGATAATAATTTTGGGTGGCATGCTTTCATTGTCAACACAATGACCAAGAGTTCTCAATATCTTCCACGCTACTCATGCTATAGGCGGTTCCCAAACAGAAAAGTAAAGTTTTAACTCCCCCACCACGAATCAATCACACTCCACGGCTAGCTGAATCCTCGGGCACCGTCCATACTAACATCAATCCAGTGGAGTCTTGTTTTACAGTTATGTTTTCGATTTAAGCGTGGAACTGGGCATTCCAATTACCGGCCCCTTTCTCGTGAATGACAGTGAATAAATACATGTCGAGGATAACACGCCTAACATGGAAGATACCAATAGCCCTCTGTCACCACATGAGCGGTTCGGGCATGCAAAACAGATTGTTTCTTGAAGGTTTAGAGAATGGCACATGCAAATTTACTTGGAACGACAGTTAAATACCACACATAGGTAGGTATGGTGGACTCTCATGGAAAAACTTTTGGGTTTATGGAAGTGGATGCACAAGCAGTATTCCGCTTAGTACAAGTGAATGCTAGCAATAGACTGGGAAGCGACCAACAGAGAGCGACAACAGTCATAGAATGCAATGAGTTTGACTAACATGGAGTGCAAGCATGAACAGGATATAAATCACCATGAACACGAACATCATAGAGGCTATGTTGATTTTGTTTCAACTACATGCATGAACATGCGCCAAGTCAAGCCACTTGAAACATTCAAAGGAGAATACCATCCTATCATACTACATCATAGTCATCTCAAAATCTATGTTGGCATTCAAGACAAACCATTGTAAGCTCCTAGCTAAATAAGAATGGCATCAGAAACTATGATCTCTAAGTTGTCATTGCAAACATGGTTCTCTCACAACAAAGCTGAATCTAGGACGACAAGCTAGTCATATTTACAAAAACAAAATAAATAGAGTTCATACCAGCTTTTCCAGTCTCAGTCACTTCATCATGTATCATCATTATTGCCTTTCACTTGCACGATCGAACGATGTGAACAATAATAAGCGTACTCGTGCAATGGACTAAGCTGAAATCTGCAGGCAAACACAAAGGAGAAGACAAAGTAATATGTCTCTTTGAAAGATAAATAGGTATGCATGCGAGAGCCACTAAACATTGTAACCAATATCTTCTACCTTGACCCACAGATAAAGAAAACTATTTACACGGGAAAGCTCCCAACAAGCAAAAGAAGAAAGGAAAATATTTTTGGGTTTTCTCAAAAGTACACAAAACAAGAAAACAAGAAAACAAAAATAAACAAGCATGGATAATACAGTGGCAAAGTGTGAACACCGACGAACAAAGTAAAAGCATAAGCATGAATGTAAGGTCGGTGAGAACACGTACTCCCCCAAGCTTAGGATTTTGGCCTAGATTGGTCTATTCCCAAGGACGGTCCTGGCGAAATCCAAAATCATAATCGGGGTTATACGGGAGCGCTGCAGCCACTGCCTGAATAGCTGCCTCACGAAGACGAGCAGCCGTCGCCTCCCTCTCATACTCCTCTGCCTCTCCTATGGTTATGTAGTATCTCCGTTTTACCTGAAAGTCAAAGAAAGCAGGAGCAGGAAGGGTAATATGGAAGACACGCTACCGGTTAAATATCAATCGGTATAGGAGGGATTCATCATCCCTCTCAAGAAACTAGTAGCGTGTCAAAGCGACGCGGTCAAGGAAAGCTGGATGGAGCGGGGGATCTCCTGCGTGGATGGGTACTCCAAGAAAATTTGCTATGCGAGTAGCATAGATGCCGCCAAAGAAATCACCCTCAATAGCGTTCTTATTCAGCCTCCTTGCTATAATAGCTCCCATGTTGAAGCTTTTGTCACCCGTAACTGCGCTCTTAAGGATAGTAAGGTCGGATGCACACAGATGGCAATGTTCAACCTTACCGTTAATGCATCTACCTATAAAGAGGGCAAAGTAGTGCAAGGCAGGGAAATGAATGCTTCCTATGGTAGCTTGCGTGATGTCTCTAGTTTCTCCAACAAATATACTAGAGAAAAAAAAATCTCTAACCGAAGATTTAGCAAGATCTTTAAGATTACCCCCATCAGGTATTTTGCAAATCCTATTGAAATCCTCCAAATCCATGGCATAGGATTTATCATACAAGTCAAATAGTATGGATGAGTCACGTCCAACTGAAAATTTAAATGTACGCACGAAAGAGGCAGTGAGCATAGCATATTGTTCACATTTATGTGAAAGGAACTCTTCTAACCCGGCATTGCGGACAAGTGTATCAAACTCATCCTTGAAGCCTGCTTCGATCATGAACTCATCGGAAGGCCATTCACATGGTTGTACCGGTGCGTCCCTTAGTTGATAAGGATCGGGCTCCCAAAAAGAAAGACGATAACCCTTCTTACTTGAGGAACCACCATGAAACTTCCTCCTGAACATAATTTCTCTTTGCTGAAATTTCGAAGTTCAAGAGAAAAGTGAATAAAGACCAACCATACCTTGTAGCAACTACTCCTACTATTGCCTAGAGACCGTATCACGCGCTAAAACTACTTTGGACCAGCTAAAATCAACATTTCAAGCTCAAGAACAGGGTCACCAAGGTAGCAAGAATACGCGAAGGATAAAGCATTAGATCAAAAACTAATTGGACCAATGGAGGAGTTACTTACCAAGGAGTAATTTCCCCAAAACGGTTCGAAGAATGGTGCTTTGAGCAAGGAGATCGAAAATCACACCCAAATGAGCAAGAACACGGGTTTGAGGTGCGAAACAATTTTTTCTGGAGGAAGAAGAAGAGGATAGATGCTGGAATGAGTGGAGGGGCCCCCTGTGGGCCCCACAAGCCTGCTCCCCGTAGCCAGGGGGTACCCCGCGGTGACAGGGCTTGTGGGCCACTGGGGTGGCCCCCAGGCCAGCTCTCTGTCCCAGTATTTTTCAAATATTCCATAAAAAATCATACTAGATTTTCAGGACCATCGGAGAACTTTTATTTTCGAGGTATTTTTCTCCGGGACGCTAAAACAAAAAACAGGAAAAACTAAACTAAACCTATCATTTTTCTTCTAAGCAACAGAAAGTGAAAGATTAAAACAAAGGTATGTGACTCTTTGGTTCATCCATTTCATGGTCATCGAAAGAAATCCGTCAATGGGGTTGATCAAATCCTTATGACAAAACTTTCTCGAGTCGCAAGAGAGAACGAAGAATTTTTGAATAGCCACTAAGTCACCTCAATGGGGATATGAATCTCCCCAACAAGCAATTCATACTTCATCTTGACACGAGGAATAGGGCATTCAAAGCTCCCAATAAGAATTGATGAAGTTTTTTCGATAGCATTGATGCAATGTACTTGATATCGTTTCTTCAGAAAGTGCACGGTATGCTCATTACCGTTGACATGGAAAGTGACATTGCCTTTTTTGCAATCTATAACATCCCCTGAAGTGTTTAAAAAGGGTCTTCCGAGGATGACCGCCATGGCATCGTCCTCGGGAATATCCAAGATAACAAAGTCTGTTAAGATCATGGTGTTAGCAACCACAACAGGCACATCCTCGCAAATGCCGACAGGGAAAGCAGTTGATTTGTCGGCCATTTGCAGAGAGATTTCAGTGGGTGTCGACTTATCCAGTTCAAGTCTACGATAAAGAGAGAGCGGCATAACACTAACACCAGCTTCAAGGTCACATAAGGCAGTTCTTACGTAGTTTCCTTTAATGGAGCAAGGTATAGTGGGAACTCCGGGATCACCAAGTTTCTTAGGAGTTCCACCTTTGAAAGTGTAATTGGCAAGCATGGTGGAGATCTCAAGATCTGGTATCTTCTGTTTATTAGTCACGATATCTTTCATGTACTTGGCATACGGAGACATTTTGAGCATATCAACTAACCGCATCTGCAGAAAGACGGGTCTTATCATTTCAATAAAGCGCTCAAAATCCTCATCATCCTTTTTCTTGGATGGCTTAGGAGGAAAGGGCATAGGTCTCTGAACCCATGGCTCTCTTTCTTTACCATGCTTCCTAGCGGTGAAGTCATTCTTATCGTATCTCTTAGGTTGTGGGTTATCAGGATTAACCGTAGGTTCAATCTCCACATCCTTATCATTGCTAGGTTGAGCATCATTATGAACATCGCTGTCCATATTGTCACCAGGTTCATGTTCATCACCAGATTGTGTTTCTGCATCAGACGCAGAAATATCATTTGGTTCTTCAGGTGTGACAGTATTTGGTGAACTAACATGCAGGTTTCTATCATCCTTCTTCTTCTCCTTAGGACGACTGGGTGCATCAGCATTAATTCCTTGAGAATCTTGATCAATTCTCTTAGGATGACCTTGAGGATACAAAGGTTCCTGAGTCATTTTGTCTCCTCTAGTAATGACTCTGACAGAGTTGTCATTTAATTCATTGAGCAAGTTATTCTGAGCTTTAAGTACTTGTTCTACTTGAGTAGTAATCATAGAGGCATGTTTACTCAGAAGCTTCAGATTATTGACATTTCTGTCTACACAAGCACTTAAATGACTAAGCATACGAGTACTTTGTTCCAAATGTCTGCTAACATAATCATTGAAACTCTGTTGTTTGGCAACAAAGTTGTCAAATTCATCAAAGCATAGGCTAGCAGGTTTATCAAAACAAATATCACTCTCATCAAACCTACGCAGAGAATTTACTTCCACTACCTGTATCGGGTAATCGAGACCATGGATCTCTTCGATAGGTGGTAGATTTTTGACATCTTCAGATCTAATGCCTTTCTCTTGCATAGATTTCTTAGCTTCTTGCATATCTTTGGGACTAAGGAATAGAATACCTCTTTTCTTCGGAGTTGTCTTAGGAGGTGGTTCGGGAATAGTCCAAGCATTATCATTGATCAAGATGTTATTCAGTAGAGTCTCAGCTTGTTCTACTATTCGTTCCCTAAAAACACAACCGGCACAACTATCTAGGTGGTCTCTAGAGGCATCGGTAAGTCCGTTATAGAGGATATCAAGTATCTCGTTCTTCTAAAGAGGGTGATCAGGCAAAGCATTCTGTAGCTGGACGAGCCTCCCCCAAGCTTGTGGGAGACTCTCTTCTTTGAGTTGAGAAAAGTTGTATATTTCCTGCAAGGCAGCTTGCTTTGTTATGGGCAGGGAAATATTTCTCACAGAAGTAATAGATCATATCCTGGGGACTACTCACACATCGAGGAGCAAGAGAAGTAAACCAGGCTTTAGCATCATCCTTTAGAGAGAAAGGAAACATCTTAAGGATATAGTAGTGGTGGATCTTCTCCTCACTAGTGAAAAGGGTGGCTATATCGTGTAGTTTGGTAAGATGGGCTACGACCGTTTCAGACTCATAACCGTGGAAAGGATCAGATTCGACTAGAGAGATTATTTCAGGATCGACAGAGAATTCATAATACTTATCGGTGATAAAGATAGGTGAAGTGGCAAACTTCGGGTCGTATTTCATCCTAGCTTTTAGAGATTTTTCCTTCTACTTGAGAAGTAATTTCTCAGCATCATAGGCATCCTTACACGCAAGAAAATCTTCAGCTATCTCTCCCTCCATAACGTAACCCTCAAGTATATTAGGCAATTCATATCTAGGAGAGCTAGATCTAGTAGGGGCAAAAGCAGGTTCTATCTCAATAGTATCGGTAGTTTTAGAAGCATCATGAGCATTGGCAGTAACTCTAGCAATATGAGCATCAAGGAACACCCCTAGTGGCACATCAGGCAAAGTAGCATCTCTAGCAGTATCAAGCATAGCATCATCAGGCAAGATAGCATCTCTAGCATCATCAGGCAAAGCAGTATCAAGCATAGCATCTCTAGCATCATCAGGCATAGTATCTTTAGCAGTATCAGGCATAACATCATAAGCATCATCAAGCACAGGGACATATCAAGATTTCTAGCAGGAGGTGATGTTGCAAACTTACTCATAACTGAAGGTGAATCAAGTGCAGAGCTAGATGGCAGTTCCTTACATCCCCTCGTAGTTGAAGGCAAGACTTTGGTTTTTGGATCCTTCAAATTCTTCATAGTGATCAGCAGATATAAATCCCAAGTGACTCAGAGAATATAGCAATACCTCCCCGGCAACGGCGCCAGAAAAATGCTGACTCCGTGTGACAACAGTCCTTCCCTTGCAACGGCACCAGAAGAATGCTGTTAGCACTCCCGGGTAACAAAACTAGAAGAGTGTTGTTGACGGCCCACCAGCGCGTGGGATCGTAGCAGTTTTCGAGGGTAGACTATTCGACCCAAATTTGTTGATCGCCAAAGAAGAGGTGAGAGAATACTCTCGAGTATTAGCAGCTGAATGTGTCAGATTCAACCAGACCTGAAAGATTAGTATCTGCAAGCAAAGTAGTAACAACAAAGTAGTATGATAGCAACGGTGTCAGAAACGATCTGTTGACGGCAGACTATTCCTAACTGTCGTATCAATTGCGCCAAGTTGCCCGTTGACGGAAATTGTCTTTTCCCGTCAACGCCGAGCGAATCAGTATTGTAGCAGGTAGCAACAATGTAACGAGTAATAGCAGAAGTAGTGACAGCAGTAGCAAGTAGCAATAGTAGCAAGCGATAGTAGTAGCAACAGAGCACGACAAGTAACAACAGCAGAGCAAGAGAAGTAACAGTAGCAGAGCAAGACAAGTAATGACAGTAGCAGCAGAGCAAGACAAGTAATAACAGTAGCAACAGAGCAAGACAAGTAACAACAGCAGTAGGACAAACTCATAGGCAATGGGTCGGTGATTCATTCGGATGATATTCATCATGCAACAGTTATAAAACGGAGAGATATGTGGCTAGTTCCCGTTCATCAATGTGATGTAGGCATGCATTCCGTGTGTCGTCATACGAGCTTAGGGAAAAGAACTTGCATGACATCTATTGTCCATCCCTCCCGTGGCAGCGGGGTCCAAAAGGATACTACGGGATATTAAGGTTCTCCTTTTAATAAAGAATCGGAACAACGCATTAGCACTTGGTGAACACATGAACTCCTCCAACTATGATCATCACCGGGAGTGGTTCCGGTTATTGTAACTCCGGGGTTGCCGGGTCATAACACATAGTAGGTAACTACAACTTGCAAGATCGGATCTAAAACACACATATATTGGTGACAACATAATAATTTCAGATCTGAAATCATGGCACTCGGGCCCTAGTGACAAGCATTAAGCATCGCAAAGTAGTAGCAACATCAATCTCAGAACATAGTGGATACTAGGGATCAATCCCCGTCAAAACTAACTCAATTACATGATAGATCTCATCCTACTCATCACCGCCCAGCGAGCCTACGAATAGATTACTCACGAACGATGAAGAGCTTCATGGAATTGGAGAGGGAAGAAGGTTGATGATGACGATGGCGACGATTTCCCCTCTCCAGAGCCCAAAACGGACTCCAGATTTGTCCTCCAGATGAAGAATAGGATGTGGCGGCGCCTCCGTATCTTAAACGCGACGAAATCTTCTCTTCTGAGTTTTTCTGGGCGAAAGTGAATTTATAGAGCTAAGATTGGGGGCGGCAGAGCCACGTGGGCCCCACAAGCTTGGTTGCCGCAGCTAGGGGGGGAGGCTGCAACAACATGGCTTGTGGCCCACTAGCCCACCCCCTCTGGTGGATCTTGGCGCAGGTATTTTTCATATTTTCCATAAAAACTCTCCGTAAATTTTCAGGACATTCCGAGAACTTTTATTTCTGCACAAAAACAACACCATGGCAATTCTGCTAAAAACAACGTCAGTCCGGGTTAGTTCCATTCAAATCATGCAAATTAGAGTCCAAAACAAGGGCAAAAGAGTTTGGAAAAGTAGATACGATGGAGACGTATCAACCGTATCCCCGGGTGCCCTCGAAACAATCAACTTTCTAGAGGGAGTTCTTGTTGATTTATTTTTGTATTATGTAGGACTGAAAATCCTTTTTACTTGTCTCTCTCATGTAATGACAAGTGAATAAACACTCATCGTGAGTATAACCCGCTTAGCATGGAAGATATTGACCTCCCCGGTCGCTCCATGAGCGGTACTGACACACAAAACGGATGTTTGTTTGAAGGTATAGAGGTGGCATATGCAAATTTACTTGGAATGGCAGTGGAATAAAATATATAGGTAGGTATGGTGGACTCTCATGGAAGAACCTTGGCTCAAGGATTTGTATGCACAAGTAGTATCTCTACTTAGTACAAAGTTTTGGCTAGCAAAAGGTTCTAAACAAGCACCATATATTGGAGGATACATAACAATATAACATCTACGGAAATATACCCAAACATAACTATTATGTTGTCTTCCTTTTCCAACTTCAATAATTTGATCAAGGTTGAAAATAATTAATGGGTATTCACAATCCTAAAGGTTGTCCAAGATAAGATATTTGTATGTGAAAGTTCTCTTACTTATACTAATCATTCATGATTGCTTGTATGACCAATATTGTGATTGCTAAACTTTAATTGATTTTAATTTCTATACCAAATGATAATATAGCACATGAATAATTTCATGTTTATGATATTACATTCATTCACATTTTATTCTTAGGATATAAGTGAAGCACAAGAGTAAACATCAAACTACTCTCAAAAGATGTAAGTGAAGAACAGTGAGTAGTTACACAATTAAGTAGCTATGTGAGTATTCTCTATCAATAAATAATTTTATATCTGAGAATTTAATTCAAACAGCAAACAAAACAAAAGACACTCTAAGAAGAACACATATCATGTGAACGAATAAAAACTTAGGATCAACATAGGCTAAGGGATAGTTGTTGACGAAGAGAGGTGGGATGCATATTATCTCCAAGACTAGATGCTTGAGACTTTTTTTAATATTTACTTGAGGTGCCTTGGGCATCCAAATCTTTAGCTTTTGCATCTCATTCAATCCTCTCATATCCCGGTTTCACCTAAGTCTCAAAAATTCCATCCACACAAAACTTGAAAAGAACTAGTGAGATAGGTTAGTACACATAATAATAAATCAACACTTCTTGTAATTTCAAGACAAGTTTTAGAATAATTATAAAATATTAGGTACTGTATAATATCATTTTCATAATTTATATCAATCAATATAAGCCATGAAAACTCTAGGATAAGTAGATAACAAAACTATGACAACAATCTGTCTAAACAGAACAGTTTGTAGCAATCAATTTGAAATGTGAACTTATGTATCTCAAACAATTATGAAAATATAGGAAATGATAAAATAATTGTACGAAATTACTATGTATTTTTTTAGAAACTTCCCATGTTCGAGTAAAATCTGCTAATTCAAATACTACAACTAATGTTTCTGTTTTTGTAATGCACACATCGTATATGCAATTCAAGCATTCTAAAGGAAATTCTTGGAACATTTTATTGAAAACATTATTATAAATAATATCTAACATATAAACAATTATTCTCCAAGTAAAACACATAACATGTGACGAATAAAAATATAACTCCAAGTAAGATATACTAATAGTGTTATAGACGAAAGAGGGGTTGCCTTCCGGGGAATCCCCAAGCTTAGACGCTTGATTATTCCTTGGATATTACCTTGGGGTGGCTGGGGCATACCGAAGCTTAGGTTCTTGATGCTTCGTATTCCGCTCATATTGGTATCTCACCCGAAACATGAAAACTTCATTCACACAAAACTTAAGGGAACTTCGTGAGATGGGTTATTTTAATAAATATAGATAATTCACTTTGGTACTATCAAGACATGACTAATAAGTGTTATCACACAATACCTACTGTATTATATCATTCCCATAATTTATATAACTCAATATAAGCTATGGAAACGCTAAAACAAGCAAACTATGCTTGCGAAACAGAATTTGTCAAAAAGAGAACAGTCTATGAAGACGTGGATGAACACCATACTTCCCCGACTCTTAAAATTCTGAACAATTAGGAAAACGCATATAATTTGCATGTCATTTTTTTAATAATTTCAAAAAAATACGCTCTAGTAAAATCAGAGAAATTCTGCGATGGACGTAAAAGCTTCTGTTTTTTGCATAGAAACAAACTAAGAAGTATCCACACTATCCCAAAGGCTTTACTTGGCACTTTATTAAAACAAAAGGCACAAAACATGATTAATACAATAGCTTAATCGTGTTAACACACAAAAACAGAAAGTATAAATATTGGATTGTCTCCCAGCAAGCGTTTTTCTTTAAAGCCTTTGTAGCTAGACATGATGATTTCTATGATGATCACATAAAAGTAAACAATTCAAACACAATGGGAGCATCATGAAGCATATGACACACACATTTATGTATAGTACACTTCCTATGTATAGGGATCTTGCAAGCAAACAATTTATTGTAGCAAGAATCAACTTGCATACGAAGGCAAAACAAGCATGACTTCATAACTTTGAACACATAGGGAGGAAACTTGATATTATAATAACACCTACAAGCATATGTTCCTTACTCATAATAATTTTTAGTAACATCATGAAGGAATTAAACAATATAATTATCACATAAAACAATATTTTCATGATCCACAAGCATATAATTTTTATTACTCACCGCATAAGCAATTTCCTTCTCATTCATAATAGTGGTGGGAGCAAACTCAAGAAAATAACTATCATGTGATACTTGATTGGAATAATCCAATTGATTCATGAAAATCATGATGACAAGTTTCATGGTTATTATTACTATTTATAGCATACATGTGATCACCATAATCATCATAGATAGCAACTTTGTTGTCATAATCAATTGAAACCTCTTCCAAAATAGTGGACTCATCACTAAATTAAGTCATGACCTCTCCAAATCCAATTTCATAATTATTCCAATAAGATTCGACACCCTCCAAAATAGTGGGATCATTAGTAGCTAGAGTTGTCACTCTTCCAAATACACTTTCATCAATATAATCATCATAAATAGGAGGCATGTTTTCATCATAATAAATTTGCTCATTAATACTTGGGGGACTAAAAATATTATCTTCATCAAACATAGCATTCCCAAGATCATGGCTTTGCATATCATTAGCATCATGGATATTCACATAATTCATACTAACAATATTTCTATCATTCTCATCATTCAAGTATTTCACATTAAATATTTTTATAAAACAATTCCTCTAACAACTAAGCACAATTTTCTGAACCATCATTTTCACGGAAGACATTATAAAGACGAAGCATTTGAGGCAACCTAAATACCATTTTTTGTAGTTTTCTTTTTTAAACAAAACTAGTGATAAACAAGAAACTAAAAGATTCAATTTCAAGATCTAAAGATATACCTTCGAGCTCTCACCTCCACGGTAAGGACGCCAGAAAAGATCTTGATGTCTATTATGCAACTTTATTCTTGTAGATGTTGTTGGGCCTTCAAGTGCAGATTTTTTAGGACAATTACAAATTTCCCTCAAGTGGATGACCTAAGGTTCATCAATATGTGGGAGCTTTAGGATGAATATGGTCTCCCTCAAGCAACCTAGCAATCAAATACAAGAAATCCCTTGTATCCCCAAGACACCCAATACAATGGTAAATTGTATAGGTGCACTAGTTCGGAGAAGAGATGGTGATACAACTATAGTATGGTTAGTAGAAATATATTTTTATAATCTAATAAATAAAAAAAGCATGGTTTAAAGCGGAAAACAGCGAGCAAAACATTGTATAAATGCTTGGTAATAAGGCCTAGGCTTTATACTTTCACTAGTGCAATCTCTCAACAATGCTAACATAATCGAATCATATGATCATCCATCAACATGCAACAAAGAATCACTCCAAATTTCCTATTAGCAGAGAACATAATAAGAAGTTGTTGTAGGCAGCAAACCACCTCAAAGTTATCCTTTCCTATCAATCCATTAAGCTATTCCTCTAAGTGTCACAAACATCACTAGACTTCATACTAGAATTACACCTATGGTACATATGAGTCAACCCTAATGTCACCTAGGTACTCTAATGTTACCTCAAGTATCTGTGGGCTAATTACTTGACATGCATCAAACAATTTTAGATTCATCATATTCAATGCAACACAAATAACTACAAAGAGCACTGATACGTCTCCAACGTATCTATAATTTTTGATGGTTACATGCTATTATCTTGTCAACTTTGGATGTTTTATATGCATGAATATGCTATTTTATATCTTTTTTGGGGCTAAGCTATTAACTCAGTGCCAAGTGCCAGTTTCTGTTTTTTCCGTGTTTTTGACCCTTTTTCAGACGGAGTCCAAATGGAATAAAACTTTCGCGATGATTTTTTTGGGACCAAAAGAGACCCCCGAAGCTTTGGAAGAAGGCCAGAAGAGCCACGAGGGAGTCACAAGCCCGTGAGGCGCGCCCCCCTAGGCCGCACCTACCAGGCTTGTGACCTCCTCGTGGGCCCAACCGACGTAATTCCACCGCCATAAATTCCTATAAATACAGAAACCCCCAAAAAGAAACATAGATCAAGAGTTCCGCCGCCGCAAGCCTGTTTACCCACCAAAAACCAATATGGAGCCCGTTCCGGCACCCTGCCGGAGGGGGAATCCATCTCCGGTGGCCATCTTCATCATCCAGGCGATCTCCATGATGAGGAGGGAGTAGTTCTCCCTCGGGGCTGAGGGTATGTACCAGTAGCTATGTGTTTGATCTCTCTCTCTCGTCTTCTTGAGATGTCTTGATCTCGATGTACCGCGAGCTTTGCTACTATAGTTGGGTGTAATGAATTGAGTTTTCCCTTTGAAGTTATCTTATCGGATTGAGTTGATGTATGTCTTGCACGTGTCTATCTGTGGTGATCAACTTGCGGGTTTGTGACATAGGGAACCTATGCATATGGGTTGGCACACGTTTGGATATTCATGTGAGTACTCGATGTATGTTTTGGTGATCAACTTGCAGGTTTTGTGACATTGGGAACCTATGCATATGGGTTGGCACACGTTTTGACTCTCCGGTAGAAACTTCGGGGCACTCTTTGAAGTTCTATGTGTTGGTTGAATAGATGATTCTGAGATTGTGTGATGCATATCGTATAATCATGCCCACGGATACTTGAGGTGACAATGGAGTATCTAGGTGACATTAGGATCTTGGTTCATATGTATCTTAAGGTGTTATTCTAGTACAAACTCTATGAAAGATTGAACGGAAAGAATAGCTTCATGCTATTTTACTACAGACTCTTGAATAGATCGATCAGAAAGAATAACTTTATGGTGGTTTCGTACCCGACAATAATCTCTTCGTTTGTTCTCCTCTATTAGTGACTTTGGAGTGACTCTTTGTTGCATGTTGAGGGCTAGTTGATCCAATTAGGTTATCATTGTTGAGAGAACTTCACTAGTGAAAGTATGAACCCTAGGCCTTGTTTCCACACATTGCAATACCGTTCGTGCTCACTTTTACTACTAGTTACCTTGCTGTTTTTGTAATATCAGATGACAAAAACCTATATCTACCATCCATTTTGCACTTGTATCACCATCTCTTCGTCGAACTAGTGCACCTATACAATTTACCATTGTATTGGGTGTGTTGGGAACACAAGAGACTCTTTGTTATTTGGTTGCAGGGTTGCTTGAGAGAGACCATCTTCATCCTACGCCTCTTGCGGATTGATAAACCTTTGGTCACCCACTTGAGGGAAAATTGCTACTATCCTACAAACCTCTGCACTTGGAGGCCCAACAACGTCTACAAGAAGAAGGTTGCGTAGTAGACATCAAGCTCTTTTCTGGCGCCGTTGCCGGGGAGGCTAGGTAAGCGGCACTCACCTC
The DNA here is from genome assembly GCF_904849725.1 of Hordeum vulgare subsp. vulgare. NCBI lineage: Eukaryota > Viridiplantae > Streptophyta > Magnoliopsida > Poales > Poaceae > Hordeum > Hordeum vulgare. Next base: position 197,934,001 of record NC_058520.1, read on the forward strand.
CCGTCAACGAAGCTCTTTTCTAGCACCGTTGCCGGGGAGGTTAGCGCTTGAAGGTATATCTTTAGATCTTGTAATCGAATATTTTTGTTTCTTGTTCTTTCACTAGAAAACTAAAAAAAATGGAATTGAGGATGCCTCATATGCTCCATCTTTTTAATGTCTTCCGTGAGCATGATGGTAAGGAAAATTGTGCTCAAGTGCTGAAAGAAGAATAACATAGAATGCTTGGCATAGAATATGCGAATGATGAGCATGATTGCATTGTTGTTAGCATTAATTCTTTGAATACCCATGATGCTAATGATATGCAAAGCCACAAGCTTGGGGATGCTATATTTGATGAAGATAATCTTTTTAGTTCTTCCACTTTGAATGATCAAAATCATTTTGATGAAAGCATGCCCCCTATCTATGATGATTATTGTGAGGATACTTATGCTATAAAGAAGAGGGATGATAAACTTGTCATACTCTCGAGAACCACTTTGCTAAACCTTTCTTTTTCATTGTGGACACAATTTGTAGTGCTCAAGTCTTTTACGATACTCCCACTACTATTCTTGAGAATAGATTTCCTTATGTGGAGAGTAGTAAAATTCCTATGCTTGTAGATCATGCAAAGAAAGCCTTAGGTGCTGGTTATATTGTTGAATTCATTCATGATGCAACTGAAAATTACTATGAGGGAGGATCATATGCTTCTACTTATTGCAATAGTATCAAGCTTCCTCTCCATGTGTTAAATTTTTTGAAGCTATGCTTGTTTTGCCTTCCTATGCTAGTTGATTCTTGCTCCAACAAGTTGTTTGTTCACAAAATCCCTATGCATAGGAAGTGGGTTAGACTTAAATGTGCTAGCCATATGCTCCATGATGCTCTTGTTGTGTATCAATCCTTACCTTTTATGTGAGCATCATTGAAATCAATGCCTAGCTAAGGGCCTTAAACGATAGCGCTTGTTGGGAGGCAACCCAATGAATTTATTTTTGCTTTTTGCTTTATGTTTTGCTTTTTCCACACCATCATAATTCTGTTATGATTGTGTTTTTTTGTGTTTTAATTAGTGTTTATGCGAAGTAAAGCCTTTATGATTAGGTTGGGTGATAGCTGTTTAATCATGCTGAAAAAGACAGAAACTTTCTGCTCACAAAATTATTTTTAATTTCTATCCAGAGAGAGATTTTGAGTTTATTATTTTTTCTGCAGATTGATACGCAAATTTCCCTAATATTAATAATTTTTCAGAATTTTTGGAGGTGCATAAGTATGGTTCTCATTCAGATCATTAGAGACTGTTCTGTTTTTGACAGATTCTGTTTTCAATACATAGTTTGCTTGTTTTGGTGTTTCCATAGATTATTTTTAGTAATATAAATTGTGTAAATAGTAAGATACAGTATTCATTGTGTGAAAATAAGTATCAGTCTTGTTTTGACAGTACCCAAGTGATTTATTTGCTCGTTATCATACTAACCCATCTCACGAAGTTCCGTTAAGTTTTGTGTTGTTAAGTTTTCAAGTTTTGGGTAGAGTTTCGATGGACTATGGAACAAGGAGTGGCAAGAGAATAAGCTTGGGGATTCCCATGGCATCCCAATACATATTCAAGGATACCAAAAAGCCTAAGCTTGGGGATTCCCCGGGAAGGCATCCCCTCTTTCGTCTTCAATCCATCGGTTACTTTACTTGGGGCTATATTTTTATTCACCACATGATATGTGTTTTGCTTGGAGCGTCATTTTATTTTGTTAGAATAGGGTACTTAGGATCTGAAATTCTTATATGGCAGAGTCTCCACATAGCCAAATAATTATTCAACTACTCATTGAGCTTCACTTATATCTTTTGGAGTAGTTTGTCTTTTGCACTAGTGCTTCACTTATATCTTTGTAGAGCATTGCAATGGTTCTATTTTATAGAACTAGTTGAACTCTCGTGCTTCACTTAGATCATTTTGAGAGTCTTAAACAGCATGGTACCTTGCTTAGGTTATGAATCTAGTCCTAATATGATAGGCATCCAAAGAGGATAAAAACCTTCATATTCATGTGCATTGATTAGTAAGAGAAGTTTGATTCCTCTCAATTGGTTTTGAGATATGGATATGGTAATATTAGAGTTATGCTAGTAGGGTGTTGTGAATCTAGAAATACTTGTGTTGAACTTAGTGATTCCCGTAGCATGCACGTATGGTGAACCGCTATGTTAGGAAGTCGGAGCATAATTGATTTATTGACTTTCATCCTTTATGTGGCGGTCGGGATCGCGCGATGGTTAACACCTACCAACCCTTCCCCTAGGAGTATGCGTTTAGCACTTTGTTTAGATTACTAATAAAAACTTTCGCAATAAGTACATGAGTTCTTCATGACTAATGTGAGTCCATGGTATAGATGCACTTTCACCTTCCACCATTGCTAGCCTCTCTAGTGCCGCGCAACTTTCGCTGGTGCACAAACCCACCATATGCCTTCCTCAAAACAGCCACCATACCTACCTACTATGGCATTTTCATAGCCATTCCGACATATATTGCCATGCAACTCCCACGTTCCGTCTCATGACTTGTGCCTCCACTCATATATTGCCATTGCATGATCGTAAGATAGCTAGCGATTCATACGCTAAGCTAGATCGTTGCACATCGCGGTACACTGCGGAGGCATTTCCTATAAGAGTCAACATTGCTCTAAGTATTGAGATGTGAGTAAATGAAAGTGTGATGATGATCATTATTAGAGCATTGTCCCATGTGAGGAAATAAAAAAAATAGGCCAAAGTTGCCCACAAAAATAAGAGATATGGAAAGAGGCCAAAGAGCCCAAACAAAAATAATAAAAAAGAGAGAAAAAGAGAGAATGGACAATGCTACTATCCTTTTCCACACTTGTGTTTCAAAATAGCACCATGTTTTTCATGATAGAGAGTCTCTAGTTTTGACATCTCCATATACTAGTGGGAATTTTCATTATATAACTTGGCTTGTATATTCCAATGATGGGCTTCCTCAAAATTGCCCTAGGTCTTCGTGAGCAAGCAAGTTGGGTGCACACCCACTAGTTTTCCTTTTGAGCTTTCACACACTTATAGCTCTTGTGCATCCGTTGCATGGTAATCCCTACTCATTCACATTGATATCTGTTGATAGGCATCTCCATAGCCCGTTGATACGCCGAGTCGATGTGACCATCTCCTACTTTTTGCCTCACAACCTCCACCACACTCTATTCCACCTATAGTGCTATATCCATGGCTCACGCTCATGTATTGCGTGAGATATGACAAAGTTTGAGAAAGTAAGAGTGCGAAAACAATTACTTGGCCAATACCGGTGTTGTGCATGATTTAAATTCGTTGTGTGGGGATGGTGGAGCATAGCCAGACTATATAATTTTGTAGGGATACCTTTCTTTGGCCTTGTTATTTCAAAAGTTCATGATTACTTTGCTAGTATGCTTGAAGTATTATTATTTTCATGTCAATAGTAAACTATTGTTTTGAATCTTACGGATCTGAACATTGATGCCACAAGAAAGAATTTACAAAGGACAAATATGTTAGGTAGTATTCCACACCAAAAATTCAGTCTTTATCACTTCCCTATTCGAGGACGAGCATGAGTTAAGCTTGGGGATGCTTGATACGTCTCCAACGTATCTATAATTTTTGATGGTTCCATGCTATTATCTTGTCAACTTTGGATGTTTTATATGCATGAATATGCTATTTTATATCTTTTTTGGGACTAACCTATCAACTCAGTGCCAAGTGTCAGTTTCTGTTTTTTCCGTGTTTTTGACCATTTTTCAGACGGAGTCCAAATGGAATCAAACTTTCGCGATGATTTTTTTTGGACCAAAAGAGACCCCCGAAGCTTTGGAAGAAGGCCAGAAGAGCCACGAGGGAGTCACAAGCCCGTGAGGCGCGGCCCCCTAGGCCACACCAACCAGGCTTCTGACCTCCTCGTGGGCCCAACCGACGTAATTCCACCGCCATAAATACCTATAAATACAGAAACCCCCAAAAAGAAACCTAGATCGGGAGTTCCGCCGCCACAAGCCTGTGTAGCCACCAAAAACCAATCTGGAGCCCGTTCCGGCACCCTGTCGGAGGGGGAATCCATCTCCGGTGGCCATCTTCATCATCCCGGCGATCTCCATGACGAGGAGGGAGTAGTTCTCCCTCGAGGCTGACGGTATGTACCAGTAGCTATGTGTTTGATCTCTCTCTCTCGTGTTCTTGAGATGTCTTGATCTCGATGTACCGCGGGCTTTGCTACTATAGTTGGATCTTATGATGTTCTTCCCCCTCTCCATTCTTGTAATGAATTGAGTTTCCCCTTTGAAGTTATCTTATCGGATTGAGTCTTTGAGAACACTTGATGTATGTCTTGCACGTGTCTATCTGTGGTGATCGACTTGCGGGTTTGTGACATTGGGAACCTATGCATATGGGTTGGCACACAATTGGATATTCATGTGAGTACTTGATGTATGTTTTGGTGATCAACTTGCGGGTTTCGTGACATTGGGAACCTATGCATATGGGTTGGCACACGTTTTGACTCTCCGGTAGAAACTTCGGGGCACTCTTTGAAGTTCTATGTGTTGGTTGAATAGATGATTCTGAGATTGTGTGATGCATATTGTATAATCATGCCCACAGATACTTGAGGTGAAATGGAGTATCTAGGTGACATTAGGGTCTTGGTTGATATGTATATTAAGGTGTTATTCTAGTACGAACTCTATGAAAGATTGAACGGAAAGAATAACTTCGTGCTATTTTACTACGGACTCTTGAATAGATCGATCAGAAATAATAACTTTGTGGTGGTTTCGAACCCGACAATAATCTCTTCGTTTGTTCTCCGCTATTAGTGACTTTGGAGTGACTCTTTGTTGCATGTTGAGGTCTAGTTATATGATCCAATTATTTTATCATTGTTGAGAGATCTTAACTAGTGAAAGTATGAACCCTAGGCCTTGTTTCCATGCATTGCAATACCGTTCGCGCTCACTTTTACTACTAGTTACCTTGCTGTTTTTGTAATTTCAGATTACAAAAACCTATATCTACCATCCATTTTGCACTTGTATCACCATCTCTTCGCCGAACTAGTGCACCTATACAATATACCATTGTATTGGGTGTGTTGGGGACACAAGAGACTCTTTGTTATTTGGTTGCAGGGTTGCTTGAGAGAGACCATCTTCATCCTACGCCTCCCGCAGATTGATAAACCTTAGGTCACCCACTTGAGGGAAAATTGCTACTGTCCTACAAACCTCTGCACTTGGAGGCCCAACAACTTCTACAAGAAGAAGGTTGCGTAGTAGACATCAAGCACCCCAAGATTTCTATCGGCGAAAGTAGGGCAAGAACATGTATCAATCCCTATGTATATATTAACCCAATGTCACCTCGGGAATCCACGAGTTGAGTACCAAACCATAAATCAAGTCAATTAATAGAACACGCCATTGTTACCATGGGTATCCACATGAAAGACATAAACCAAGTGATCTCAAATCCAATATTCAATCCAACATAATGAAATCTCGAAAGGAAAGATTCAATTCATCACATCAAGATAGCAAGGGACAAACACCATATGATCCAACTATATTAACAAAGCCCATGATACATCAAGATCATGACATCTCAAGAGCACGAGAGAGAGAGAGAGAGATCACATAGTTACTGGTACATACCCTCAACCCCGAGTTTGAACTACTCCCTCCTCGTCATGGTGGGCACCAGAATGATGACGATGGCCTCCGGTGATGAGTTCCCCCTCCGGTAGGGTACTGGAAAGGGCTCCAAATGAGATTTTTTCTACCCAGAGAGTTATGGCGGCGGAGCGGAAGTGCCAGTTAAATTTTGTTTTTTTTGAATTTATCGGAATTCCGAGCGTTGTAATCATGTCAGTCGGAGCCACGCGGGCCCCACAAGCTAACATGGCGCGCCCAGGGGGCGTCCTGTTGGCTTGTGGCCCATACGTGGCGTCCCTCTAGTGTTTTGTCACTCTGGTATTTCTCATATTCTCTATAAAAAATGTCAAAAACTTTCGGGAGATTCGAGAACTTTTATTTTGTGCATAAAACAACACCACACTCATTGTGCTGAAAACATCGTCACTCCTGGTTAGTTCTATGTAAATCATACAAAATGCATCAAAACCATATAAAAGTATTGTAAATATAGGTAAATATGGCATGGATACTTCATAAATTATTGATACATTGGAGACGTATAACGTATCAACATCTTCAAGCTTAATTCATGCTCATCCTCGAGTAGGTAAATCTTAAAAAAGAATTTTTTATGTGTCATGCTACCCAACATGTAATCTCATACACGTATAAGTGTTGATAAACGATGAAGTAATAGATATCAACATAATAATATTCATAAACATAAGAAACATAATCATTACTATTCTGAAACATATGATCCTTAAAGAATGTTATCCCTACTCACTTTATCATATTAACATGGCATGACTTCATCTTCATCGTATAAGTATAAATCTTGAGCACCCCGGTGTCGAACTAGGCAATTGAATCATACCTCTAACGCGCTTCAGCATTTTCAACTTCACGTCATACATGAGTGTGGGCCATGGATATAGCATATAGGCCAAATATACTATGATGGTAAAGATGAAAGGAGTCAAAAGGTGGAAGAAAGTCTTGCATCACCAAGGCAGACTAACTAGCTATGGAGACGCCCATCAAACGATATCAATGTGAGGATAGGGATTGCCATGTAGTGGATGCACTAGAGCTCTAAGTGTATGAAAGGTCAAATGAAACTAAGTGGGTGTGCATCCAACTTGCTTGCTCATGAATACCTCGGGCATATGAGGAAGCCTATCATAGGAATATAGAGGCCAAGTTTTGTAACAAAAATCCCCACTAATATATGAAATTGACAAATCAAGAGACTATCTATATGAAGAACATGATGCTACATTGAAGCACAAGTGTGGAAAAAGGATAGCAACATTGCCCCTTCTCACTTTTTATCTCATTTAATTTTTTCTCTTCCTTTGTCTCCTTTTTCTTTATTTTTTCTGTTTTTTCTTTTTCTTGCTCGACTCCTTTGGCATGCCTTATTTTTTTATTTTTTGTCCAAAGTATCATCCCAACTTGTGCGGGAATCACAACCTCCATCGTTCTTTTGCTCACTGGGATTTTACCATCACGCGCCCCCGATTCAAATAACACAATATGATTTCATTTTAGAAATAAAAATGCTCAGACCTCATCACCATGCCATGATAAATATTTAGGTGAGAAGTAAATAACAAGTTTTAACACCGATTTATACTAACCAATGATCATGAACCTATATTATTTCACATTACTACCTCAATATAATTAAACCAAGCGTTTCTTCTTTGGTGAGATACATGCAAGTTTTTATTATATCCTCCTTGAATACATATCCTTTCTGGAGTCCTCTTATAACATATGCAAATTTCCATTCCTATTACTTAGAATCTTAAAAATATTAAGTGAAGCATGATAGTGCAAATATTTATTTAAAATATAACGGTGCTCTAAAGATATAAGTGAAGCACTAGAGCAACATCCTACCTCAAAAGATATAAGTGAAACACATAGAGTATTCTAACAAATTATGATGAAAACGTGTCTCTCTAAAATAAGCATGTGTCTAGAAAACACTAATTGTGCAATCTAAAAAAATCAAACTATAATACACAATGTTCCAAGTAAAACTCATATCATGTGATGAATAAAAATATAGATCCAAGTGACATACCAATAGATTTTAGATGAAATAGGGATGTCATTTCGGGCACCCCCAAGCTTAGACACTTAGGTATTCCTTCAATATTACCTTGGGTTGCCTTGGGAATCCCGAAGCTTGGGATCTTGCCTCTTCTTATTACTTCATTCATCATGATCTCACCCAAAACTTGAAAACTTTAGCACACAAAACTCAACAAAAACCTCATGAGATCCGTTAGTATAATAGGTAAATCATAAACTTTAGGTACTATTGTAAATTGATTAATATTTAATTATGGCATAAGGTTACTGTATTATAAGTTCTCCATGACTTATACCCCCCGATATAATCTATAACATCATTAAAACAAGCGAACTATGCAAGCAAAAAGAGAGTCTGTCTAAAATAAAACAGTGTGTAAGTGTAACGATCAGAACCAAAACCATAGTTTTGTAACTCCGAAAATTCTATTTGTTTTGGAAAACCTGGGCAATTTGTATATGAATATTGTGTAGAAAATTCAGATCAAAACGACATTTCACTAAAATCACAGAAATTATGCACGGTACGTAAAAGTTTTTTTATTTGCATAGGATCAATTCTATTATGTTCTAAATCATTCAAAAGTCTTTACTTGGCACAAACACAAATTAAAACATAAAAAACACAAATACAACAATATCAAAACTTAAGCCAAACCCAGTTCCTATGCATAGGCATTTTAGTTACGTTTTAAAATAAAAACGAAATAATAACTATTGGGTTGTCTCTCAACAAGCTATTTATTTATAGCTATTAAGATAGGCTTGAGATTTCACGGATGCTCACAAGAAAGATAATAGTTGAAACACAAAGAGAGCATTGTAAAACATGTAACCATCAAATTTAAGTCTAACCCAATTCCTATGCATAGTCATTTTATAAATAACAAAATTATCAAGGAAAGCCCCACATAGCATATGCACGTAAGAAGGCGGAAAAATAGCAATTTTAACACAAAGAGCGGTAATTGAGTAACAAGAAGATTTCTATGACCATATTTTCCTCACTCATAATAATTACATGTAGGATCATAATCAAACTTAAAATTATAGCTATCATATAAAATATTATCTTCATGATCCATATGCATAATTTTCTTATAATCTTCCAAGATAGTGGGATTAACATGAACTAAAGTCATGACCTCTGCAAACCCACTTTTATCAAAAATCTCATAAGATTGAACAGTGTCCGAATATGTGGGGTTATTTTTACACTCTTCCAAACCCACTTTCAATATTATGGCAAAAATATTAACAATAACATATTCATCATGAGGCTTAAATAAATTTTCAAGTAAAAAAGAAACATTATCACCCCAATCATGATCATTGCAATAAGTAGTGGACTTAACGAAATCAAAATTATCATCCCCAAGCTTGTAGCTTTGCATACCGTTAGCACAACTGACATTAATAGAATTTATAATAACATCATTGCAATCATTTTTGGGACTAACCTATTAAATCACTGCCCAATGCCAGTGGCTATTCTTTGCTTGTTTTCTTGTTTTCTTAGAAAATCAATACCTAACAGAGTCCAAACATGGCGAAACTTTTTGATGATTTTTTCTGGACCAGAAGGCACCCTAGAAGCTTTGGGGGACGACCAAAACCTACGAGGAGATGGCAAGACAACAGGGCATGCCCTGATGTCTTGTGGGCCCCTCGTGGCTTTGTCTGACCTAATTCCACTTGTACAAATTCTCTAATATCCCCCAAAACTCAAAGCAAGACCCCAAACAATATTTCAGCCACAACAAGTCTTTGTTCTTCCATGATCCCATTTGGAGGCCTTTTTTGTTACTTTGTGGGAGGGGGAATCAATCACGAAGGCTCATACGTCTTGAATGTATATAATTGTTTTATTGTTTCATGCTACTATATTATCAATCTTTTATGCTATATATGCAATAATATGCTATTTTATATCATTTTTGTGATTAACCTATTAACCTAGTGCCCAATGCTAGTTCCTATCTTTCTTGTGTTTTTGACCTTTGTAGAAAACCAATGCCAAACAGAGTCGAGACACGATGAAACTTTTTTGTAATTTTTTATGGAGCAAGTGGGACCAATGAAGCTTCCGGAGGAGTCTGCAAGCCGCATGAGGAGGTGACAAGCCTGGAGGGTGCGCCTATCAGCCTTGGTTCTCAACTGACGGAAATACTTACCCCTACTATATTACTTCACCCTTACTCTTTGGGGAAAAACCCAACGCGGCCTACAAGTAGCAGGAAGAATTTCTGGCACCGTTGTGAGGGAGACACCATCAAATTCTCAAGAGGTACCTACATACAAACTACCATTTACTTGCTCTACTTTTTATTTGCCTTTACTTGCTTTATTAGTCACATCAAAAAATATTATCTTGCTTGCAATAACTATGTTATCACACAAAAATAGAAAATAAAGATTTATGGATCCACTTAAAATTTTCTACTTAGATCATCTTTGATCCATTTGTGCTCGTGTTGAAACCCAAAATAGCTTAGATGAGGGAAAATCATTATATGAGCATGCTTATTTTGTGTGCCATCGGTTGTCTAAAAAACGGAGACACTTATGGAATCAAATGAATTTTTGCTATGCTATGCTTCAAATCTATATGAAATGTATGATTTTAATTGTTGCCATGAAAACCCTTAAAACACCTTTCGTGCCTATGTGAGTCTAGTGATAATGAAATCTTATCTTCTTATGCCAAGTTTTTATAGTTACAGTGATATCAAACAAATTGAAGGTGTAATAATCATGCACAATAGAATTTAGAGAAGACTAAATTACTTTCAATGAATAACCTAATCATGAACCCATAATTCACTTGTGTCACACACTGTGTTTGTACCACTTTGTCACATTATGTTTTGCAAAATATGGAACCAATTAAATTTTTTTGAGTGATTGTGATGACTGATTTGATTGCAACTTGCTTGTGTGCTTGATTCTGTTTTAATTCACCAAAACTATCTTCTCTCTAATAACTCCCCTCCTTGGCCCAAACCTTTCCAAATGATCATGCCATGTGTATTGGGTGAGAAACTATTTTTAATAAAATATTATTTCAACAAAAGGCACTTATTTATTTTTAAAGCTTCAAAACCCTTGAATTGGGATTTGCACTACAAGTCCTTGATTTAGGAGGGATGTTTTACCCCAAAGATTTTTCTTTGATTCTATTATTAAAATAACTTCCCAAAACCACAAAATACTCATTTTAAAATTTATTTTACTATTTTATTTAAACACCCTTTTTTGAGGCCAAAAATGGTATTTCATAGAGGAAAATTATTTTCTTACCTTAAAAGTATTTTAGAAAATTTAGGGAAACCCAGAGGACATATATTTTCCACATATATGAGTTTCAACACTTGGTCATGTTCAAAATATTGGGCAAAACTCCTCAAAACCCTTTTTGCCTATTCTAAGCTTTTAAAATATTTCCAAAGTAAATGTTCTCAATAAATCCCAGGAAAATTCTAGCCTATCCCACATGTTATATGAGGCGAACCTGCAAAGTTTCATCTCCATCCAAGTTGATTGAGTTCACCTAAGATACCCAAAACACTTCCTATCCAGAACCAAGCTATATCAACTTTACATTGCTAAGTTTTCCCTATTGTTCTCAAACTTTGCAGGAGTGATCCAGCCCCCAAATAAGGGGGACACACCAAGTTGTGCATTTGTGGGAGTTGGTTTAATCACCTTGATTCACAAAAAATCCGATTCTTCCCATTTCTAGGGTTTTCGATGCCTACATTGCCAACCTTGCTCAAATGAGCTCAAACTTGGTGAATCCTACTATTGTGTCCATCATTTAATCATGTTAAGTCTCGCAACATTTGGTGAGGTTTATCTTGCTCAAACTAGCATCAAACATCTTTTGGTGATTTAGTAAAACAGCCACTTTCACCCATTCTACCTTCTTCCCTCACTCCAAACTTTTATCACAAGTATGTTGTTCAGCCCCACATCTGCAGCCAAGAGCCCCAGCTCTAATTCAATGAGAGGAGGACAAAATATTCAATTCCTTTTCTGGTTCACCCACACGTTGTCTGGCCTTGAGTGCCTCGACGATCGGTGCCAGCGCGACGTCAGGCCCCTCCTCTCTTCCTTTCTCCTCCCCTGGCGACGCGTGGCCACGCCCACCCGAAGCGGTCAGGTGGGGCTTGCCACCGCGATGCGCCGGGTACCAGCCCTGCTCCCCTCAATCCCTTTTTGGGTGTAAACCACACCCATGAAGAACATAGGCTCATTCTTGAGCCTTCTGTCCTCCTCTAGCCGTTGCCACGGCCTCGGTGACGCACCACCTTTTTGTGGACCGCACCCCGCCTATATAAAGGCCAGCCTGGCCTCTCTCCCCCTCTGGAACCTTTCTCTCACATCCAATCGACCAACCTATCACCCTGGTTGAGCTCCCCGAGCATGAGTGCTCGAGATCGACCGGGGCGCCGCCGCGTCGGGGCTCTATGGATCTAGGGACACAAGCCCGCTTCGGCCCCCATTTCTCCTCCATCGTGACCGTAGAAAGCCCCAGCCACATGTCCACCTCTCCCCCGCTCCTTTTTCTTCGCTGAACATCGGCACCAACCACATCCCGACGCCCTCCATCGCATCCTCCTCGCCACCGGCGACTCCGGCCACCTCAACCACTCCCTCGACCTCCATCCGGACGGCGATAGTGCGAGGAGTCTGTTCCTGCGCTCACCTTCTCTCTCCATGGACGGAGCCGACACGAGTGAGCTCCTCCCCTTCTATCCCGAGGTAGAAGACAACCCCGACAAGGGGACCCCACCTGTTGGCCTGTGCCTCACACTCTCTCCCTCTCCCAGTCGCTGACCACACGACCCCGCGTGTCAGGTTCAAACCTGACGGCGTGCGTGCTTGGGCTGGCTGGCTGGGCCGGCCCAGCTGCTGGCCGAGGGTGCTATGACCCTTTTCTTTTTTTCTTATTTTCTGGCATTTGCCAAATATTCCATAGGGAAAACTAATCCTCCAAATACAATTATTTTTCCACCATAAATCTTCTAAAAATTTGTAGTATTTAATAACACTACTTGTGTAATTTTTACAAAAACTTTTATACATGGGTTTATTTTAAAACCTAGTTTTAATTATTTTTAACCTCTGTTAAAATAGATTTCAAAACCTTTTTCACTCCAAAACCAGAGACAAATATTGTTAGATGTGAAGTTAGTATTTTACAAAGTAGGGTAACATTTTAGGAGTGAGTTATGTGTTCTATTCTTGTCGTGGTCCTTATTATTGCTATTACTATCACGAGGATAGATCACGTGGACGACGAAGGAGTTGGACCCGAAGACTTTGAAGACCCCGGAGACTTTGTTGACCAAGGCAAGCAGCCCTTTGACCATGCCTAAGAAACTTTTATTTGCATGTCATATGGTACCTTACTTATGCATAAATTCATGTTGGATCGGAGATCCCCTTGTTGGGTTGTCCCCGAAGAACACCTCGTTGGAACCTGCATTTGGGCATGACCCTACGACCTATGAGGGTTGTGCATGTGGGAGATAGTTAGTTGCTAGTACTTGCTACACAAATAGGGATGTGAATATGCATGGTGACGATGGAGGGAGTGTTTACAAAGACTTTTTCAAAAAACCCGTGGGTGCCACTAATGCCCGAGGGTGATGGTGTTGAGATGGTTGACCACTTGATAAAGGAGTGGTGTACCAAGAAAGGTTTTATGTGTGTGGTTTAGGAAACGGGGTTAGATTTAAGATTTGTCGACTGTCCCAACCTTACATGTGCGACCATAATACCCCTTATGGGACGGGGCTTTGTTGACTATTTTGGTCGATACTAGCACAGAGCCCACATTACTAGTGGCAGGAGTGACGTGGTCACTCTCAAGACGGGGTCATGCTAGGTAAGGCAACTATGTTGTTTTTATAGGTTTCGGGCACACCGTTGGTCCGTGCATGGATGATACGATCTAGAGCGAGGCTCGTATGATGTACATCATGTGGGCTGTGTGACAAACGAGTGGACTCTTTGTTCAGTGTTGCCGGGGGAAAGGCATTGTTCGGGTGCTTACCTCGGGTATGTAATATACCGCGAGTCGTGGATGACACGAAAGTTCCCCGAGTCTCGTGGGTACATCGTGCAACCTCTGTAGAGTGTATAACTATCTGAATAGTCATGTCCACGGTTAAGGACAGTTGGGTAATCATGCCTAAACTATGTCTAGTTGTTTCCGCATAAACCAAGTGTGTGTGTGTGTGTGGCGGGGGGGGGGGGAGTATGAGAAAAAGGTGGTGACTGATACGTCTCCAACATATCTATAATTTTTTATTGTTCCATGCTATTATATTATATGTTTTGGATGTTTTATATGCATTTATATAATGTTTTATATTATTTTTGGGACTAACCTATTAATCTAGAGCCTAGTGCCAATTTCTGTTTTTTCCACGTTTTTAAATATTGCAGATAAGGAATATTAAACGGAGTCCAAACCGAATAAAATCTCCAAAAAGATTTTTCTGGACCAGAAGACATGCAATAGACTTGGAGTAGGGGCAAGGAAGTTGTTGGGAGGCCACAAGCCTGCAGGTCACGCCCTGGGGGTGGTCACGCCCCTGGCTTGTGAGCCCCATGTAGGTCTCCTAACCCTAATTCTTGCCTATAAATTCCCAAATATTTCAGAAACACAGAAAAGAGCAACGAGAATACTTCTACGCCGCCGGGAGCCTCTGTTCCCGAGAGATCCAATCGGGAGCCTTTTCCGATAATCTACCGGAGAGGGAATTGATCACGGAGCGCATCTACATCAACTCCATTGCCCCTTTGATGATGTGTGAGTAGTTCACCATAGACCTACAAGTCCATAGCTAGTAGCAGATGGCTTCTTCTCTCTCTTTGATCTTCAATACCATGTTCTTCATGATCTTCATGGGGATCTATCCGATGTAATACTATTTTGCGGTGTGTTTGTTGAGATCCGATGAATTGTGAATTTATGTTCAGATTATCCGTGAATATTATTTGAGTTTCTTCTGAATTCTTATATGCATGATTTCATATCTTTGCAAGTCTCTTCAAATCATTTGTTTGGTTTGGCCAACTAGATTGGTAATTCTTGCAATGGGAGAAGTGCTTAGTTTTGGGTTCAATCTTGCGGTGTCCTCACCCAGTTATAGTTGGGGTAGTGAGGCATGTATTGTATTGTTGCCATCAAGGGTAAAAATATGGGGTTTTCATCATATTGCTTGAGTTTATCCCTCTACATCATGCCATCTTACTTAATGCGTTACTCTGTTCTTCATGAACTTAATACTCTAGATGGAGGTAGGAGTCGATCGATGTGTGGAGTAATATTAGTAGATGTAGAATTGTTTCGGTCTACTTGATATGGACGTGTTGCATATACGCATAATCATTGCATTGGATATCTTCATAATTATTTGTTTTTCTATCAATTGCTCAACAGTAATATGTTCACCCACCATATTGTTTTCCTTTATGAGAGAAGCCTCTAGTGAAACCTATGGCCCTCGGGTCTATTTTGCTTATTATATTTTCAGATCTATAAACCAAAAATACCAAAAATACTTTGCTGCAATTTATTTACTTTAGTTTTACTTTCAGATCTATCAATATTTTATATATATCTCTATCAGATCTCATCCTTGCAAATAACTCTGAAGGGATTGACAACCCCTTTATAACGTTGGGTGCAAGTGTTTGATTATTTGTGTAGGTACTACTATTGGAGTCTCGCTTGTTCCTCTTACTGGATTGATACCTTAGTTCTCAACAAACTAAGCGAAATACTTATCTACTTCGCTGCATCAGCCTTTCCTCTTCAAGGGAAAACCAACGCAAGCTCAAGAGGTAGCAGTGACATGGGAAAGATGATGCTTGAGCTAAGTCAAGTGACTTGGCATGATGGGTGGACATGGGATGTTCGACCCTCAGTTGATATTGATATCTATAACCCGTCCATTGGGTTACCACTATGCCTTGTGGTGCATGTCACCCAAGAATTTGATCATGTTGTTACACTAGGGAAAACCTGCTTTCTGCAAAATCAACAAACTAGTATTATGCCATACTTTATTATTGCCTTGTTCCACATCATGGTTTCCGTGCGAGTACATTCAAAGTACTCATTGGCTTGCCACTGGTTATTTAATTGGCCAGGCATGGAAGAACCGGAGTTTGGAGAAGAGTTCATCACAAACTAACACGCGATCTAGGACGCTCCCCAGTCCGAATGCATGTAGGTTAAGGCAGATGGCATGGGTTCACGCTATCAACCAAGTTATCCCCACTCAGTTGTGTGTTGGTGTGTCAGCCTTCGAGGCCATATTTATGTAATTACTTGGCCCTAATGGCCCTATTTGTATCAGACGTTATGTATGGATGTAAGACTCTTGTTATTTAGTATCTGTGTGTTTAGTGAGCATTGATCTTTGGGATTACTATACACGTGCATTTAGTGATCTTGACTTACAAGTCGGGGTCCCAACAGAGCTGGTATCACAACCATCCTGACTGTAGGAAACCTTAGATAGCATGGACGTCAGATGGGACAAAACCCCTTTCAAAAGCTACACCTAACCTTTACACTTAGGGTTTTCTGCATTCCTCACCTCTTCCACTATACCATTCAAACCCCTTTTACTAACACCTCTTCCTAAACCTTGTAGATGGCCGTCGTACCCTAGAGCCTCCTAGAATACGACTTTCCCCTACTCGTGGAGGAAAGCCTGGAGAAGTGTCGGGTTCGCCGATTACCAGTTTTCCTCTACCATGAACACTGGGTAAATGCCAACACGAAGGAGTATCACGTCGATGTGGTCGTGAAGTAAAATGACTCCCCGACCAGTTGGTTCTTTGAAGGACCACAGATGGAGACTCTGGTGTTAGCAGTTGAGACAGCGGTGCGGAAGGCGCTCATCCACCTTCACAACATCATTCCTGAGATGGCCAACGAACCGACTACCCATTACTTACCTTCCGTTAAGGATGAGGTTTGCGGGAGTTGGGCGTTGACTCCATCCCCGGAGGAAGGAGCACCGCTCAGGTTCCATACCTACTTCAGCCTCTCCACCGACAGTCTGGCTCACAACCTGATCAAGGAGTGAGTGAAGCTCCACGAGGAACTTCGCCACGTCCGCAAGCTACCCCGTCAAGCGAAGATGAAGATAGGCAGGATCAAGAAGGATGGAGACCCCGAGGAGCAACCTGCCGTTGTATACAGAGGAAGGATACCACCGCCTAAGGACACCTCCATTCAGAGTCATCGCACGAGTGCCAATGAGTATCGCGACCTCTTTACTGCTCCATCGGTGAAGCATCGTCGGGATGGACCTCCTCGTTCTGCGACACAATCGACAGGAGACGGTTCCCGCACGGATGATGACCAGGAGGAAGACCCACAAGAACGTGAGTACGAAACCGAGCACTCCACTACTTGAGTCCGAGAACCCCTAGGGTAGGACAAGCTATGAACCCCTCATGCCAAGTCAAGTCCGTGTAATGGTTCAAATGAAACCATGTGTGCTTGTTGTTTGCTTTTCTGTTTGTGTCTCGATGCAAGCCGCTCTTTTGCCTTAGGCAGCATGTAAATGGCTACATCACTTATCTTACTTAATGCTTATTTGCTGGGTCTTTTATCCCTTTTGTTTGACACGCTTGCACCGTACCACCCCTCCCCTATTTAGGCATGTTCCCCTCTTGTGTTGTTCGCTTCGTCTATTCCAGTTGTTGACTTGGCTACTCCAAACAAGATGGCGACTGCTACTCGCGCCAGCACTTTTGACAACCCTAGCACTGGCAACTCTAGCCAGCATCCAGGAGCGGGTGCGTCTGCTCAAGCTGGAGTTCACCAGAAGCAGCCACAAGGCGGCATTCCCCCGCCACCGTCTCTTCCGGAGAACCTGACCATGGCTTAGTTTCTCCAAGCTCTCCGGGAGGAATGCCAAGCCAACAATGCCGCTATCCAGCAGATGGCTCAGGTCCTTGGAAATAACCCGCAACAGGGCTGGAACGGCAATGGTTGCTCCACTCTGTCGGATATCATGAGGACTCCCCCCGACCTTCACCGAGACAACCGAGCCTTTGGATGCAGATGAGTAGATCCGCACCATCGAGGACCTCCTTGCACTGGTCAACTTCAATGAGGATTGTGAGAAGGTTCTTTATGCCTCTCATTGTCTCGGAGGTACCGCCAAGGCTTGGTGGGACCGATTCAAGGTCATGCAAGGCGAGCATGCTACCACCTGGGATGAGTTTAAGCAAGGATTCCATATTGCCCACATTCCCTCTGGGATGATGGCTATCAAGAAGCGAGAATTTCACGCGCTAAAGCAAGGAAGTGGCTCAGTTAAGGAGTACCTGCAGAAGTTTAACCTCTTATCAAGGTACGCACCTCATGATGTCAGCACTTAGGCCGCCAAGATAGAACATTTCATGGAAGGGCTTCAGCAGTCGCTGCAATACCAACTTTTTGTGTGTGACTGTCGAACCTTCTTCGATCTGGTGAACAAGGACCTCATGCTTGAATATAAGCGTCGTGCTATGGAAGACATGTGCAAGCGCAAGCTAATCAACATCGATGGTTCCAGCAACTAGAAGACTCGCCCCTTGCAATCAGCCACGTCAAGGCCAAGCTATCAGCCTCGGCACCCCAAGACTCCTACACCTCGATCGAGCTACGAGCCTCATCCGTATGCCAACTCCAAGTGTCGGTGGTGCGATGTCGACATCTATGAGAATCCACGTGAAACCCTTGTGATCGTAGGGCGGGAGAGGTGACGCCAAGGGCAGAGCTAACGATCAGCACCTGGCAAGCCTTTTTACCCAGGTTCGGGCCGCTTACGCGTAAAACCCTACGTCCTGCTTGTCTAGTTGTATTAAGTGTTTTGTTGTTGATTGTTACAGTGACTGTTGATAACCTTCTTCTGGGCCAATGTCCAAAGAGTCTAACCCCTTATGAATGAGCTAAGGGCCTCCTTTTATAGGCAAATGGCTCACCTACAGTGCTCGGTGGTAGGTTCACGAGAAGTTAAAGTGAACCTAGGGCGGTGCTTATCCATATACCGCTGTCAGGTGCATTAAATGCACGTCTTGTCCTTGCCAACGATGTGCTGGTGAAGACACATATCCAGGTGTTTCGACACCTAGATGCTGCGCTGGCGCATGCGGAATGTGCTCGAACTTGGGGGCGGTGGCACTGTGGCAAGGGCGGTCGCCCTGCAATGCCTAGCCCTGTCATCCCGGCAAGGGAGCTTGCCGGGGCCTTGGGTCCTTGTCCCGGCAAGGGAGGCTTGCCGAGGTTTTGTATTTGGTGAGTTCATCACGCCCACCAAATGAGCGTGGCCTTGGTTATCTTCCCGACAAGGCAGGCTTGCCGAGGCCTTGGTAATCTTGGGGGTTGTATCTTGTCTGCGTCCTACCATGCCCTGCCGGCAGGGGCTCTTTGCGCCCGTGCACAACCATGGGGCACTAGGGACCCCAGTCTTTAGTGCGTCGACAGGAGCCCCCGGGCCTGGGCCACACGCGCGCGTGAAGCATTGTTGGGCCAGGCCCAAAGAGGTGCACGGGCCTTCGTGGCTGGATCTTGCCGGCGGTTGCTTTTCCCCATATTGAACGCACGGAGTGGGGAGTCGTGCGCGTAGTGGCCTAGGCGGCTGCGAGCATGGGGAACCGTTGGTTGAGTAGGCAAAGGGTCGGCCCGCGTCCCCATAAGAGGGGGAAACACGAGCTCTCCTCGCCCACAGTTCTCGGTCCTTTTCCAATCTCAAACGCCGCCGCTGTCGCCACCCTCAGCTAAAGGTTCCCCACGCCTCCCTTTCCTCCCTGAGGTTCCGCTTCGGGCGACACCGTCCATCTTCCGCCGTCGCTATGCTGCCGAAGGCCTCCAGGGGAAAGGGAGCTACCATGGAGAAGGATTTGGCGAGGCTGCGGAATAAGTATGCTACTTCCCCAAGGGTGTGGATATGGCCACTTTGAGGAGCCGCTACCAGGTTATGTGGGTTGTCGAGACGAAGGCGCATCCGGCCACCCACGTGCTCCCCGGGACGGGAAGCAGGGGGCTGAACTAGTTCCCCTTCTTCGCCGATTACTTCTTTTGCGGGCTTTGCCCGCCATTCTCAGAGTTCTTCGTCGACCTCATGCACACCTATGGCTTCCGCCTCCTTGATGTCTACTACGCAACCTTCTCCTTGTAGACGTTGTTGGGCCTCCAAGTGCAGAGGTTTGTAGGACAGTAGCAATTTCCCTTCAAGTGGGTGACCCAAGGTTTATCAATCCGTGGGAGGCGTAGGATGAAGATGGTCTCTCTCAAGCAACCCTGCAACCAAATAACAAAGAGTCTCTTGTGTCCCCAACACACCCAATACAATGGTAAATTGTATAGGTGCACAAGTTCGGCGAAGAGATGGTGATACAAGTGCAATAAGGATGGTAGATATAGGTTTTTGTAATCTGAAATTACAAAAATAGCAAGGTATCTAGTAACAAAAGTGAGCACGAACGGTATTGCATGACGTGGAAACAAGGTCTAGGGTTCATACTTTCACTAGTGAAGTTCTCTCAACAGTGATAACATAATTGGATCATATAACTAGCCCTCAACATGCAACAAAGAGTCACTCTAAAGTCACTCATAGCGGAGAACAAACGAAGAGATTATTGTCGGGTACGAAACCACCACAAAGTTATTCTTTCTGATCGATCTATTCAAGAGTCCGTAGTAAAATAGCACGAAGCTATTATTTCCGTTCAATCTTTCATAGAGTTCGTACTAGAATAACACCTTAAGATACATATAAACCAAGACCCTAATGTCACCTAGATACTCCATTGTCACCTCAAGTATCCGTGGGCAGGATTATACGATATGCATCACATAATCTCAGAATCATCTATTCAACCAAGACATGGAACTTCAAAGAGTGCCCCAAAGTTTCTACCGGAGAGTCAAAACGTGTGCCAACCCCTATGCATAGGTTCCCAATGTCACGAACCCGCAAGTTGATCACCAAAACATACATCGAGTACTCACATGAATCAAACGTGTGCCAACCCATATGCATAGGTTCCCAATGTCACAAACCCGCAAGTTGATCACCGCAGATAGACACGTGCAAGACATACATCAAGTGTTCTCAAAGACTCAATCCGATAAGATCACTTCAAAGGGGAAACTCAATTCATTATAAGAAGGGAGACGGGGAAGAACACCATAAGATCCAAGTATAGTAGCAAAGCCCACGGTGCATCGAGATCAATACGTCTCAAGAACACGAGAGAGAGAGATCAAACACATAGCTACTGGTACATACCCTCATCCCCGAGGGAGAACTACTCCCTCCTCGTCATGGAGATCGCCGACATGATGAAGGTGGCCACTGGAGATGGATTCCCCCTCCGGCAGGGTGCCGGAACGGGCTCCAGATTGGTTTTTGGCGGCTATAGAGGCTTGCGGCGGCGGAACTCCTGATCTAGGTTTCTTTCTCGGGGTTTCTGAATTTATAGGAATTTATGGCAGTGGAATTGCGTCAGTTGGGCCAACGAGGAGGTCACAAGCCTCCACGGTGCGGCCTGGGGGGGGGGGGGGGTGGCCGCACCGTGAGGGCTTGTGACTCCCTCGTGGCTCTTCTGGCCTTCTTCCAAAGCTTCGGGGGTCTCTTTTGGTCCAAATAAAATCATCGTAAAGTTTCATTCCATTTGGACTCCATCTGAAAAAGGGTCAAAAACACGGAAAAAACAGAAACTAGCACTTGGCACTGAGTTAATAGGTTAGTCCCAAAATGATATAAAATAGCATATTCATGCATATAAAACATCCAAAGAAGACAATATAATAGCATGGAACCATCAAAAATTATAGATACGTTGGAGACGTATCACTCCTCGCCTTCACGCCGAACGCGGTGACGTGCATGTCCACCTTCATGCACCTCTGCGAGAACTTCATCGGGATCACTCCCAACACAGCCTCTTCCGCCACTACTTTATCCCTCGCATCCAGGGTGGGGAGGCCCTTTCAGGCTCCATTGCCTGGGTCCCAAGGACCGGGTGCAAGGAAGCGTACCCGGGAGGTACCCTCCGCGAGAAGTGGGACGAGTGGTAGGGGAAATGGTGTTGGATTCGTCAGGAGGGGTACCTGCCCTGTTGCGAGCCCAGGACCTCCAGGATTGGGTCCCGGGGAGAGGGCTAGAGCGATCTGTCCCCCGACGATGATAAGCTGGCCATCGCCACCACCAGGATCCCGCGCCCCAGGGCCACGGGGTTGACGATGGACATGGTGGCCGCCGATTTCGTCCGCACGCACATCGCCCCCTCCAGTACAGGGGGAGGCCGGCTTCGACCTTTGTGAACGCGACGGATGTCATGCGGCTGCGACCGGGGGCAGACAACAATCTGACGGCCATGGAACATGGGTACTTTTGTCAGAAGTTGTTCAGCTCTGAGGTGAAGATCCGGCTACCACGGGGGGAGGGGGGGTCTTTCCATTGTGCAACAACTCGGCCCTGAGCAGTCTCACGACAATGATGCCGGATTGCGATGCTCACGGCGTGGTCACGACCTGGCTAGAGCCCGTGGTGGAGGTAGTCTCGTCTTTCTTCGACGGATTGTCGGAGGTCTCCATTTGAGAGGAAACCGGCCTCGTACGCGAGAGCACCGCTGATGAAGAAGCGCACATCACCCGCCGGGTGGAGGAGCATACCCTCGCCCTCGAGGCTGGGGACATGGGCTTCCACGACAGAGAAGCGGTTAGTGAAGAGGTGCCGCCGCAAGCAGAGTTTGCCGAGGGGGCCGCCTAGAGGAACGGGCGCCCGTCGTCAGGGCGCAGGAGGTGGGGGAGGAGAAGGAGGAGTGCTTGGCTCACAGGCAACCCAAGCGAGTCCTCTGCCGCGTCGGCTCCAACATCCCGATCTGCCAAGGTCCGCCTACCGCACCTGCCAAGCGTTCGAGGGCAGCGCCCCCCTTAGCGAGCGCCGCGACGGAAGTGGATTATGATATCTCGACTGTGAGTTTGGAGGAGGAGGACGACGAGTAAGAGTTCGATCTCCCGTCTCCCCCTCATCCTTGCTCGTTTGGTGCTTTTGCTGACTTGATGCTGCCGTCTACCCACAGGGACACCGAGACGTTGGCACAAAGGTTGTCGAAGAGGGCCAAGGTGTCAGCCACCGGCGAGCCGTCGGCGAGAGCGGACACATCGGCTGGTGGGGTGCCCCCGGCAAGCCACAAGCGGCCAGCTGAAGGCGATCCCTTGGTGGATGCCGATGCGTCAGCCGGTGATGGGCCCCGGCAGGCGCCACGGAGCCAAACAGCGACAACCCCTTGGCGGATGTTTCGGAGGCTTCGCCGGCGCCTCCGGCCACTCCCGTAGCCAGCCCCGGCAAAGCCCCCAGCGTGCATCGCCTGAGCCTGCGGAGCTCGAGGACAAGCCCCCGGCAATGTACTATATCGGGGAGGGGACAATTACCGTCCACCAGCAAGAGGAAGGTGAGCGTCTGTCCAAAAGCAGTCACAAGTTGGGACTTGATTCTTCTTCTTAATTAATTCGTCTGATCTTGATTATTTCTCTTCTCTTCCTGTCCCACAGATCCTTCTCCCGCGGAGGAGATGGACGTTGACGCCGTGGTTACAGAGGTTGCCTGCGAGGCGGCAGCTGAAGCCTCCGACGCCATGGCGCGCGAGGCCACCCACGAGGAGCGGGAGCAGGAGGAGGATATCTAGGAGCCTATAGAGGGATCCATCTAGGGGCTGGGGGCGCGTCCTGACGACCCTTCGCTTGCCGGGGCGAGGAATCCCAGCCCGCCTTAGGAGAGGCGGGCCACGGTCAGCCTCCGAGGCCCGAGTATGTCCCGGGCAGCGCGTACCTCCGCGTCGGCGGGGAGACGTTCGTCGTCCTGCCGGGGGCGGAGCGATCGAGGGTCTTGGTGGAGGGGGAGAGCGTTGACGCGGAGCTTTCCGCCGGTCTTGGTCCCGACGCCTCGGTGGGGTTGGGAGCCAGCGGTGAAAAACTCAACGAGGAGCAGCTCTTCCTGTCCATGAGGGACCATGTCGGCCAGCTCCAAGCCTTGTATCGCGCCAGGAGGGAGAAATTGGACTCCCGGGAGGCGGTCATTAAGGCGTCGGAGGAGGCGTTTGAGAAGCGTTTTGAAAAAACGCGGGCTCACTTCGACGAGGCCTACAAGGCGCTGCAGAACGAGCGCGAGAAGCTGAAGGCCGAGGACCAAGCGCTCAACCTTCGGTTGGATGACGTCCAGAAGGAGGAGGAAGAGTCTCGGCGTCGAACTTCAGCCGAGGAAGCCCGCCTCACCAACATCCAGATCGGCATAGAAGACCATGAGAAGGAGCTTGCCGCTCGCGAGCGCGCGTTCAGCGAGTGGCTCCGTGCCAAGGACGAGGAGGTCAAGAAACTGGTGGCGCAGCGTACTCAGGAGCTCGCAGGCCAATTCAAGAGCGACCTCGATGCTCAGGCATTGGAGTATGTCGGCAAGGTCCAGGAGGCCGCCGACCGAACGTCTGCTGCCAAGGTTGCCAAGGATGGGCTACCCGGGATGGTGAAATAGCTCGACGAAGAGCTTGATGGCCTCCGTGACGGGGTATTGATGCTCTCTTCTGCGAAGGACAAGGCCCTTGCCAACTTGAGGGACGCTGGGGATGGTGCGACTTACAAGGCCACCCAGCTCTGTAGCGCTGATATGTCTCCATCGTATCTACTTTTCCAAACTCTTTTGCCCTTGTTTTGGACTCTAATTTGCATGATTTGAATGGAACTAACCTGGACTGACGTTGTTTTCAGCAGAATTGCCTTGGTGTTATTTTTGTGCAGAAATCAAAGTTCTCCAAACGTCCTGAAAATTTACGGGGAGCATTTTTGGAAAATATGAAAAATATCTGCGCCAAGATCCACCTAAGGGGGTGGGCCAGTGGGCCACAAGCCCTGGCTCCGCCACCACCCCCTCGTGGCGGTGGGCAGGCTTGTGGGGCCCACACGGCTCTGCTGTCCGCAACCTCAGGTCTATATGTTCACTTCCGTCCCAGAAAAAAATAAAAAGAGAAGTTTTCGTCGCGTTTGCGATACGGAGGCTCCGCCACAACCTGTTCTTCATCTGGAGGACAGATCTGGAGTCCGTCTTGGGCTCCGGAGAGGGGAAATCGTCGCCATCGTCATCATCAACCTTCTTCCCTGTCCAATTCCATGAAGCTCTTCATCGTTTGTGAGTAATCTATTCGTAGGCTCGCTGGGCGGTGATGAGTAGGATGAGATCTATCATGTAATCAAGTTAGTTTCGATGGGGATTAATCCCTAGTATCCACTATGTTCTGAGATTGATGTTGCTACTACTTTGCCATGCTTAATGCTTGTCACTAGGGCCCGAGTGCCATGATTTCAGATCTGAAATTATTATGTTGTCACCAATATATGTGTGTTTTTGATCCGATCTTGCAAGTTGTAATTACCTACTATGTGTTATGATCCGGCAACCCCGGAGTGACAATAACCGGAACCACTCCTGGTGATGACCATAGTTTGAGGAGTTCATGTGTTCACCAAGTGCTAATGCGTTGGTCCAGTTCTTTATTAAAAGGAGAACCTTAATATCCCGTAGTTTCCTTTTGGACCCCGCTGCCACGGGAGGGATGGACAATAGATGTCATGCAAGTTCTTTTCCCTAAGCACGTATGACGACACACGGAATGCATGCCTACATCACATTGACGAACGTGAGCTAGCCACATATCTCTCCGTGTTATAACTGTTGCATGATGAATATCATCCAGACAAATCACCGACCCATTGCCTACGAGTTTGTCCTACTGCTGTTGTTACTACTGTTGCTGCTGCTGTTACTTGTCTTGCTCTGCTGCTGTTACTACTGTTGCTGCTGCTGTTACTTGTCTTGCTCTGCTGCTACTGTTGCTACTACCGTCGCTTGCAACTGTTGCTAGTTGCTACTGTTGTCACTACTGCTGTTCCTTGCCACTGCCGTTACTCGCTACTTTGCTGTTACTACTTTGCTTGCAGATACTAATATTTCAGGTGTGGTTGAATCTGATAAATTCAGCTACTAATACTCGAGAGTATCCTCTCACCTCCTGTTTGGCGAATCAACAAATTTGGGTTGAATACTCTACCCTCGAAAACTGCTATGATCCCACGCGCTGGTGGGCCATCAACAACATTCTTCTAGTTTCGATTGCCGGAGAGTGCTAGCAGCATTCTTCTGGTGTCGTTGCAAGGGAAGGTCTGCTGTTACGGAGTCAGCATTTTTCTGGCACCGTTGCCGGGGAAGCACAACTGACATCAACATTTTTCTAGCGCCGTTGCCGGGGAGATATTGCTATATTCTCCGAGTTACTTGGGATTTATATCTGCTGATCACTATGAAGAATCTGAAGGATCCAAAGACCAAAGTCTTGCCCTCAACTACGAGGGGAGGTAAGGAATTGCCATCTAGCTCTGCACTTGATTCACCTTCAGTTATGAGTAAGTTTGCGACATCACGTCCTGCTAGAAATATTGATATGTCGCCTGTGCTTGATGATGCTTGTGATACTAGTGCTAGAGATGCTATGCTTGATACTATGCCTGATATTGCTAGAGATGCTATGCTTGATACTGCTAGAGATGCTATGCCTAATACCGCTTTGCCTGATGATGCTAGAGATGCTATTTTGCCTGATGATGCTATGCTTGAAACTGCTAGAGATGCTACTTTGCCTGATGTTCCACTGGGGTTATTCCTTGATGCTCATATTGCTAGAGTTACTGCCAATGCTCGTGATGCTTCTGAAACTGCCGATACTATTGAGATAGAACCTGCTTTTGCTCCTGTTAGATCTAGCTCTCCTAGATATGAATTGCCTGATATACCTGAGGGTTACGTTATGGAGGGAGAGATAGCTGAGGATTTTCTTGCGTGTAAGGATGCCTATGACGCTGAGAAATTACTTGTCAGGTGGAAGGAAAGATCTTTGAAAGCTAGGATGAAATACGACCCAAAGTTTGCCACTTCACCTATCTTTATCACCGATAAGGATTATGAATTCTCTGTCGACGCTGAGATAATCTCTCTAGTCGAATCTGATGCTTTTCACGGTTATGAGTCTGAGACAGTCGTAGCCCATCTTGCCAAACTACATGATATAGCCACCCTTTTCACTAATGAGTAGAAGATCCACCACTACTATATCCTTAAGCTGTTTCCTTTCTCTTTAAAGGATGACGCTAAAGCCTGGTTCACCTCTCTTGCTCCTGCATGTGTGAGTAGTCCCCAGGATATGGTCTATTACTTCTGTGAGAAATATTTCCCTGCCCATAAGAAGCAAGCTGCCTTGCAGGAAATATACAACTTTGCTCAACTCCAAGAAGAGAGTCTTCCACAAGGTTGAGGGAGGCTCATCCAGCTACAGAATGATTTGCCTGATCACCCTCTTAAGAAGAACGAGATACTTGATATCCTCTATAACGGACTTACCGATGCCTCTAGAGACCACCTAGACAGTTGTGTCGGTTGTGTTTTTAGGGAACGAACTGTAGAACAAGCTGAGACCCTACTGAATAACATGTTGATCAACGATAATGCTTGGACTATTCCCGAACCACCTCCTAAGCCAACTCCAAAGAAAAGAGGTATTCTACTCCTCAGTCCCGAAGATATGCAAGAAGCCAAGAAATCTATGCAAGAGAAAGGCATTAGATCTAAAGATGTCCAAAATCTACCACCTATCGAAGAGATCCATGGTCTCGATAACCCGATACAGGTAGTAGAAGTGAATTATCTGCGTAGGTTTGATGAGAGTGATATTCCTTTTGATAAACCTGCTAGCCTATGCTTTGATGAATTTGACAACTTTGTTGCCAAACAACAGAGTTTCAATGATTATGTTAGCAGACACTTGGGACAAAGTACTCGTATGCTTAGCCATTTAAGTGCTTGTGTAGACAGAAATGTCAATGATCTGAAGTTTCTGAGTAAACATGCCTCTATGGTTACTACTCAGGTAGAACAAGTACTTAAAGCTCAGAATGACCTGCTCAATGAATTAAATGACAACTCTGTCAGAATCATTACTAGAGGAGGCAAAATGACTCAGGAACCTTTGTATCTTGAAGGTCATCCTAAGAGAATTGATCAAGATTCTCAAGGAATCAATGCTGATACACCCAGTCATCCTAAGGAGAAGAAGAAGGATGATAGAAACCTACATGCCAGTTCACCAAATACTGTCACACCTGAAGAACCTAATGATACTTCTGCGTCTGATGCAGAAACACAATCTGGTGATGAACATGAACCTGGTGACAATATGGACAATGATGTTCATAATAATGCTCAACCTAGCAAGGATGAGGATGTGGAGATTGAACCTACGGTTAATCCTGATAACCCACAACCTAAGAGATACGATAAGAATGACTTCACTGCTAGGAAGCATGGTAAAGAAAGGGAACCATGGGTTTAGAGATCTATGCCCTTTCCTCCTAAGCCATCCAAGAAAAAGGATGATGAAGATTTTGAGCGTTTCATTGAGATGATAAGACCCATCTTTCTGCAGATGCGGTTAACTGATATGCTCAAGATGTCTCCGTATGCCAAGTACATGAAAGATATCGTAACTAATAAACGGAAGATACTAGATCTTGAGATCTCCACCATGCTTGCCAACTACACTTTCAAAGGTGGAACTCCTAAGAAACTTGGTGATCTCGGAGTGCCCACTATACCTTGCTCCATTAAAGGAAACTACATAAGAACTGCCTTATGTGACCTTGAAGCCGGTGTTAGTGTTATGACACTCTCTCTTTATCGTAGACTTGAGTTGGACAAGTTGACACCCACTGAATTTTCTCTGCAAATGGCTGACAAATCAACTGCTTTCCCTATCGGCATTTGCGAGGATGTGCCTGTTGTGGTTGCTAACACCACTATCTTAACAGACTTTGTTATCTTGGATATTCCCGAGGACGATGCCATGGCTGTCATCCTCGGAAGACCCTTTTTAAACACTGCAGGGGCTGTTATAGATTGCAACAAAGGCAATGTCACTTTCCATGTCAACGGTAATGAGCACACAATGCACTTTCCGAAGAAACGATATCAAGTACATTGCATCAATGCTATCGAAAAGACTTCATCGATTCTTATTGGGAGCTTTGAATGCCCTATTCCTCGTGTTAAGATGACGTATGATTTGCTTGTTGGGGAGATACATATCCCCATTGAGGTGACTTAGTGGCTATTCAAAAATTCTCCGTTCTCTCTTGCGATTCGAGAAGGTTTTGTCATAAGAATTTGATCAACCGCATTGGCGGATTTCTTTCGATGACCATGAAACGGATGAATCAAAGAGTCACATACCTCTGTTTTAAGCTTTCATTTTCTTTTGCTTAGAAGAAAAATGATAGAATTAGTTTAGTTTTTCCTGTTTTCTGTTTTAGCGTCCCGGAGAAAAATACATGAAAAATAGAAGTTCTCCATGGTCTTGAAAATTTATTATGAATTTTTTTGGAATTTTTGAAAATTACTAGGCCTGAGAGCTGGCTTGGGGGCCAGACCAGTGGGCCACAAGCCCTGCCACCGCCACCCCCCTGGTGGCGGAGGGCAAGATTGTGGGGCCCACAGGGACCCCCTCCACTCATTCCATCTCCCAGCCTCTTCTTCCACCTCCAGAAAAAATTGTTTCGCAGCTCAAACCCGTGTTCTTGCTCATTTGGATGTGATTTTTGATCTCCTTGCTCAAAGCACCATTCTCCGAACCGTTTTGGGGAAATTACTCCTTGGTAAGTGACTGCTCCATTGGTCCAATTAGCTTTTGCTCTAGTGCTTTATCCTTCGCGTATTCTTGCTACCTTGGTGACCATGTTCTTGAGCTAGAAATGTAGATTTTAGCTGGTCCCAAGTAGTTTTAGCGCGTGATACGGTCTCTAGGCACTAGTTGGAGTAGTTGCTACAAGGTGTGGTGGGTCTTCATTCACTTTTCTCTTGAACTTCAAAAATTTCAGCAAAAAGAAATTATGTTCAGGAGGAAGTTTCATGGTGGTTCCTCAAGTAAGAAGGGTCCTCGTCTTTCTTTTCGGGAGCCCGAACCTTTTCAACTAAAGGACGCACCGGTACAACCATGTGAATGGCCTTCCGATGAGTTCATGATCGAAGCAGGTTTCAAGGATGAGTTTGATACACTTGTCCGCAATGCCGGGTTAGAAGAATTCCCTCAGATAAATGTGAATAGTATGCTATGCTCACTGCCTCTTTCGTGCGTAGATTTAAATTTTCAGTTGGCCGTGACTCATCCATACTATTTGATCTGTACGATAAATCCTATATCGTGGATTTGGAGGATTTCAATAGGATTTGCAAGATACCCGATGGGGGTAGTATTAATGATCCTTGTAAGACTTTGGTCAGAGACTTTGTCTCAAGTATAACTGTTGGAGAAACCAGAGATATCACGCAAGCCACCATAGGAAGCATCCATTTCTCTGCCTTGCACTAGTTTGCCCTCTTCATAGGTAGGTGCATTAACGACAAGGGTGCACATTGTCACCTATGCGCTTCCGACCTTAGTATCCTTAAGAGCACAGTAACAGGTGACAGGAGCTTCAATATGGGAGCTATAATAGCAAGGAGGCTGAATAAAAATGCTAGTGAGGGGGATTTGTTTGGTGGAGTTTATGCTACACGATTAGCAAATTTTCTTGGAGTATCCATCCGTCCAGAATACCCTCCTCTCCGTACAGTCTACCTTGATCGTGTCGCTCTAACACGCTACCAGTTCCTTGAGAGAGATCATGGATCCCTCCTATACCGCTTGATATTTAACCGACATCGTGTTTTCCATATTACCCTTCCTACTCCTGCTTTCATGGACTTTCAGGTAAAACGAAGATACTACATAACCATAGGAGAGGCAGAGGAGTATGAGAGGGAGGCGACGGCTGCTCGACTTCGTGAGGAAGCTATTCAGGCAGTGGCTGCAGCACTCCTGTATAACTCCCATTATGATTTTGGGTTTCGCCAGGACCAAGCTAGGCCAAAAGCCTAAGCTTGGGGGAGTACGTGTTCTCACCGACTTTACATTCATGCTTATGCTTTCACATTGTTAGCCGGTGTTTACACTTTGCCATTGTATTATCCATGCTAGTTTTTTTCATTTTCTTGTTTTCTTGTTTTGTGTCCTTTTGAGAAAACCCGAAAATATTTTTCTTTCTTCTTTTGCTTGTTGGGAGCTTTCCTGTGTAAATAGTTTTCTTTTTCTTTGGGTCAAGGTAGAAGATATTGGTTTCAATGTTTAGTGGTTCTTGCATGCTTACTTGTTTAGCTTTCAAAGGCCATATTACTTTGTCTTCTCCTTTGTGTTTGCCTGCAGATTCAGCTTAGTCTAATGCACGAGCACTCTTATTATTGTTCACATCGTTCGATCGTGCAAGTGGAAGGCAATAATGATGATATATGATGAAGTGAGTGAGACTGAAAAGCTGGTATGAACTCTATCTATTTAGTTTTTGTAAATATGACTAGCTTGTCGACCCAGATTTAGCTTTGTTGTGATAGAACCATGTTTGCAATGACAACTTAGAGATCATAGTTTCTGATGACATGCTTATTTAGCTGAGAGCTTATAATGGTATGTATTGAATGCCAAGATAGATTTTGAGATGACTATGATGTAGTATGATAGGATGATATTCTCCTTTGAATGTTTCAAGTGGCTTGACTTGGCGCATGTTCATGCATGTAGTTGAAACAAAATCAACATAGCCTCTATGATGTTCGTGTTCGAGGTGATTTATATCCTGTTCATGCTTGCATTCAATGTTAGTCAAACTCATTGCATCTTGATGACTGTTGTCGCTCTCTAGTTGGTCGCTTCCCAGTCTTTTGCTAGCCTTCACCTGTACTAAGCGGAATACTGCTTGTGCATCCACTTCCATAAACCCAAAAGTTTTTCCATGAGATTCCACCATACCTACCTATTTGCGGTATCTACCTGCCGTTGCAAGTAAATTTGCATGTGCCATTCTCTAAACGTTCAAGAAATAATCTGTTTTGCATGCCCGAACCGCTCATGTGGTGACAGGGGCTATTGGTATCTTCCATGCTAGGAGTGTTATCCTCGACATGTGTTTATTCACTGTCATTCATGAGAAGGGGCCGGTAATTGG
The DNA here is from genome assembly GCF_904849725.1 of Hordeum vulgare subsp. vulgare. Taxonomy (NCBI): domain Eukaryota; kingdom Viridiplantae; phylum Streptophyta; class Magnoliopsida; order Poales; family Poaceae; genus Hordeum; species Hordeum vulgare. The sequence goes on from NC_058520.1 coordinate 197,965,966, forward strand.
AATGCCCAGTTCCACGCTTAACTCAAAAACATAACTGTAAAACAAGACTCCCCCTGGATTGATGTTAGTATGGACGGTACCCGAGGATTCAGCTAGCTGTGGAGTGTGATTGATTGGTGGTGGGGGAGTTAAAACTTTACTTTTCTGTTCAGGAACCGCCTATAGCATGAGTAGCATGGAAGATATTGAGAACTCTTGGTCATTGCATTGACAATGAAAGCATGCCACCCAAAATTATTATCTCTGTTTTCAAAGCTTGAGCTCTGGCACCTCTGCAAATCAATGCTTCCCTCTGCGAAGGGCCTGTCTATTTATTTTCCTGTTGAGTCATCCTCTTCTTTTACAAGCACCAATTAGAGAGCACCCCTGTCATTTTTATGCTTTGCTTTTGATTGATATTGAGTATGACTATGACTAGATCTTCGTTGCTATGAATTACAATGTTTAGTCAGCCCTTGATCTTTGAAAGTGCTCTGCATTTATGTTTTGCGGTCTCAGAAAGAGCTAGCGAGGTACCACCTATTCAAATTGCTTCACGCTTGTTTTTATTGAAGTGTTGGTATTTGAAACTCATTATTATTTGCTCGTTAGCTGATTATGCCATTGACATTAGTTTACCATGAGACCTTTGTGTCATTTGCTTATGTGGTTAACTTATGATCTTGCTGAAATTCTGGTTATGAGTTAGACATAGTTACAACAACAAGATCAAATAGAGTTTGTCAAAGTTTTTCTTTCTCTCTCAGTTTGTCAACTGAGTTGCTTGAGGACAAGCAAGGTTTTAAGCTTGGGGGAGTTGATACGTCTCCATCGTATCTACTTTTCCAAACTCTTTTGCCCTTGTTTTGGACTCTAATTTGCATGATTTGAATGGAACTAACCTGGACTGACGCTGTTTTCAGTAGAATTGCCTTGGTGTTATTTTTGTGTAGAAATCAAAGTTCTCCAAACATCCTGAAAATTTACGGGGAGCATTTTTGGAAAATATGAAAAATATCTGCACCAAGTTCCACCTGAGGGGGTGGGCCAGTGGGCCACAAGCCCTAGCTCCGCCACCCCCCTGGTGGCGGTGGGAAAGCTTGTGGGGCCCACACAGCTCTGCCGCCCCCAATCTCAGGTCTATAAGTTCACTTTCGTCCCAGAAAAAATAAAAAGAGAAGTTTTCGTCGCGTTTGCGATACGGAGGCGCGGCCACAACCTGTTCTTCATATGGAGGGTAGATCTGGAGTCCGTCTTGGGCTCCGGAGAGGGCAAATCGTCGCCATCTTCATCATCAACCTTCTTCTCTCTCCAATTCCATGAAGCTCTTCGTCGTTCGTGAGTAATCTATTCGTAGGCTCGCTAGGCGGTGATGAGTAGGATGAGATCTATCATGTAATCGAGTTAGTTTTGATGGGGATTGATCCCTAGTATCCACTATGTTCTGAGATTGATGTTGCTACTACTTTGCCATGCTTAATGCTTGTCACTAGGGCCCGAGTGCCATGATTTCAGATCTGAAATTATTATGTTGTCACCAATATATGTGTGTTTTAGATCCGATCTTGCAAGTTGTAGTTACCTACTATGTGTTATGATCCGGCAACCCTGGAGTGACAATAACCGGAACCACTCCCGGCGATGACCATAGTTTGAGGATTTCATGTGTTCACCAAGTGCTAATGCGTTGGTCCGGTTCTTTATTAAAAGGAGAACCTTAATATCCCGTAGTTTCCTTTTGGACCCCGCTGCCACGGGAGGGATGGACAATAGATGTCATGCCAGTTCTTTTCCCTAAGCACGTATGACGACACACGGAATGCATGCCTACATCACATTGACGAACGGGAGCTAGACACATATCTCTCCGTGTTATAAATGTTGCATGATGAATATCATCCAAACAAATCACTGACCCATTGCCTACGAGTTTGTCCTACTGCTGCTGTTACTTGTCTTGCTGTGCTGCTGTTACTACTGTTGCGGCTGCTGTTACTTGTCTTGCTCTGCTGCTACTGTTGCTACTACTTTCGCTTGCTACTGTTGCTACTTGCTACTGCTGTCACTACTGCTGTTCCTTGCCACTGCTGTTACTCGCTACTTTGTTGTTACTACTTTGCTTGCAGATACTAATCTTTCAGGTGTGGTTGAATCTGATAAATTCAGATGCTAATACTCGAGAGTATCCTCTCACCTCCTGTCTGGCGAATCAACAAATTTGGGTTGAATACTCTACCCTCGAAAACTGCTGCGATCCCACGTGATGGTGGACCGTCAACAACATTCTTCTAGTTTTGATTGCCGGAGAGTGCTAGCAGCATTCTTCTGGTGTCGTTGCAAGGGAAGGTCTGCTGTTACGGAGTCAGCATTTTTCTGGCGCCGTTGCCGGGGAAGCACAACTGACATCAAGCGCCAACGCCTCCGAGGTCGCCTTGGAAAAACAATTGACTCCTATGGAGGAGGAAGTCAAGGAGGGTGCGGCCCGGGAGGAGGATTTGACTCGGAGGCTCCAGGCCGCGGCGGAACAGCTCGATGCCGCCTCCGCCGTCCACGACGGGTACGTGAAGACCGTCAAGTTGTGGACGGAGCGCCTTGTCAATGCTGCGTCCACCATTGCCCATCAGTTGTCCACCATGAATCTCCAAGGCCATGGGTATTCTCCTTCTCCACGGGTTCCTGAGAGCGTCAATTTGGCCTTGTACTTCGAGAGTCTGATCGATGCCCTGAAGCGTCTTCAAACCGAAGTGGCAACGGAACTGGCGAGCGAGGCCCGACGGCTGTGCCCGAACATCCTCCTCAAGGTGCTCACAAAGATGGCGTACAGGAACCCCGATCTGAACCTCTCCATGGTACGTGTGCCGAAGGACGTGGACCCCAAGACTTTTGAGGAGAAGGTCATGCCTATTGTCGATAGGATAGACAATGTTAAGAGAGTGGAAGGTTCATGTCGGGACTAGCCCCCGTGCCCCTTGTTACTGCAATTTGTGTTTTAAACATAATTATTGTTATTTGCAGTATACTCAGCGCTTCGCTTGAGAGAGTAGTGCTTCTCTTCTTCTACAACCCCTTACTCTCTCTCCTCCCTTTTTTTACCATGGTCTGCCTTTGTGTGTTCGCTGGGGAATCGTTGGCGTGATGGGCCTTGTTACGAGCACCTCGGGGGAGGGCGGTACCTTGCCGGAGTCGTCACTACCGGCAGGGCATTTAGCTCCCTTCCAGGCTTTGCCATGGGTCGTCGAGCACGCTTTTTACAAAAAGGGGTGTGCCGGACAAGCCACCTTGGTTGCTAAGCGTGCTTCGAGACGACGTCTGGAAGGCTTATGATAGTGATCCCCAGCACACAGGTTTTCCCACGTGAGAGAATCGAGGACGCTTAGAGAGGAGGGGGATGTACTTACCCGACGACTTACTCAAAGTGTTTGCAACTTATATGCCGGCTGCGCTTACTTTTATCGGCCTCGAGTGGGTTATCTTGGCTCTTGCTATTGTTGTGAGCGTCCCCACTATCTTTGCCAGGGAGAAAGAAGAAAGGGAAGATATCTGTCGGGGCTACGGTCCCCTTGTTAGTTTATGCGTTTCACAAAATCATAGATGCATGCATGTTTTCTATCATGAGGATCCATATGATGATGCGGAACGCTATGCTTTATTTAACTGCGCTCAGGGTCTTTGCCTGGCTTTGTACAAAGGACTACATGCGACTTTGGCAAGACTTGTACAAAAGGTGGTCGCCGGTCAGCCCGGTAACCTCTCCCTACGGGTAGAACTTTCGAAGATGCTCAATGTTCCAGGAGTTGCTCACCTGTAAGCCGTCTTCGGTCTCCAGGCGGACAACACCGAGCCTGGTGACTCGCACTACCCGATATGGGCCTCCCCACTTCAATGTCAACTTGTTTGTATTCTTGGACGATTGAACATGCCGAAGAACAAGGTCACCTTCCTCAAGACTTCTGGCTCATACCTTGCGGCTATGATAGCAGTGCAAGGCTTGCTGATAGCGAGAGGCTCGCACAGCCGCCTGAATCCGTCTCTCCTCGAGGAGCACTACGTCGTCCGGACGCAATTGCTCTTGCTCAAGCTCATCATAAGCGAGCACACGAGGTGACCCATAAATGAGTTCTGTGGGAAGAACTGCTTCTGCCCCGTAGACCAGGGAGAAGGGTGTCTGGCCGGTGGCTCGATTCGGCGTCGTTCTGATCGACCAAAGAACTGTCGGCAGTTCATCAATCGAGTGCTTTCCATGCTTGTGCAACATGTCGAAAGTTCTGGTCTTGAGCCCGCGCAGTACCTCGGCATTTGATCTTTCGGCTTGACCGTTGCTCCTTGGGTGAGCGATGGAAGCAAAGCATATTTTGCTGCCGAGGTCCTGGGCATTTTGCATGAAGGTGCAACTCGTGAATTGGGTGCCGTTGTCGGTGATGACCCTGTTTGGGACGCCAAAGCGACAGACTATCCCCTTGAAGAACTTGACGGCTGATTGCGCTGTCACCTTTCTCACAGGCTCCACTTCTGGCCACTTTGTGAACTTGTCGATTGCGACGTACAAGTACTCAAAGCCCCCGGCAGTGCGGGGGAAGGGCCCGAGAATACCGAGCCCCCAGACTGAGAATGGCCATGAGAGAGGGATCGTTTGGAGAGCTTGTGCTGGTTGACCAGGCTTTCTTGAATGCAACTGGCACGCTTCAAACTTGGTTACTAGTGCAGTTGCATCCTGGAGGGCTGTGGGCTAGAAGAAACCTTGCCGGAACACCTTGCCGACAAAGGCCCTCGACCCTATGTGGGATCCACATATTCCTCCAAATATTTCGGCCAACAACTCCAGTCCTTCCTCCCGGGGAATGCACTTTGGCTTCACGCCGCTCAGTCATCTTCTGTAGAGGGAATCATCTACGAATTGGTACATGCCTGACTGGTGGGCTGCTTTTTTTTGCTTCTTCAGGCAATACCCCAGATTGGAGGTATCGGACTATGTGCTGCGCCCATGCCGGAGCATGGGGCTCGACGGCGAGGACTAATGGCATGTCTTTTACCAGGGTGGGATCCCCCGGTAGGCTTTGCTTCTCGTCCGACAACTTCTTCCTCGGCAAGATTCTTGCCGGGGCTCCTTGACAGGTCTGTCGGGAAGTACTTGCCGGATTTAAGCTTCTTCCTTTTGTCTGGCTTGGTTTATGGTGCTACAGAGGTTTTAGTCAGTCGTAGCACGGAAGTTCCTGGTTCCACAAGAAGTTTAAGTGTTGCACGCTTTGATAGGTCATCTGCGATGGTGTTTTCGGCATGGGGTACGTGCTCCATCTGTAGACCGTCAAAGTGTTCTTCCAACCTTCTCATCTCCTCCACATAGGCTTCCATCAACAGGCTCTGATAGTCTTTGTTGACTTGCCGGATGACCAGCTCGGAGTCACCTCTGATGATGAGCTTCCGAATTCCAAGATCTATCGCGATCCTGAGTCCGTCAGACAACCCTTCATACTCTGCGGTGTTGTTGGTTGACTTCTCCCGGGAGAAATACATCTGGATTACATACTTGACATGCTCTCTAGTAGGCGTGACTAGCAGCATGCCAGCCCCGATGCCCTGGAGGCAGAACGCTCCATCGGAGTACATGACCCATTCCTGATCTGACTCCCTCCCCGGGAGGGTTGATTCTGGTGTTTCTTCATCCGACGTCAGGGTCTATTCTGCAATCAATTCCGGCAAGGCCCTGCTCTATATGGTTGAGGTGCTCCCGAACTTGAGGCCGAAGCTAGACAACTCCAATGCCCACTCCACTATCCTGCCAGTTGCATCGGGGTTTCGCAGAACCCTTTGCAGCGGGAAGTGAGTGACGACGATAATCTCATGTGCTTGGAAGTAGTGGCGCAACTTTCTTGAGGCCATGAGGAGGCCAAAAAGCAACTTCTGCACCCAGGAATATCTCGTCCTGGCCCCTTGTACGAGGGAGCTGAAGAAGTAGACTGGGCGTTGCACCAACTTCTTCTTTTGCATAGGCCCACCGGTCGGCGAGGACTTCTCTTGGTTGCCCATGATTCCGTAGGGGGCCCTTGTTCGCCATCGTGCGCATCCTCATTGAGTGGCGTCGCCTTTGCCGGGGCTCCATCGTCCTCCTCCCTCTGCGCCACCAAGGCAGCACTGACCACCTGGTTGGTCGCCGCTAGATACAAGAGCAGTGGCTCTTGGGGTCTAGGGGCCACCAGCACGAATGCGGAGGAGAGGTACTTCTTCAAATCTTGTAGTGCCACTTCCACCTTAGGAGACCACTTCACCGGCCCCGCCTTCTTCAGGATTTTGAAGAAGGGCAGGGCGTGCTCAGCGGACTTGGTGATGAACCGGCTCAAGGCAGCTACGCAGCCGGCTGGGCGTCGCACATCCTTGATGCGCTTCGGTGCCTCAATCTGTTCAATGGCCTTGATCTTGTCGGGATTGGCTTCGATCCCACGTTGGGACACGAAGAACCCGAGAAGCTTTCCGGATGGGACACCGAAGACACATTTCTCGGGGTTGAGCTTGAGGTTGATTTTGCGCAGGTTGGCAAACGTTTCTTCCAGGTCTTGCACAAGGGTCGACCTGTCTTTGATTTTGACCATTATGCCATCCATATAGGCTTCCAGATTTTTATGGAGTTGGGCTTCAAAACCAATTTGGATCACCCTTGCGAAAGTCGAACTGGTGTTATTTAACCCGAAAGGCATTCACACAAAACAGTACGTGCCACATGGGGTGATGAACACAATCTTTTCTTCATCTTCCTCAGCCATGTAGGTCTGGTGATAACTGGAGTAGGCGTCGAGGAAGGACAACAGGTCACAGCCGGCGATGGAGTCAACAATCTGGTCGATGCGCGGTATGGGGAAGGGATCCTTGCGATAGGCCTTACTGACGTCGGTGAAGTCAATACAAAGCTGCCACTTCCCGTTTGCCTTGCGCACAATGACTAGATTGGCCAATCATGTGGGATGGATGACCCATCGGACTAGGCCTGGTGCTTCTAGATTCTTGATCTCCTCGGCAATAAACTCTTGCTGCTCCAGGGCCTGTTTCCTCACCTTCTACTTGACCAGTCGCGCGTGTGGACAAACGGCAAGGTGGTGCTCAATCACCTTCCTCGGAACGCCGGGGATATCTGACGGTTGCCAAGCAAACACATCAAGATTTTCTCGCAGGAAGGCGATGAGCACACTTTCCTATTTGCTATCGAGGGTGGAACTGATGGTGAAAATTCCACCCGAGCCGTCTTCCTTGGCTGGCACCTTCTTGGTCTCAGGTGGAGCGGCCCTGGAGTTTTTGCTCTGTGCGGTGGAGCTTCCAAGCACGTCCTTGTCGGCAGCACAACACTCTGATGAGGTGTGCTTGCCGGGGTCGACGCGGGAGGTCCTCTTGCCGGCCTTCTTCTCACATGGGATCTTTGTGGCGGAGGAAGGGGCCCTGGCGGCGGGCGCCGCCACAGCCTCCCGGTACAGGCGGTCGGTGCACCGGAGCGCGTCCCTCTTGTCGGCGCGGTTGACGATGACACCGACCAGGCCAGGCATCTTCAAGGTACCGTAGGCATAGTGTGAGGTCACCATGAATTTGGCCAACGTAGGGCGCCTATGGATTCCATTGTACGCGAACGGGTTATCGGCGACGTCGAAGACGACCTTTTCCGTTCGATAGTTCTGATCACTGCCGAAAGTTTCCAGCAACGTGATCTTTCCCTTAGGCTGGATCTTCTCGGGGTTGATCCCTTGGAACGCGCTTGTGTCCTCAAGGTCTTCTTCGGGGATATGCAACTTTTGGATCACATCAGGGGAGATGAGATTCAGGCCAGCCCCTCCGTCTACCAACATTTTCGTCACTCTAAGGTTGCGGATTGTTGGTGATACCAACAACTGCAAGCACCTGACCGCACTGACGCGGTCTGGGTGGTCCTCATAGTACAAAATGATCCGTGTCTGCGACCATCTCAGGGGCTTGTGGACGCCGATGAAGGGCTCTACTGCAATCACTTCACGCGCCCATTTCTAGAGCTGGCGGTGGGAAGAATGCAGCAAGGCGCCTTCTTCAAGGCACATCATGTTCGTTGCCCTCTGGAATTCGTGGTCGCTGGAGTCGTCGTCAGGGCAGTCTTCATCATCATCGTCTAGCGCCAAAAGATGTCGACGGTGTGAGGTCGACACCTATGGGAATCCACGTGAAACCCTTGTGATTGTAGGGCGGGAGAGGTGACGTCAAGGGCAGAGCTAACGATCACCACCCGGAAAGCCTTTTTACCCATGTTCGGGCCGCTTACGTGTAAAACCCTATGTCCTACTTGTCTGGTTGTATTAAGCGTTTTGTTATTGATTGTTACAGTGACTGTTGATAACCTTCTTTTGGGCCAATGTCCAAAGAGTCTAACCCCTTATGAATGAGTTAAGAGCCTCCTTTTATAGGCAAATGGGTCACCTACAGTGCTCGGTGGTAGGTTCACGAGAAGTTACAGTGAATATAGGGTGGTGCTTATCCATCTACCATTGTCAGGTGCATTAAATGCACGTCTTATCCTCGTCAGCGATGTGCTGGTGAAGACACGTATCCAGGTGTTTCGACACCTGGATGCTGCGCTGGCGCATGCGGAATGCGCTGGAACTTGGGGGGCGGTGGCACTGTGGCAAGGGCGGCCGCCCTCCAGTGCCTAGCCCCGTCATCCCGACAAGGGAGCTTGCCGAGGCCTTGGGTCCTCGTCCTGGCAAGGGAGCTTGCCGGGGGCTTCGGTCGTCATCCCGGCAAGGGAGGCTTGCCGAGGTCTTGTACTTGGTAAGTTGATGACCCACAAGTATAGGGGATCAATCGTAGTCCTTTCTATAAGTAAGAGTGTCGAACCCAACGAGGAGGAGAAGGATCTGACAAGTGGTTTTCAGCAAGGAAAAATCTGCAAGTACAGAAATTGTCGGTAACAAGTGATTGTGTGGTGAGATGATTCGTAGCGAGCAACAAGTAACAAAAGTAGCAACAGTGCAGCAAAGTGGCCCAATCCCTTTTGTAGCAAGGGACAAGCCTGGATAAAGTCTTACAAGAGGAAAAACGCTCCCAATGACACACGGGAATTTATGTCATGCTAGTTTCATCATGTTCATATGATTCGCGTTCGTTACTTTGATAGTTTGATATGTGGGTGGACCGACGCTTGGGTACTGCCCTTACTTGGACAAGCATCCCACTTATTATTAACCCCTCTTGCAAGCATCCGCAACTACAAAAGAAGAATTAAGACAAAGTCTAACCATAGCATTAAACTAGTGGATCCAAATCAGCCCCTTACGAAGTAATGCATAAACTAGGGTTTAAGCTTCTGTCACTCTAGCAGCCCATCATCTACTTACTACTTCCCAATGCCTTCCTCTAGGCCCAAATAATGGTGAAGTGTTATGTAGTCGACGTTCACATAACACCACTAGAGGAAAAACAACATACAACATATCAAAATACCGAACAAATACCAAATTCACATGACTATTATTAGCATGACTTATCCCATGTCCTCAGGAACAAAAGTAACTACTCACAAAGCATAATCATAATCATGATCAGAGGTGTAATGAGTAGCATCAAGGATTTGAACATAAACTCTTCCACCAAGTAATTCAACTAGCATCAACTACAAAGAGTAATCAAGACTACTAGCCACCTTACAAGTACCAACCGGAGTCGCGGGACGGAGATTGGTTACATGAGATGAACTAGGGTTTGGAGATGAGATGGTGCTAATGAAGATGTTGATGGTGATGAGTCCCCTCTGATGAGAGGAGTGTTGGTGATGACGATGGCGACGATTTCCCCCTCTGGGGGGGAAGTTTCCCCGGCAAGATCGTCCTGCCGGAGCTCTAGATTGGTTCTGTTGAAGTTCCGCCTCGTGGCGGCGACGAAATCACGAAAAAGCTCCCTTCTGATTATTTTTTCTGGACGAAACCCTCCATATAGCAAAAGAGGGGGGGGCAAGTGGGCCAACAGGGTGCCCACAAGCCCCATGGCGCGACCTGGGGGGTGGCCGTGCCGTGCAGGCTTGTGGCCACCCCGTGGCCCTCCTCCGGTACTTCTTCGGCCCTGTATTTTTTATATACTGGGAAAAAAATGTCCGTTGATTTTCACGGCGTTTGGAGTTGCGCATAATAGGTATCTCAACTTTGCTCCACTTTCAGGCCAGAATTCCAATTGCCGGCATTCTCCCTCTTCATGTAAACCTTGCAAAATAAGAGAGAAAAGGCATAAGAATAGTACCGTGAAGTGAAATAACAACCAAGGAAGTGATAAATATCAACGTGAAAACATGATGCAAAATGGAGGTATCAACTCCCCGAAGCTTAGACCTCTCTTGTCCCCAAGCGAAAGCCGAGCTCAATAAATATGTCCACAGGTTTAGGGAGAGAGGTGTCGACAAAACAAGATACGAACATGCATGCATCATGATCATGATCAGAACAACATACCAACAAATAATCTCTCATGCTAAAGTGATAATTCCTTCACAAAGTAAAGCATGGATGACGAACGTTACCGAGAAGTAACAACCGATAGCCTTTAGTCATTGAAGCAATTGTAATTTATCTCAACATGAGAAAGAGTCAAATAATAGCTTGTAAAGCAAATCCACATACTCAATCATTCTTTCATTCTCTATAATTGCTAAAACTCACGTGGTACTCATGAGATCAAAGTTTCAGCTGAACACAGAGAAAGATAGGGGCTTATAGTATTGCCTCCCAACTGCTTACCTCAAGGGTAATGTCAACAACAATAATTCATGAATGCCTACCTCCAAGTTGACATATGAATATAGATCTTTCCCATGCATGTGACGGTAGCCAAGATAAAGGAAAAATAGGGAATTGGTGAAGATCACCATGACTCTTTCACGGGAAAAAGTAAAGGTACAAGATAGGCCCTTCGCAGAGGGAGGAAGAGGTTGTCATGCGTTTTTGTGGTTTGGATGTGTGTCCTCTTAGTGCGGAGGAACGTCACTTTATATTGCCTCCTGTGATAAAGAACTTTATTATGCAGTCTGTCGCTTTTATGTCTTCCTCATCACAGGTTCGTATAAAGCTTATTTTCCACACACTAATAGATCATACATATTAGAGAGCAATTTTTATTGCTTGCACCGATGACAACTTACTTGAGGGATCTTATTCAATCCATAGGTAGGTATGATGGACACTCATGGCAAAACTGGTTTGAAGATTTATGGATGCACAAGTAGAATCTCTACTTAGTGCAGGAGGTTTGGCTAATGCGAGGTGGAAGCAATCGTCACATGCTAAGGGATCTCTAATCATATAATATTGTTCGGAGCCAAGCAAACACAATTTATTATGTTGTCTTCCTTGTCCAACATCTAGTTCTAGGCATGCAATAGTTTAGTGAGTGTTCACAATCATAGATGGTGTCAGAGATGATATATTTGTATGTGAACCTCTCCTTCTTTATCACTTCCTATTAATTGCAACAATGACCAAGGTCTACGTTTTCCTACCCTCAACAAGTTTCAATCCTCATTCTTTTTATATGCGAAGCCATCACTTCCCATAAGATCACTACATGATCTTTCATGCTTTTGTTCTATTCTCACTCTTTTGATCATGTCAAGAGGCAAAGCCTTGAACTAAGACACTCTTTATTATATGGCTCACGAGCAAGAATACATTGGGGGTGACACAAAGCAAAACTCAAAACTAAAACACTAAGACTTTACTCAACTAGAAAAAGAGAAAACTGAAAAGGAAAACTAAAACAAAGGTAAAAGCCAAAGATGTGATGGTGATACGATACCGGGGCAACTCCCCCAAGCTTGGAAAAAGCCAAGGGGATTGCCCATACCAATGCTCAGTTGTCTTCCTTTGGTGGTGATGGTGGAGTTGTTGCAACCTTTGATTCCAAGAGGGCCATCAGTCTTCGATTTATACTTTGGAGATCTGTGATATGTTTCTCCAGCAAAACAACTTCATGAGTGAGCCAAGTATTGCGAGCACAAGTTGTTTCAAAAAACCTCAAGAGTTCAATCAAAGATGGAGATAGTAGGTGGAGGTAGGGTTGGAGGAAATACACTTCTTCAACTTCTTCCTTATTGAGCACATATTGCACTTCGTCCCATGCCTGATCCTTCTCCTTAGCCTTGCCCTTGGTTTCTTTGGGTAGCCTCTCCTTAGCCTCCATGACCTCCATCCTTTTCAGATCAACATGAACTTCTCCATCGAATTGACAGAGGTTGCTCTCCCCCACAGACTCTCGATAAGACATCTTGACCTAGATCTGTGGCAAAAAACAGGCTCGAAACGAAAAATAGAGGAAATCTGCATGATATGGGGTGAGACCAAAGGAAAGTATATATAATGATTTTTTCCAGACCAGAAGGAGTCCCCTGCACGAAAACGGAGTTCCGGAGGCGCACGAGGTGGCCACAAGCCCTCACGGCGCGGCCAGGAGGTGGGCCCGTGCCGTGCAGGCTTGTCGCCTCCTCGCGCACTTTACGTACTACTTCCAATTTTTGTATTTTTTCAAATATTCCAAAACGGAGAAAATTTCCTACAGGAAAAGTTTTGGACTCTGTTTTCTTACCGAATCTCATACCTCTTCGTTTTCGGAGTCTGAAACAGTCTGATAAAAGTCCCTAAGGTATTCTTCCGGAGTTATGGTATTGATGATATTGCTTTCAACATTTATGGGAGTACTTGAGATATAATGCTTGATTCTCTGCCCATTTACCACTCTCGGACAATTACCTTCCGTGTTGTGGATCTTGATAGCACCGGAACGATATACTTCCTCAACAACATAGGGACCTTCCCACTTAGAGAGAAGCTTGCCTGCAAAGAATCTTAAACGAAAGTTATATACCAAGACATAATCACCTACATTGAACTCACGCTTTTGTATCCTCTTATCATGCCACCTCTTAACCTTCTCTTTGAAGAGCTTGGCATTCTCATATGCTTGAGTTCTCCACTCATCAAGCAAGCTAATGTCAAGTAACCTCTTCTCACCGGCAAGTTTGAAATCAAAGTTGAGCTCTTTGATTGCCCAATAAGCTTTATGCTCTAGCTCAAGAGGTAAGTGACATGCTTTCCCATACACCATTTTGTACGGAGACATGCCCATGGGATTCTTATATGCAGTTCTATAAGCCCACAATGCATCATCGAGCTTCTTAGACCAATTCTTTCTAGACCTGTTGACAGTCTTTTGCATAATCAGTTTAATCTCTCTATTACTTAGCTCTACTTGACCACTGGACTGAGGGTGATAGGGAGACGCAATTCTATGGTTGACATCGTACTTAGCAAGCGTTTTACGGAAAGCACCATGAATGATTTGTGAACCACCGCCGATCATCAGATATCTAGGGACTCCAAACCTAGGGAAGATAACTTCTTTCAGCATCTTGATAGAAGTGTTGTGATCAGCACTACTAGTGGGGATAGCTTCTACCCACTTAGTGTCGTAATCAACAGCAACTAAGATGTGAGTATACCCATTGGATTTTGGAAAAGGTCCCATATAATCAAAGACCCAGACATGAAATGGTTCAATGACAAGTGAATAGTTCATAGGCATTTCCCGACGTTTGCTGATATTACCTATTCTTTGACATTCGTCACAAGATAGGACAACCTTACGGGCATCCTTGAAGAGAGTGGGCCAATAGAAACCTGATTGCAATACCTTGTGTGCATTTCTATCTCTCGCATGGTGTCCTCCGTAGGCCTCGGAGTGACACTTCTATCAGATCTATCCCTGTTCATGTTCAGGTACACAACGTCTAATAACACCATCTACTCCTTCCTTATAAAGGTGAGGGTCATCCCAAAAGTAATGTCTCAAGTCAAAGAAGGATTTCTTCTTTTGCTTGTACGTGAAACTAGGTGGTATGTATTTGGCAACGATATAGTTTGCATAATCAGCATACCACGATGCACAACGTGAAGCATTGATGACATTCAGTTGCTCATCGGGAAAGCTATCATCAATAGGTTGTGGGTCATCAAGAACATTCTCCAACCTAGACAAGTTATCTGCTACTGGGTTATCAACACCCTTCCTGTCAACAACGTGTAAATCAAATTCTTGTAGCAAGAGAACCCATCTGATAAGTCTAGGTTTACCGTCCTTCTTCTCCATGAGGTACTGAATAGCAGCGTGATCAGTGTGAATAATGACTTTGGAATCAACAATGTAAGACCTGAACTTTTCACACGCAAACACGACTGCTAAAAATTCCTTCTCTGTAGTAGCATAGTTTCTCTGGGCAGTGTCTAGAGTTTTACTAGCGTAGTGAATAACATTCAACTTCTTATCAACTTTTTGCCCTAGAACAGCACCAACAACGTAATCACCAGCGTCACACATGATCTCAAAAGGCAAGTTCCAATCAGGTGGTTGGACAATAGGTGCAGTTATCAAAGCCCTCTTAAGTATTTTGAAGGCTTGCTCACAATCATCATCAAATACAAAAGGAATATCCTTTTGCAAGAGATTGGTAAGAGGCCTAGAAATCTTAGAGAAGTCTTTGATGAACCTTCTATAGAAACCAACATGACCAAGGAAACTTCTTATCCCTCTGATATCTGTGGCGTATGGCATTTTCTAAATTGCATCAACCTTAGCCTTATCGACTTCGATACCTCTTTCAGAAATTTTATGTCCTAAGACGATGCCTTCATTAACCAGAAAGTGGCACTTCTCCCAATTCAAGACAAGATTGGTGTCTTTACATCTCTGGAAGACTCGATCAAGGTTGCTGAGGCAATCATCAAAGGAAGACCCGTAAACGGAGAAGTCATCCATGAAAACCTCGACAATCTTTTCACAAAAGTCAGAGAATATAGCCATCATACATCTTTGAAAGGTGGCAGGTGCATTACATAAGCCAAAAGGCATACGTCTATAAGCAAAGGTACCGAAATGGCAGGTGAAAGTGGTTTTCTCCTGATCAGATTGTGCAACTGGTATTTGGGAGAAACGAGAATAACCGTCGAGAAAGCAAAAGTGTGTGTGTTTGGATAGTCTTTCTAGCATTTGGTCGATACAAGGCAAAGGGTAATGATCTTTCCTAGTGGCTTTATTCAACTTCCTAAAATCAATCACCATTCTATAGCCAGTAATAATCCTGTGTGGGATCAACTCATCCTTATCATTAGGGACAACGGTAATGCCTCCCTTTTTCGGGACGCAACGCACCGGACTCACCAAATCGCTATGATCAACAGGATATATAATACCTACTTCTAGGAGATTTAGTATTTATTTTCTCACTACTTTCATCTTAGGATTAAATTTGCTTTGATGATTGACTCCATAACAGCAGACCTTCCCTTGCAATGGAACCAGAAGAATGATGCTAGCACTCTCCGGCAATCGAAACTAGAAGAATGTTGTTGCCGGCCCACCAGCGCGTGGGATCGTAGCAATTTTCGAGGGTAGAGTATTTGACCCAAATTTGTTGATACGCCTATAGGAGGTGAGAGGATACTGTCAAGTATTAGCAGCTGAATATGTCAGATTCAACCACACCTGAAAGATTAGTATCTGCAAGCAAAGTATCAGTACCAAAGTAGTATGATAACAACGGTGTCAGAAACGATCTGTTGACACGGCAGACTATTTCTAACGATTGTATCAATGGTGCCAAGTTGCCTCGTTGACGGAAATTGTCAGTTCCCGTCAACGACCAGTGAACCAAAATTGTAGCAGGTAGCAGCAATGTAACGAGTAATAGCAGTGGCAAGGAACAACAGTAGTGACAGCAGTAGCAAGTAGCAACAGTAGCAAGCGACACTAGTAGCTACAGTACCAGCAGAGCAAGACAAGTAACAGCAGTAGCAACAATAGTAACAGCAGCAGAGCAAGACAAGTAACAGCAGCAGCAACAGTAGTAACAGCAGCAGTAGGACAAACTATTAGGCAATGGGTCAGTGATTTGTTTGGATGATATTCATCATGCAACAATTATAACACGGAGAGATATGTGGCTAGCTCCCGTTCATCAATGTGATGTAGGCATGCATTCCGTGTGTCGTCATACGTGCTTAGGGAAAATAACTTGCATGACATCTATTGTCCATCCCTCCCGTGGCAGCGGGGTCCAAAAGGAAACTATGGGATATTAGGGTTCTCCTTTTAATAAAGAACCGGACCAACGCATTTGCACTTGGTGAACACATGAACTCCTCAAACTATGGTCATCACCGGGAGTGGTTCCGGTTATTGTCACTCCGGGGTTGCCGGATCATAACACATAGTAGGTAACTACAACTTGCAAGATCGGATCTAAAACACACATATATTGGTGACAACATAATAATTTCAGATATGAAATCATGGCACTCGGGCCCTAGTGACAAGCATTAAGCATGGCAAAGTAGTAGCAACATCAATCTCAGAACATAGTGGATACTAGGGATCAATCCCCATCAAAACTACTCATCACCGCCCAGCGAGCCTACGAATAGATTACTCACGAACGACGAAGATCTTCATGGAATTGGAGAGGGAAGAAGGTTGATGATGACGATGGCGATGATTTCCCCTCTCCGGAGCCCAAGACGGACTCCAGATCTGCCCTCCAGATGAAGAACAGGTTGTGGTGGCGCCTCCGTATCGCAAACGCGACGAAAACTTCTCTTTTTATTTTTTCTGGGACGAAAGTGAACTTATAGACCTGAGATTGGGGGCGGCAGAGTTGTGTGGGCCCCACAAGCTTTCCCACCGCCACCAGGGGGTGGCGGAGCCAGGGCTTGTGGCCCACTGGCCCACCCCCTCAGGTGGAACTTGGCGCAGATATTTTTCATATTTTCCAAAAATGCTCCCCGTAAATTTTCACGACGTTTGGAGAACTTTGATTTCTGCACAAAAATAACACCAAGGCAATTCTGCTGAAAACAGTGTCAGTCTAGGTTAGTTACATTCAAATCATGCAAATTAGAGTCCAAAACAAGGGCAAAAGAGTTTGGAAAAGTAGATACGATGGAGACGTATCAATGATCAACAACTGATTTGAATTGAGGATTAGTTTTGATCTTGTGCTGGCATAGAGTAGGACTGATGCCCTTAAGATCATCAAGAGTATATCCAATAGTAGCACGGTGCTTCCTCGGAGTTTTTACTAACTTCTTTTCTTCCTGCTCTGAGAGGCTAGCACTAATAATAACAGGATATATCTCCTTTTCATCAAGATAGGCATACTTAAGAGTATCTGGCAACTGTTTAAACTCGAACACAGGATCACCCTTTGGTGGGGGTGGATCCCCAAGCAGTTCAACACGCAAGTTATTCTTAAGGATAGGATATTGTTCTAAGACAACTCTATCTATCTCATCCCTTTCATCCATATGCATATCATTTTCATGCTCAAGCAAGTATTGCTGTAAGGGATCAGTAGGAGGTACGGCAATAGAGGCTAAGGCAATAGTTTCATCCCTACTAGGCGACTCCTTTTCATGAGGTTGTCTACCAAACTTAGAGAAATTGAACTCATGTGACACACCTTCAAAGCCAACAGTGACAGTTTGCTTCTCACAATCAATATGAGCATTGACAGTATTGAGAAAAGGTCTACCAAATATGATGGGACAGAAGCTATCTTGTGCGGTAGCAAGAACGAGGAAATCAGTAGGATACTTTGTTTTACCACGCAAGACTTCAACATCCCTAACAATTACCACATGGCGGATAGTATCTCTATTGGCAAGCTGAATAGTGACATCTATAGGTTCTATCTCAACAGGTGCAATCTCATCTTTGATTTCATCGTATAAGGATTGAGGTATTGCACTAACACTAGCACCCAAGTCACATAAACCATGATAACTATGATCTCCTATCTTAACAGAAACCACAGGCATGCCAACAACAGGCCTATGTTTGTCTCTAACGTGAGGTTTAGCAATTCTAGCAGCATCTTGACAAAAGTGAATATTATGTCCCTCAACTTCTTCAGACAGAAGATCTTTGATAATAGAAATGCTAGGTTCAACTCTAATTTTCTCAGGTGGTGTAGGTGTTCTAATATAGCCTCTACGTATCACAGTTGAAGCTTTAGAATGATCATTTATCCTAACATGGAAAGGTGGTTTCTCAATGTAAGCACTGCGTACCACAGGGTCATTATAGGCAATGACTTTCTATTCAACTGGAGTGGGTTTGACTACATTGACTTCTAAAGGAGGATGAAATTTAAACCACTTCTCTTTGGGGAGATCAATATGAGGAGCAAAGGATTCACACAATGAAGCTACTATCTCAGAGTCAAGTCCATACTTGGCGCTAAAGTCACAAAAAGTATTTGTCTCAACAAAGGATTTAACGCAATCAAAAGTGAAATTCATACCTCACTCCTTACCTTCTTCAAGCTCCCAATCTTCAGAGTTGCGTTTAATTCTCTCCAATGAATTCCATTTGAAGTCGATATCTCTCTTCATAAAAGAACCGGTACAAGAAGTGTCAAGCATGGTGCGATCATCATGAGAAAGTCGAGCATAGAAGTTCTGAATGATAATTTCTCTCGAGAGCTCATGATTGGGGCATGAATATAGCATTGATTTAAGAATCCCCCAAGCTTGAGCGATGCTTTCTCTGTCACGAGGCCAAAAATTATAAATATAATTCCGATCACGATGTACTAAATGCATAGGATAAAACTTTTGATGAAATTCCAATTTCAACCGATTGTAGTCCCATGATCCAGTATCATCACATAGCCTATACCATGTCAATGCCTTATCCTTCATAGATAAAGGAAAGACCTTCCTGACCTCATCCTCGGGCACACCTGCATGCTTAAATAAACCACAAACCTCATCTACATAGATCAGATGCAAGTCTGGATGTGATGTTCCATCTGATGTAAAAGGATTAGCCAGCAGTTTCTCAAGCATATCCGAAGGAAATTCAAAGCAAATATTTTCAGTAGGTGCAGAAACTTGAGGATCAACTCTTTGTTCTTCTGTTCGAGGTGAAGATACCCCGAACAAGCCCCTCAAAGGATTAGTATCCATAGTGACAAGTGACAAGAAATTTCAGCAAACTATATGAATGTTTCCTTACCAAGTTCCACTTACCAAAGGCGCTTCACTCCCCGGCAATGACGCCAGAAAAGAGTCTAGATGACACACAAGTATAGGGGATCAATCGTAGTCCTTTCGATAAGTAAGAGTGTCGAACCCAACGAGGAGCTGAAGGATCTGACAAGTGGTTTTCAGCAAGGACAAATCTGCAAGTACTGAAATTGTCGATAACAAGTGATTGTGTGGTGAGATGATTCGTAGGGAGCAACAAGTAAAAAAAGTAGCAACGGTGCAGCAAAGTGGACCAATCCCTTTTGTAGCAAGGGACAAGCCTGGACAAAGACTTACAAGAGGAAAAACGCTCCCGAGGACACACGGGAATTTCTGTCATGCTAGTTTCATCATGTTCATATGATTCGCGTTCGTTACTTTGATAGTTTGATATGTGGGTGGACCGGCGCTTGGGTACTGCCCTTACTTGGACAAGCATCCCACTTATGATTAACCCCTCTTGCAAGCATCCGCAACTACGAAAGAAGAATTAAGATAAAGTCTAACCATAACATTAAACTAGTGGATCCAAATCAGCCCTTACGAAGTAACGCATAAACTAGGGTTTAAGCTTCTGTCACTCTAGCAACCCATCATCTACTTACTACTTCCCAATGCCTTCCTCTAGGCCCAAATAATGGTGAAGTGTTATGTATCGACATTCACATAACACCACGAGAGGAAAAACAACATACAACATATCAAAATACCGAACGAATACCAAATTCACATGACTATTATTAGCATGACTTATCCCATGTCCTCAGGAACAAAAGTAACTACTCACAAAGCATAATCATAATCATGATCAGAGGTGTAATGAGTAGCATCAAGGATCAAAACATAAACTCTTCCACGAAGTAGTCCAACTAGCATCAACTACAAAGAGTAATCAACTCTACTAGCCACCTTACAAGTACCAATCGGAGTCGCGAGACGGAGATTGGTTAGAAGAGATGAACTAGGGTTTGGAGACGAGATGGTGCCGATGAAGATGTTGATGGTGACGAGTCCCCTCCGATGAGAGGAGTGTTGGTGATGACGATGGTGACGATTTCCCCCTCCGGGAGGGAAGTTTCCCCGGCAGGATCGTCCTCCCGGAGCTCTAGATTGGTTCTGCTCAAGTTCCGCCTCATGGCGGCAGCGGAACCACGAAAAAGCTACCTTCTGATTTTTTTTCTGGACGAAACCCTCCATATAGAAAAAGAGGGGGGCAAGTGGGCCAACATGGTGCCCACAAGCCCCCATGGCGCGGCCTGGGGGGGGGGGGGTCGCGCCATGCAGGCTGGTGGCCACCCCTGGCCCTCCTTCGGTACTTCTGCAGCCCAATATTTTTTATATATTGGGAAAAAAATCTCCGTTGATTTTCACGGTGTTTGGAGTTGTGTAGAATAGGTATCTCAACTTTACTCCACTTTCAGGCCAGAATTCCAGTTGCCGGTATTCTCCCTCTTCATGTAAACCTTGCAAAATAAGAGAGAAAAGGCATAAGAATAGTACCGTGAAGTGCAATAATAGCCAAGGAAGCGATAAGTATCAACGTGAAAACATGATGCAAAATGGACGTATCATGAGTTCATCATGCCCACCAAATGGGTGTGGCCTTGGTTATCTTCCCGGCAAGGCAGGCTTGCCGAGGCCTTGGTAATCTTGGGGGTTGTATCTTGTCTGGGTCCTGCCATGCCCTACCAGCAGGGGCTCTTTGTGCCCGTGCACAAGTCTGAGCACTAGGGACCCCAATATTTAGTGCACCGACAGAAGCCCCCGGGCCTGGGCCACACACGCGCGTGAAGGGTTGTTGGGCCAGGCCCAAAAAGGCACACGTGCCTTCGGTGTTGGATCTTGCTGGCGGTTGCTTTTCCCCACGTCGCGCATCAGATGCGCGAAGTGGGAGGTCGTGCGCGAAGTGGCCTTTCCACCTCCTGAAACGCCTCTACCACGCGCGTGGCATGCGCAGGTATGGATGGACAGGTGGAAGACGTGGCCTTAAAAGGAGCAGCAGCAACTGGGCCCGCCCGTGCATGCATTGGTGCAGCAGGGCGGTTCTCTGTTCGCCCGTGACCTCGAGCGACTGGGCGAGAGGGATGGTGGTTTCTGGAGCAAGGGAGGCTAGCCCCCGCACCCCATCCTATAAATTGGGAGGGTTTGCTAGGGGTTTTGCTCACCCAACTCCTCATGAATCCACCAACTCCTCAGCCTTGGTCTTCAGTATCTTCTTCTTGTCTGCAGGTGGCGCTCGCCCCTAACCATGGTTAGGGGACGGGGTCGGCCACCATCGGCCGCCAGGGCGGCGAGAGGATCCCGTTCGGATCATGACACAACTTCTGGGGCTGCCGCGGCAGAAGACGGCCCGAGAGCCCGTGGCGGCGGAAGGGCGAGGGGCCGCGGTCGTCGTGGAGGTCAAGGCCGGGGGAGGCGGAGCGCTACTCCAGCGCCTCCGCCTTTTCTGAGGCTTGCCCTGGTGGCGGTCCTCCATGTTGCTTTAGGGGCGCCCACATGTGCTTCTCGATTGCTAAGAAGGTCGCTCGAGCGGCATTAAGCGCTCTGCTTCGAGCGATGGCGACGAGGGGGACGACGGCGGCGACGGTGTCGGGCCTATTCTCAAGGTCGAGGGAATTGAATCGGATGGCGATTCCCCCGGCTGGGACTGAGTGCTTCCTGCACGGACGCTGCCTGGTCACGCCTCTCCCTCGCCTCAGAGGGGGGGATCTCAATCGGATCCGTCGCCCCCTTCTCACGGCTTGACGAGGACGAACCCGCTTCCGTCGGTACATCGCTGGGGGAGCCAACGTGGATTTACTGCGGGCCTTGCCGCGCCTTGTTTTCATGAACTCCAATTCCTCCGTGTAGGTTGATCCTCATCAAAAGACAGAATCTTTAGGTTAGGATAACAACACTTTGTAAGTGGAGTCAAATGTATCCATTCAAATGAATGAAAAGATTGTTTTCCCTTTTCTCCATTCTATTCTTTGTATGATTCGTCTTTGCATAATCTGGGAGCTTGCCGGCAAACACCGACAAGGCTCCTTGCCGCGTTCTGTGCAACCATAGAAATCGCCAAGTGCAACTTGAGACAAAATCGGGTGCTACGTAGCCGCTTGCTCTGTTGATCAGGTTCGCAACTGTTTGAAGGCGCTCTGTGGCCGTTTAGGTCATTTGAACGAGTTCAAAACAAAGACAAGGTGCACAGATCTTTGGAAAGGTCCGAGTTTGCGCAAACTCCACAAACAAAGATTGGAAACTTTCCAAGGGAAAAACAAAGAATCTATCTACATCGAATCTGAATCTCAAACTTAAAAACTTATCTGCTCACGCTGTGGTTGCATGGCGCTTGAATCTTTCGTCGGGGCTTCGGAGTCCCCGGCAAGCAGGAAATTACCGCTCCCGACGGCTTTTTCTTCGGCAAATACTTCTCGCCCACAATCCGCGACCCTCGTTTGGAGAAAAAGCCGGCCAGGGTGTAACCCCTTTACTTCTCTCTTGCTAGGCTGTGCTGGTGGAGCCCCCGAGCGCATCTTGGGCGATGACGCGACGCTCTTGGGGACACAACACTCATGCTGGAGTGCGCGTCGGGGCTTCGGGACCGTGTGGTGTATCCTCAACGACTATGCATCACTCCGCATAGGTGCGTCCTCTGGAGTATGCACCGAGGCCTCTGTGCAGCGCCTAGGCACGCCCTCGATAACCGCGCGTTGGCCCCGAGCGATGCATCGGCCTAACGGCGCCGCCTTTGGAGCCTCCGCCTCCCTGCCCCGTGCTCGCGTTGCAACGCGCTCGCGAAAGCCTTGGGAAGCCGTAGCGGAATAGAGCGCCCGCCACGGTACACCGTTTCCGAGGGAACCGCGGCGTAGTGCCCAAACTTCGAAGAATCCGGTGCTGAGCCTGCTCTGATTCACGCACCACTCCGCACCCCTACCCGGCGCGCCAAAGATGTCGGCGGTGCGAGGTCGACACCTATGGGAATCCACGTGAAACCCTTGTGATCGTAGGGCGGGAGATGTGACGTCAAGGGAAGAGCTAACGATCAGCACCCGGCAAGCCTTTTTACCCAGGTTCGGTCCGCTTACGCATAAAACCCTATGTCCTGCTTGTCTCGTTGTATTAAGCGTTTTGTTGTTGATTGTTACAGTGACTGTTAATAACCTTCTTCTGATCCAATGTCCAAAGAGTCTAACCCCTTATGAATGAGATAAGGGCTTCCTTTTATAGGCAAAGGGGTCACCTACAGTGTTCGGTGGTAGGTTCACGAGAAGTTACAGTGAACCTACGGCGGTGCTTATCCATCTACCGCTGTCAGGTGCATTAAATGCACGTCTTGTCCTTGTCAGCAATGTGTCGGTGAAAACATGTATCCATGTGTTTCGACACCTAGATGCTGCGCTGGTGCATGTGGAATGCGCTGGAACTTGGGGCCGGTGGCACTGTGGCAAGGGCGGTCGCCCTCCAGTGCCTAGCCCCATCATCTCGGCAAGCTACCTTGGGTCCTCGTCCCGACAAGGGATCTTCCGGGGGCTTCGGTCTTCATCCCGGCAAGGGAGGCTTGTCGAGGTCTGATGACCCACAAGTATAGGGGATCCATCCTAGTCCTTTTGATAAGTAAGAGTGTCAAACCCAACGAGGAGCAGAAGGATCTGACAAGTGGTTTTCAGCAAGGTAATATCTGCAAGCACTGAAATTATTGGTAACAAGTAGTTGTGTGGTGAGATGATTCGTAGCAAGCAACAAGTAACAAAAGTAACAAGAGTGCAGCAAAGTGGCCCAATCCCTTTTGTAGCAAGGGACAAGCCTGTACCAAGTCTTATAGGAGGTAAAACGCTCCCGAGAACACATGGGAATTTCTGTCAAGCTAGTTTTCGTCATGTTCATATGATTCGCGTTCGTTACTTTGATAGTTTGGTATGTGGGTGGACCGGCACTTGGGTACTGCCCTTACTTGGACAAGAATCCCACTTATGATTAACCCCTCTCGCAAGAATCCACAACTACGAAAGAAGAATTAAGACAAAGTCTAACCATAGCATTAAACTAGTGGATCCAAATCAGCCCCTTACGAAGCAACGCATAAACTAGGGTTTAAGCTTATGTCACTCTAGCAACCCATGATCTACTTACTACTTCCCAATGCCTTCCTCTAGGCCCAAATAATGGTGAAGTGTTATGTAGTCGACGTTCACATAACACCACTAGAGGAGAGACAACATACAACACATCAAAATATCGAACGAATACCAAATTCACATGACTATTTATAGCAAGACTCATCCCATGTCCTCAGGAACAAAAGTAACTACTCACAAAGCATAATCATATTCATGACGAGAGAGGTAATGAGTAGCATCAAAGATCTGAACATATAATCTTCCATTAAGTAATCCAACTAGCATCAACTACAAAGAGTAATTAACACTACTAGCAACCTTACAAGTACCAATCGGAAGTCGCGAAATGGAGATTGGTTACAAGTGATGAACTAGGGTTTGGAGATGAGATGGTCCTGATGAAGATGTCGATGGTGACAAGTCCCCTCCGATGAGAGGAGTGTTGGTGATGACGATGGCGACAATTTCCCCCTCCGGGAGGGAAGTTTCCCCGGCAGGATCGTCCTGCTGGAGCTCTAGATTGGTTCTGCTCAAGTTCCTCCGAAAAGCCTCCTCTTGATTTTTTCCAGACCGAAACCCTTCTTGTAGCAAAAGAGGGGGCCAGTGGGCCAGCAGGGAGCTCACAAGCCCCGTAGGCGCGACCAGGGGGGAGGCCGCGCCTAGCAGGCTTGTGGCCTCCTGCTGGCGCCCCTCTGGCACTTCTTCGGCCCAGTATTTTTTATAAATCCCCAAAAAAATCCACGTTGATTTTCACGGCTTTTGGAGTTGCGGAGAATATGCATCTCAAATTTTCTCCTTTTTCAGGCCAGAATTCCAGCTGCCGGCATTCTCCCTCTTCATGTAAACCTTGCAAAATAAGAGACAAAAGGCATAAGTATTGTACCTTGAAGTGTGATAACAACCCATAAAGAGATAAATATCAACATGAAAGCATGATGCAAAATGTACGTATCAACTCCCCCAAGCTTAGACCTCGCTTGTCCTCAAGAGAAAGCCTAGATCAATAAATATGCCCACATGTTTAAGGTGAGAGGTGTCGACAAAACAAGATACGAACATGCAGGCATGATGATCATGATCCGAACAACAATACCATCATATCAACTCTTATGCTAAAGTGACAATTCCTTCACAAAGTAAAGCATGGATCAAGAACCTTACCGAGAATTAACAACCGATAGCCTTTAGTCATTGAAGCAATTGCAATTTATCACAACATCGGAAAGAGTCAAATAAGAGCTTGTAATGCAAATCCACATACTCAATCATCTTTTCATTCTCTACAATTGCTACAACTCACGTGGTACTCATGAGATCAAAGTTTCAGTTGGACACAGAGAAAGATAGGGGATTATAGTTTCGCCTCCCAACCATTTACCTCAAGGGTAATGTCAACAATAATAATTCATGAATACTTACTTCCAAGTGGACATATGAATATAGATCTTTCCCAAGCATATGACATTAGCCTAGAAAAAGGAGAAGTAAGGAATTGGTGTAGATCACCATGACTCTTTCAAGGGCAAAAAGTAAAGGTACAAGATAGGCCCTTCGCAGAGGGAAGCAGAGGTTGTCATGCGCTTTTGAGGTTTGGATGTGTGTCCTCTTAGTGCGGAGGAACCTCACTTTATATTGCCTCCTGTGATAAAGAAATTTATTATGCAGTCTGTTGCTTTTATGTCTTCCTCATCAGAGGTTCGTACAAAGCTTATTTTCCACACACTAATAGATCATACATATTAGGGAGCAATTTTTATTGCTTGCACCAATGACAACTTACTTGAGGGATCTTATTCAATCCATAGGTAGGTATGGTGGACTCTGATGGCAAAACTGGGTTGAAGGTTTATGGATGCACAAGTAGTATCTCTACTTGGTGCGGGAATTTTGGCTAATATGAGGTGGAAGCAATCGTCACGTGCTAAGGGATCTCTAATCATATAACATTGTTCGGAACCAAGCAAACACAATTCATTATGTTGTCTTCCTTGTCCAACATCTACTTCTAAGCATGTAAAAGTTTAGTGAGTGTTCACAATTTTAGATGGTGTCAAAGATGATGTATTTACATGTGAACCTCTCCTTCTTTATCACTTCCTATTAATTGCAACAATGACCAAGGTCTACGTTTGTCTACCCTCAACAAGTTTCAATCATCATCCTTTTTATATGTGAAGCCATCACTTTCCATAAGATCATTACATGATCTTTCATGCTTTGTTCTTTTCTCACTCTTTTGATCATCGCAAGAGGCAAAGCCCTCAACTAAGACACTCTTTATTATACGGCTCACGAGCTCGAATACATCGGGGGTGACACAAAGCAAAACTCAAGCCTGAAACACTAAGACCTTGAATCTACTAGAGAAAGAGAAAACTAAAAAGGAACAAACTAAAACAAAGGTAAAGGCAAAAGATGTGATGGTGATACGATATCGGGGCAACTCCCCCAAGCGTGGCACAAGCGAAGGGGATTGCCCATACCCATGCTTAGTTGTCTTCCTTTGGAGGTGATGGTGGTGGAGTTGTTGCAGAGCTCTTGAACTTGTTTAATTTCCACTTGAGCATAAAATTCTGCTCCCTCAGATCATCATTTTCCTCTTCAAGCCTTAACACCCTTTGGCATAATTCCGCTTACTCTCCTACAAGAAACGAGAAGGGATAAACAAAGTCTTAGGCTTCTTGCTTGAGTCAGGGAGGCTCGACTTCTTGAACTCCACATGGGTTTCTCCAGGTGGAGGTAGAGGAGCCTCCTCCTCATCGGAACTTGTTTGTTCCTTCCTCTTGGGATCATAATCTTCTTCCTCATCAGTGGTCCATCCATAAGAATCCAAGTACCCATAGACCTTGGGGTTAGAAAGGTAATCGGCCACATAGCTTTCCCCCTCCAAATCTTGAGAAGACATCTTGCCCTAAATCTACGGCAAAAAACAGGCTCGAAACGAAAATAGAGGAAATCTGCGTGATACGAGGGTCAGACCTTTCGGGACAATATATAATGATTTTTTTTCCGACTAGAAGGAGTACTGCGCAAGAAAACAGAGCCCGGGAGGCACATGAGGTGGCCACAAGCCCCCCAGGCGCGACCAGGGGGTGGCCCGCGCCTGGTAGGCTTGTCGCCTCCTTGTGCGCTTTTCGGACTACCTCAAATTTTTCTAATTTTCTAAATATTCCAAAACGGAGGAAAAATCCTACTAGAAAAGTTTCAGAGTCTGCTTACATACCTCTTCATTTTCGGGATCTGAAACACGCTGATAAATATCCCTTAGGTATTTCTCCGGAGTTATGGTATTGATAACATTGCTTTCAACATTTATGGGAGTACCTAAGATATAATGTTTGATTCTCTGCCCATTTACCACTCTTGGACAATTACCTTCCGTGTTGTTTATCTTGATAGCACCGGAACGATATACTTCCTCAACAACATCGGGACCTTCCCATTTAGAGAGGAGCTTGCCTGCAAAGAATCTTAAACGAGAGTTATATAGCAAGACATAATCACCTACATTGAACTCACGCTTATGTATCCTCTTATCATGCCACCTCTTAACCTTCTCTTTGAAGAGCTTGGCATTCTCATATGCTTGAGTTCTCCACTCATCAAGCGAGCTAATGTCAAATAACCTCTTCTCACCGGCAAGTTTGAAAACAAAGTTGAGCTCTTTGATTGCCCAATAAGATTTATGCTCTAGCTCAAGAGGTAAATGGCATGCTTTACCGTACACCATTTTGTATGGAGACATGCCCATGGGATTATTATAGGCAGTTCTATAAGCCCATAGTGCATCATCGAGCTTCTTAGACCAATTCTTTCTAGACCTGTTGAGAGTCTTTTGCAGAATCAGTTTAATCTCTCTATTGCTTAGCTCTACTTGACCACTGGACTGAGGGTGATAGGGAGACACAATTCTATGATTGACATCGTACTTAGCAAGCGTTTTACGGAAAGCACCATGAATGAAATGTGAACCACCGTCGGTCATTGGATATCTAGGGACTCCAAATTTAGGGAAAATAACTTCTTTTAGCATCCTGATAGAGGTGTTATGATCAGCACTACTAGTGGGATAGCTTCTACCCACTTAGTGAGGTAATCAACAACAACTAGGATATGAGTATACCCGTTGGATTTTGGAAAAGGTCCCATATAATCAAAGCCCCAGACATCAAATGGTTCAATGACAAGTGAATAGTTCATAGGCATTTCCTGGCGTTTACCGATATTACCTATTCTTTCACATTCGACACAAGACAAGACGAACTTACAAGCATCCTTAAAGAGAGTGGGCCAATAGAAACCTAATTGCAATACCTTGTGTGCAGTTCTATGTCCCGCATGGTGTCCTCCGTAGGCCTCGGAGTGACACTTCTGTAGGATCTGTCCCTGTTCATGTTCAGGTACACAATGTCTAATAACACCATCTACTCCTTCCTTATAAAGGTGAGGATCATCCCAAAAGTAATGTCTCAGGTCAAAGAAGAATTTCTTCTTTTGCTGGTATGTGAAACTAGGTGGTATATATTTGGCAACGATATAGTTTGCATAATCAGCATACTACGGTGCACTACGTGAAGTATTGATGACATTCAGTTGCTCACCGGGAAAGCTATCATCAATAGGTTGTGGGTCATCAAGAACGTTCTCCAACCTAGACAAGTTATCTGCTACGGGGTTATCAGCACCCTTCCTGTCGGCAACGTGCAAATCAAACTCTTGTAGCAAGAGAACCCATCTGATAAGTCTAGGTTTAGCGTCTTTCTTCTCCATGGGGTACTTAATAGCAGTGTGATCAGTGTGAATAGTGACTTGGGAATCAACTATGTAAGACCTGAACTTTTCACATGGAAGCACGACTGCTAAAAATTCCTTCTCCGTAGTTGCATAGTTTATTTGGGCACTGTCTAGAGTTTTACTAGCATAGTGAATAACATTCAACTTCTTATCAACCCCTAGGACAGCACCAACAACATAATCACTAGCATCACACATGATTTCAAAAGGTATGTTCCAATCAGGTGGTTGAACAATAGGTGCGGTTATCAAAGCCTTCTTAAGTATTTCGAAGGATTCCTCACAATCATCGTCAAAAACAAAAGGAATATCATTTTGCAAGAGATTGGTAAGAGGCCTAGAAATCTTAGAGAAGTCTTTAATGAACCTCCTATAGAAACCAACATGACCAAGGAAACTTCTTATACCTTTGATATCTGTGGGGTATGGCATTTTCTTGATTGCATCAACCTTAGCCTTATCGACTTCAATACCTCTTTCAGAAATTTTCTGTCCTAAGACGATGCCTTCATTAACCATAAAGTGGAACTTCTCCCAATTCAAGACAAGATTGGTGTCTTTGCATCTCTGCAAGACTCGATCAAGGTTGCTGAGGCAATCATCAAAAGAAGACCCATAAATGGAGAAGTAATCCATGAAAACCTCAACAATCTTTTCACAAAAGTCGGTGAATATAGCCATCATACATCTTTGTAAAGTGGCAGGTGCATTACATAAGCCAAAAGGCATACGTCTATAAGCAAAGGTACCGAAAGGGCAGGGGAAATTTGTTTTCTCCTGATCATATTGTGCAACTGGTATTTGGGAGAAACCAGAATAACCGTCTAGAAAGCAGAAGTGTGTGTGTTTAGACAGTCTTTCTAGCATTTGGTCGATAAAAGGCAGAGGGTAATGATCTTTCCTAGTGGCTTTATTCAATTTCCTAAAATCGATCACCATCCTATAGCCAGTAATAATCCTATGTGGGATCAATTCATCCTTATCATTAGGGACAACGGTAATGCCTCCCTTCTTAGGGATGCAATGCACTGGACTCACCCAATCACTATGAGCAACAAGATAGATAATACCTGCTTCTAGGAGCTTTAGTATTTCTTTTCTTACTACCTCTTTCATCTTAGGATTCAATCTCCTTTGATGATCCGCAACTGGTTTGGAATCAGGACCAGTTTTAATCTTGTGCTGGCATAGAGTGGGACTAATGCCCTTAAGATCATAAAGAGTATATCCAATAGCAGCATGATGCTTCCTCAGAGTTTTTAGTAACTTCTTTTCTTCATGCTCTGGGAGGCTAGCACTAATAATAACATGATATATCTATTTTTCATCAAGATAAGCGTACTTAAGAGTATCAGGCAACTATTTAAGCTCGAACACAGGATCACCCTTTGGTGGGGGTGGATCCCCAAGCAGTTCAACACGCAAATTATTCTTAAGGATGGGATATTGTTCTAAGACAACTCTATCTATCTCATACCTTTCATCCATATGCATATCATTTTCATGCTCAAGCAAGTATTGCGTTAAAGGATCAGTAGGAGGCACATCAATAGAAGCTAGGGCAATAGTTTCATCCTTACTAGGCAACTCTTTTTCATGAGGTTGTCTACCAAACTTGGAGAAATTGAACTCATGCGACACACCTTCAAAGCCAACAGTGATAGTTTGCTTCTCAAAGTCATTATGTGCATTGACGGTATTAAGGGTCTGCCAAATATGATGGGACAAAAGCTATTTTGTGTGGTAGCAAGAACGAGGAAATCAGCAGGATACTTCGTTTTACCACACAAGACTTCAACATCCCTAACAATTCCCACATGGCAGATAGTATCTCTATTGGCAAGCTGAATAGAGACATCAATAGGCTCTATCTCAACAGGTGCAATCTCATCTTTGATTTCATCATATAAGGATTGAGGTATTGCACTAACACTAGCACCCACGTCACATAAACCATGATAACAATGATCTCCTATGTTAACAGAAACAACATGCGTGCCAACAACAGGCCTATGTTTGTCTCTAGCGTGTGGTTTAGCAATTCTAGCAGCATCTTCACAGAAGTGAATATTATGGCCGTCAACATTGTCAGACCGGAGATCTTTGATAATAGCAATGCTAGGTTCAACTCTAATTTTCTCACGGGGTGTAGGTGTTCTAATATAGCCTCTACGTATCACAGTTGAAGCTTTAGAATGATCCTTTATCCTAACAGGGAAAGGTGGTTTCTCAATGTAAGCACTGGGAACAATAGGATCATTATAAGCAATGACTTTCTCTTCAACTGGATTGGGTTTAACTACATTGACTTCTAAGGGAGGATGATATTTAAACCACTTCTCTTTGGGGAGATCAATATGAGCAGCAAATGATTCACACAATGAAGCTACTATCTCACTGTCAAGTCCATACCTAGAGCTAAAATCACAAAAGGTATTTGTTTCAACAAAGGATTTAACGCAATCAAACTTGAAATTCATACCTGACTCCTTACCTTCATCAAGCTCCCAATCTTCAGAGTTGCATTTAATTCTCTCTAATAAATTCCATTTGAAGTCAATATCTCTCTTCATAAAAGAACCGGTACAAGAAGTGTCAAGCATGGTGCGATCATCGTGAGAAAGCCGAGCATAGAAGTTCTGAATGATAATGTCTTTCGAGAGCTCATGGTTGGGGCATGAATATAACATTGATTTAAGCCTCCCCCAAGCTTGAGCGATGCTTTCTCTATCACGAGGCCAAAAATTATAAATATAATTCCGATCACGATGTACTAAATGCATAGGATAAAACTTTTGATGAAATTCCAATTTCAACCGATTGTAGTTCCATGATCCAGTATCATCACATAGCCTATACCATGTCAACACCTTATCCCTCAAAGATAAGGGAAATACCTTCTTCTTTACCTCATCCTCGGGCAAACCTGCAAGCTTAAATAAACCACAAACTTCATCTACATAGATTAGATGCAAGTCTGGATGTGCATTATTTAAGCTTGCAGGTGTGCCCGAGGATGAGGTCCAGAAGAAGGTCTTTCCTTTATCTTTGAAGGATAAGGCGTTGATATGGTATAGGCTATGTGATGATACTAGATCATTGGACTACAATCGGTTGAAATTGGAATTTCATCAAAAGTTTTATTCTATGCATTTAGTACATCGCGTTCGGAATTATATTTATAATTTTTGGCCTCGTGAGAGAGACATCATCGCTCAATCTTGGGGGAGGCTTAAATCAATGCTATATTCATGCCCCAATCATGAGCTCTCGAGAGAAATTATCAATCGGAACTTCTATGCTCGGCTTTCTCATGATGATCGCACCATGCTTGATACTTCTTGTACCGGTTCTTTTATGAAGAGAGATATCGACTTCGAATGGAAATTGTTGGAGAGAATTAAACGCAACTCTGAAGATTGGGAGCTTGAAGAAGGTAAGGAGTCAGGTATGAATTTCACTTTTGATTGCGTTAAATCCTTTGTTGAGACAAATACTTTTTGTGACTTTAGCACTAAGTATGGACTTGACTCTGAGATAGTAGCTTCATTGTGTGAATCCTATGCTCCGCATATTGATCTCCCCAAAGAGAAGTGGTTTAAATTTCATCCTCCTTTAGAAGTCAATGTAGTCAAACCCACTCTAGTTGAAGAGAAAGTCATTGCCTATAATGATCCTGTGGTACCCAGTGCTTACATTGAGAAACCACCTTTCCCTGTTAGGATAAAAGATCATTCTAAAGCTTCAACTCTGATATGTAGAGGCTATATTAGAACACCTACACCCCCTGAACAAATTAGAGTTGAACCTAGCATTGCTATTATCAAAGATCTTCTGTCTGAAGAAGTTGAGGAACATAATATTCAGTTTTGTGAAGATGCTGCTAGAATTGCTAAACCTCACGTTAGAGACAAACATAGGCCTGTTGTTGGCATGCATGTGGTTTCTGTTAAGATAGGAGATCATTGTTATCATGGTTTATGTGACTTGGGTGCTAGTGTTAGTGCAATACCTCAATCCTTATATGATGAAGTCAAAGATGAGATTACACCTGTTGAGATAGAACCTATAGATGTCACTCTTCAGCTTGCCAATAGAGATAATATCTGCCCTGTGGGAATTGTTAGGGATGTTGAAGTCTTGTGTGGTAAAACGAAGTATCCCGCTGATTTCCTCGTTCTTGCTACCGCACAAGATAGCTTCTGTCTCATCATATTTGGTAGACCTTTTCTCAATACTGTCAATGTTCATATTGATTGTGAGAAGCAAACTGTCACTGTTGGCTTTGAAGGTGTGTCATATGAGTTCAGTTTCTCTAAGTTTGGTAGACAACCTCATGAAAAGGAATCGCCTAGTTGGGATGAAACTATTGCCTTAGCCTCTATTGCCGTACCTCCTACTGATCCCTTAGAGCAATACTTGCTTGAGCATGAAAATGATATGCATATGGATGAAAGGGATGAAATAGATAGAGTTGTCTTAGAACAATATCCTATCCTTAAGAATAACTTGCCTGTTGAACTGCTTGGGGATCCGTCCCCACCAAAGGGTGATCCTGTGTTCGAGCTTAAACAGCTGCGAGATACTCTTAAGTATGTCTATCTTGATGAAAAGGAGATATATCCTGTTATTATTAGTGCTAGCCTCTCAGAGCAGGAAGAAAAGAAGTTACTAAAAATTCTGAGGAAGCACCGTGCTGCTATTGTATATACTCTTGATGATCTTAAGGGCATTAGTCCCACTCTATGCCAGCACAAGATCAAAACTGATCCTGAAATCAAACCAGTTGCTGATCATCAAAGGAGATTGAATCCCAAGATGAAAGAAGTAGTGAGAAAAGAAATACTAAAGCTCCTGGAAGCGGGTATTATCTATCCTGTTGCTCATAGCGATTTGGTGAGTCTGGTGCATTGCGTTCCTAAGAAGGGAGGAATCACCGTTGTCCCTAATGATAAGGATGAGTTGATCCTACAGAGGATTATTACTGGCTATAGGATGGTGATTGATTTTAGGAAGTTGAATAAAGCCACTAGGAAAGATCATTACCCTTTGACTTTTATCGACCAAATGCTAGAAAGACTATCCAAACACACACACTTATCCTTTCTAGACGGTTATTCTCGTTTCTCCCAAATACCAGTTGCACAATCTGATCAGGAGAAAACCACTTTCACCTGCCATTTCGGTACCTTTGCTTATAGACGTATGCCTTTTGGCTTATGTAATGCACCTGCCACCTTTCAAAGATGTATGATGGCTATATTCTCTGACTTTTGTGAAAAGATTGTCGAGGTTTTCATGGATGACTTCTCCGTTTATGGGTCTTCCTTTGATGATTGCCTCAGCAACCTTGATCGAGTCTTCCAGAGATGTAAAGACACCAATCTTGTCTTGAATTGGGAGAAGTGCCACTTTATGGTTAATGAAGGCATCGTCTTAGGACATAACATTTCTGAAAGAGGTATTGAAGTCGATATGGCTAAGGTTGATGCAATCGAGAAAATGCCATACCCCACAGATATCAGAGGGATAAGAAGTTTCCTTGGTCATGTTGGTTTCTATAGAAGGTTCATCAAAGACTTCTCTAAGATTTCTAGGCCTCTTACCAATCTCTTGCAAAAGGATATTCCTTTTGTCTTTTATGATGATTGTGAGGAAGCCTTCGAAATACTTAAGAGGGCTTTGATAACTGCACCTATTGTCCAACCACCTGATTGGAACTTGCCTTTTGAGATCATGTGTGACGCTAGTGATTATGCTATTGGTGCTGTTCTAGGGCAAAGAGTTGATAATAAGTTGAATGTTATTCACTATGCTAGTAAAACTCTAGACAGTGCCCAGAGAAACTATGCCACTACGGAAAAGGAATTTTTAGTAGTCGTGTTTGCGTGTGAAAAGTTCACGTCTTACATAGTTGATTCCAAAGTCACTATTCACACTGATCATGCTGCCATTAAGTACCTCATGGAGAAGAAGGACGCTAAACCTAGACTTATTAGATGGGTTCTCTTGCTACAAGAATTTGATTTGCACGTTGTCGACAGAAAGGGTGCTGATAACCTAGTAGCAGATAACTTGTCTATGTTGGAGAACGTTCTGGATGACCCACAACCTATTGATGATAGCTTTCCCGATGAGCAATTGAATGTCATCAATGCTTCACATAGTGCACCGTGGTATGCTGATTATGCAAACTATATCGTTGCCAAATACATACCATCTAGTTTCACGTACCAGCAAAAGAAGAAATTCTTCTTTGACTTGAGACATTACTTTTGGGATGATCCTCACCTTTATAAGGAAGGAGTAGATGGTGTTATTAGACGTTATGTACCTGAACATGAACAGGGACAGATCCTACATAAGTGTCACTCCGAGGCCTACGAAGGACACCATGCGGGAGATAGAACTGCACACAAGGTATTGCAATAAGGTTTCTATTGGCCCACTCTCTTCAAGGATGCTCATAAGTTTGTCCTGTCTTGTGAAGAATGTCAAAGAATAGGTAATATTAGCAAACGTCAGGAAATGCCTATGAACTATTCACTTGTCATTGAACCATTTGATGTCTGGGGCTTTGATTATATGGGACCTTTTCCAAAATCCAATGGGTATACTCACATCTTAGTTGCAGTTGATTACGTCACTAAGTGGGTAGAAGCTATCCCCACTAGTAGTGTTGATCACAACACTTCTATCAAGATGTTGAAAGAAGTTATCTTCCCTAGGTTTGGAGTCCCTAGATATCTGATGACCGACGGTGGTTCACACTTCATTCATGGTGCTTTCCGTAAAATGCTTGCTAAGTACGATGTCAACCATAGAATTGTGTCTCCCTATCACCCTCAGTCCAGTGGTCAAGTAGAGCTAAGTAATAGAGAGATTAAACTGATTCTGCAAAAGACTCTCAACAGGTCTAGAAAGAATTGGTCTAAGAAGCTCGATGATGCACTGTGGGCTTATAGAACTGCCTATAAGAATCCCATGGGCATGTCTCCGTACGAAATGGTGTATGGGAAAGCATGTCATTTACCTCTTGAGCTAGAGAATAAAGCTTATTGGGCAATCAAAGATCTCAACTTTGATTTCAAACTTGCCGGTGAGAAGAGGTTATTTGATATTATCTCGCTTGATGAGTGGAGAGCTCAGGCATATGAGAATGCCAAGTTGTTCAAAGAGAAGGGTAAGAGGTGGCATGATAAGAGGATACAAAAGCGTCAGTTCAATGTAGGTGATTATGTCTTGCTATATAACTCTCGTTTAAGATTCTTTGCAGGCAAGCTTCTCTCTAAATGGGAAGGTCCCTATGTTGTTGAGGAAGTATATCGTTCCGGTGCTATCAAGATCAACAACACGGAAGGTAATTGTTCGAGAGTGGTAAATGGGCAGAGAATCAAGCATTATATCTCAGGTACTCCCATAAATGTTGAAAGCAATATCATCAATACCATAACTCCGGAAGAATACCTTAGGGACACTTATCAACCTGTTTCAGACTCCGAAAACGAAGAGGTATGTGATTCGGTAAGAAAAGAGAGTCCAAAACTTTTCCAGTAGGAAATTTTCTCCGTTTTGTAATATTTGAAAAAAATACAAAAATTGGAAGTAGTCCGGGAAGTGAGCGAGGAGGCGACAAGCCTGCACAGCGCGGGCCTACCCCCTGGCCACGCCATGAGGGCTTGTGGCCACCTCGTGCGCCTCCCGGACTCTGTTTTCGTTCAGGGGACTCCGTCTGGTCTGGAAAAAATCATTATATATACTCCGATTTCCACTGTTTTTTGTTTCGAGCGTGTTTTCTGCCGCAGATCTAGGTCAAGATGTCTTCTCAGGATTCAGAGGGGGAGAGCTATGTGGCTGATTACCTTGCTAACCCCAAGGTCTATGGGGACTTGGAGTCATATGGCTGGACCACCGATGAGGAAGAAGACTATGATCCAAAGGGGAAGGAACAAACGAGTTCCGATGAAGAGGAGGCTCCTCTACCTCAACCTGGACGCACTCATGTGGAGTTCAAGAAGTCAAGCCTCCCTGACCAAAGAAAAAGCCTAAGACCTTGTTTATCCCTTCTAGTTTCTTACAGGAGAGTAAGCAGGAGCTTTGCCATAGAGTGTTGAAGCTGGAGGAGGAAAATGATGATTTGAGGGAGCAGAACTTTATGCTCAAGTGGAAATTAGACAAGCTCAAGACCGCTTCAACAACTGCTCCACCATCACCACCAAAGGAAGACAACCGAGCATTGCATTGGGCAATCCCCTTGGCTTTTGCCAAGCTTGGGGGAGTTGCCCCGGTATCGTATCACCATCACATATTTTGCTTTTACCTTTGTTTTAGTTTTCCTTTTCAGTTTTCTCTTTTTCTAGTTGAGCAAAGTCTTAGTGTTTTAGTTTTGAGTTTTGCTTTGTGTCACCCCTGATGTATTCTTGCTCGTGAGCCATATAATAAAGAGTGTCTTAGTTGAAGGCTTTGCCTCTTGCCATGATCAAAAGAGTGAGAATAGAACAAAAGCATGAAAGATCATGTAGTGATCTCATGGGAAGTGATGGCTCCGCATATAAAAAGAATGAGGATTGAAACTTGTTGAGGGTAGGCAAACGTAGACCTTGGTCATTGTTGCAATTAATAGGAAGTGATAAAGAAGGAGAGGTTCACATACAAATATATCATCTCTGACACCATCTATGATTGTGAACACTCACTAAACTATTGCATGCCTAGAAGTAGATGTTGGACAAGGAAGACAACATAATAAATTGTGTTTGCTTGGCTCCGAAAAATGTTATGTGATTAGAGATCCCTTAGCATGTGACGATTGCTTCCACCTCACATTAGCCAAACCTCCCGCACCAAGTAGGGATACTACTTGTGCATCCATAAACCTTCAAACCAGTTTTGCCATGAGTGTCCACCATACCTACCTATGGATTGAATAAGATCCCTCAAGTAAGTTGTCATCGGTGCAAGCAATAAAAATTGCTCTCTAATATGTATGATCTATTAGTTTGTGGAAAATAAGCTTTATACGAACCTGTGATGAGGAAGACATAAAAGCGATAGTCTGCATAATAAAGTTCTTTATCACAGGAGGCAATATAAAGTGACGTTCCTCCGCAGTAAGAGTACACACATCCAAACCTCAAAAGCGCATGACAACCTCTGCTTCCCTCTGCGAAGGGCCTATCTTGTACCTTTACTTTTTGCCCTTGAAAGAGTCATGGTGATCTTCACCAATTCCCTTTTTTTCCTTTGTCTTGGCTACCGTCACATGCTTATATTCATATGTAAACTTGGAGGTAGGCATTCATGAATTATTATTGTTGACATTACCCTTGGGGTAAGCACTTGTGAGGCAATACTATAAGCCCCTATCTTTCTCTGTGTTCAGCTGAAACTTTGATCTCATGAGTACCACGTGAGTTGTAGCAATTGTAGAGAACGAAAGAATGATTGAGTATGTGGATTTGCTTTACAAGCTCTTATTTGACTCTTTCTGATGTTGTGATAAATTGCAATTGCTTCAATGACTAAAGGCTATCCGTTGTTACTTCTCGGTAAGGTTCTTGATCCATGCTTTACTTTGTGAAGGAATTATCACTTTAGCATGAGAGATTATATGTTGGTATGCTGTTCTGATCATGATCATGATGCATGCATGTTCGTATCTTGTTTTGTCGACACCTCTCTCCCTAAACATGTGGACATATTTATTGAGCTCGGCTTTCGCTTGAGGACAAGCGAGGTCTAAGCTTGGGGGAGTTGATAAGTCCATTTTGCATCATGTTTTCATGTTGATATTTATCGCTTCCTTGGCTGTTATTTCACTTCACGGTACTATTCTTATGCCTTTTCTGTCTTATTTTGCAAGGTTTACATGAAGAGGGAGAATACCGGCAACTGGAATTCAGGCCTTAAAGTGAAGCAAAGTTGAGATACCTATTCTGCGCAACTCCAAATGCCGTGAAAATCAACGGAGATTTTTTCCCAATATATAAAAAATACTGGGCTGAAGAAGTACCGGAGGAGGGCCAGGGGGTGGCCACAAGCCTGCACGGCACGGCCACCCCCCAGGCCGCGCCATGGGGGCTTGTGGGCACCCTGTTTGCCCACTTGCCCCCCTCTTTTGCTATATGGAGGGTTTCGTCCAGAAACAAATCAGAAGGGAGCTATTCATGGTTTCGCCGCCGCCACGAGGCGGAACTTGAGCAGAACCAATCTAGAGCTCTGGTAGGACGATCCTATCGGGGAAACTTCCCTCTCGGAGGGGGAAATCGTCGCCATCGTCATCACCAACACTCCTCTCATCAGAGGGGACTCATCACCATCAACATCTTCATCAACACCATCTGATCTCCAAACCCTACTTCATCTCTTGTAACCAATCTCCGTCTCGCGACTCCGATTGGTACTTGTAAGGTTGATAGTAGTGTTGATTACTCTTTGTAGTTGATGCTAGTTGGATTACTTGGTGGAAGAGTTTATGTTCAGATCCTTGATGCTACTCATTACACCTCTGATCATGATTATGATTATGCTTTGTGAGTAGTTACTTTTGTTCCTGAGGACATGGGATAAGTCATGCTAATAATAGTCATGTGAATTTGGTATTCGTTCGGTATTTTGATATGTTGTATGTTGTTTTTCCTCTAGTGGTGTTTTGTGAACGTCGACTACATAAAACTTCACCATTATTTGGGCCTAGAGGAAGGCATTGGGAAGTAGTAAGTAGATGATGGGTTGCTAGAGTGACAGAAGCTTAAACCCTAGTTTATGCATTGCTTCATAAGGGGCTGATTTGGATCCACTAGTTTAATGCTATGGTTAGACTTTGTCTTAATTCTTCTTTCGTAGTTGCGTATGCTTGCGAGAGGGATTAATCATAAGTGGGATGCCTGTCCAAGTAAGGGCAGTACCCAAGCGCCGGTCCACTCACATATCAAACTATCAAAGTAACGAACGCGAATCATATGAACATGATGAAACTAGCATGACAGAAATTCCCGTGTGTCCTCGGGAGCGTTTTTCCTCTTGTAAGGCTTTGTCCAGGCTTGTCCCTTGCTACAAAAGGGATTGGGCCACTTTGCTGCAGCGTTGCTACTTTTGTTACTTGTTGCTCGCTACGAATCATATCACCACACAATCACTTGTTACCGACAATTTCAGATTTTTCCTTGCTGAAAACCACTTGTCAGATCCTTCTGCTCCTCATTGGGTTCGACACTCTTACTTATCGAAAGGACTACGATTGATCCCCTATACTTGTGGGTCATCAATGACCTGTTGTCGTCGCCGTGGAGGAGAGTGCATTGTGCCCGTGGGAGCCCCAACCTTCTTTGTACGCTCTTGAGCGCGCTTGCTGGGGGATTGTTTCGACGTCCCTGCCTGCTGCGGCTGGTCTCCATTGGTGACTGCGAGGAGGCTTTGAATTGTGGCTCTCCACTCCTCTTGCTTGTATGACATTGGAGGGAAATCTAGGAGCAGTTGGGCTCGCTTCAAGGCTTCCGCCCGTGCGGGTGGCGGCGAGATGTGCGAGGACCTCGAGGGGCTCTTACTCCTAACCGTGTTAGAATGAGCTCCCTGTTGGTCACGCGGTGGCTCGCCAGCTCGTGCTGTAACAGAGCGGGTACGCCTGCTCGACGTACCTCGATAACGGGGTCCAGGGGCCCCCTTAGGTGCGGGCGGATCGCTGCCCAACTGGGGCGATCCGTCCCGTGTGGCCTGAGAAGGCCGCGACGCGTGTGCTTGCGTGGGCGCCTTGAAAGGCGCCGGCGCGTCTTTGGACGTGGCCACGCCGTTGGTTGGTCGCGCGGCTGCGTCCTTTGACACATCAGGGCGAGGATGATCTCCGCGGCCGCGGGCGACTCCACTCGCCTGGGTTTGTTCTCCAAACTGATGCGGAAGCTCGGGGCCTCCACCTCCTTGTCCTGCGCCCGTACCTTCTCCTGCCCCCGCCGGGGCCGGAGGGCTGGGTGCGGGAGCGTTGGTTGCTGGAGCGCCCCTTCTCTTGGGGGCCATGGCGATGAAGAAGAGGTGGTGCACTGATGGCTAGGTCAGGTTAACGCAACCTTCCCCCCTACCTGGCGCGCCAAAGATGTCGGCGGT
The DNA here is from genome assembly GCF_904849725.1 of Hordeum vulgare subsp. vulgare. Classification (NCBI taxonomy): domain Eukaryota; kingdom Viridiplantae; phylum Streptophyta; class Magnoliopsida; order Poales; family Poaceae; genus Hordeum; species Hordeum vulgare. The sequence goes on from NC_058520.1 coordinate 198,006,995, forward strand.
GCGAGGTCGACACCTATGGGAATCCACATGAAACCCTTGTAATCGTAGGGCGGGAGAGGTGATGTCAAGGGCAGAGCTAAGGATCAGCACCCGGCAAGCCTTTTTACCCAGGTTCTGGCCACTTACACGTAAAACCCTACGTCCTGCTTGTCTGGTTGTATTAAGCGTTTTGTTGTTATTTCTTACACTAACTGTTGATAACCTTCTTCTGGGCCAATGTACAAAGAGTCTAACCCCTTATGAATGATATAAGGGCCTCCTTTTATAGGCAAAGGGGTCACCTACAGTGCTCGGTGGTGGGTTCACGAGAAAATACAGTGAACCTAGGGTGGTGCTTATCCATCTACCGCTGTCAGGTGCATTAAATGAACGTCTTGTCCTTGTAGCGATGTGCTGGTGAAGACACGTATCCAGGTGTTTCGACACCTGGATGCTGCACTGGCGCATGCGGAATGCATGGAACTTGGGGGGTGGTGGCACTATGGCAAGCGCGGTCGCCATCTAGTGCCTAGCCCCGTCATCCCGGCAAGGGAGCTTGCCGGGGCCTTGGGGCCTCGTCCCGGCAAGGGAGTTTGCCGGGGGACTTCGCTCGTCATCCCGGCTAGGGAGGCTTGCCGAGGTCTTGTACTTGGTGAGTTCATCAAGCCCATCAAATGGGTGTGGCCTTGGTTATCTTCCCGGCAAGGCAGGCTTGCCGAGGTCTTGGTAATCTTCGGGGTTGTATCTTGTCTGGGTCTTGCCATGCCCCGCCGACAGGTGCTCTTTGCGCCTATGCACAAGTCTGGGGCACTAGGGACCCCGGTCTTTAGTGCACCGACACCAAGCCATCATAAAACCCTCCGGCAACAGCAATGGCAGCAAGCCTAACAACTTCGGGCGGGTCACCTACTTTGGGTGTGGTCAACCTGGACACATCTCGAGGTAGTGCCCCAACAAGAAACTTGATGCACCACACCCCGATGCACCAAATCAAGGACATGGTCGTGGAGCACCAGCCAGAAGCCATCTCCTCGCAACCCGCCCTACAATGGCCAGGGTTGTGTGAATCACGTCTCCGCATAGGAATCCCAGTAGGACACGGATTGCATACTGGGTACGTTCCTTGTCAACTCAACTCCAGCAACAATACTTTTTGATTGTGGTGCTTTGCATTCTTTTGTCACCCAAAAGTTTGCGCTGGAGAGTGGCTTGAAGCCTACACTCCCGAATGGTCATATGTTGGTACAAACCCCACTTGCAGTACTGAGGACCAATCCAGGGTGTAGAGGAGTTGGGAACAACATCAACGGGGTAGACTTCGTAGCAGATCTCATCGTCCTTAAGTCGCAAGGCTTGGATGTGATCCTTGGTATGGATTGGATACCAAGCACCAAGGCATGTTGGACTGTGCCAAGAGGACTATTACTATGATCAGTGACCAAGGAGTCGAGGTCAAGTATGTTTCCAAACCCACCTCCACTCAAGCCCCTCAGGTTAATTTCCTTTCGGGAATTGAGTTGGATCAAGTGCCAGTGGTATGTGAGTACCTGGATGTCTTTCATGACGAACAACCCAGGATGCCTCCCGACCAAGACATCTGAGTTTATTATTAAACTAATGCCCGAATCAAGACCCATCTATAAGAAGCCCTAGAGAATGGGGTCCGAGGAATTGGAAGAGTTGAAGAAACAACTGGCCGAGCAGCTCAGGAAATGATTTATTTGCCCTAGTGCCTTTCCTTGGGGATCACCTATTCTATTCGTGTTGACTATCAGACTCCGTGTCGACTATCGTTCCCTCAACGAAGTCACAATAAAGAACAAGTATCCAGTCACGAAATTTGAAGACCTGTTCGATCAGTTGAATTGTGATAAAGGGTTCTCCAAGATCGACCTCAGCTCTGGGTACTACCAACTAAAGATCCGACCCAAGCATATTTCCAAGACGACATTTGTAACCAGATATGGCCTATAAGAGTGCACGATCATGTCATTTGGGTCGACCAATGCCCCAGCCGACTTCATGTACCTCATGAACAAAGTCTTCATGGAGTATATGGACAAGTTTGTCGTCATCTTCATCGACGACATACTCATCTTCTCCAAGACTGAAGAAGAGCATGAGCAACACTTGATGATGGTGCTAGAAAAACTTCGAGAGCACTAACTTTATGCCAAGCTCAGCAAATGCGAATTTTGGCTGCGTGAAGTTGGGTTCTTAGGTCATGTGATGGCAGCGGATGGATGCTAGCTCTTGAGCTTGCGTTGGTTTTTCCCTTGAAGAGGAAAGGGTGATGCAGCACAACAGCAGTAAGTATTTCCCTCAGTTTGAGAACCAAGGTATCAATCCAGTAGGAGTATCAAGGCAAGTCTCCAAAGTACCTGCACAAAAACAAACAAACTTGCACCCAACGTTATAAAGGGGTTGTCAATCCCTTCAGGATTGATTCCAAGGTGAGATCTGAAGGTGGAAAGTGCAACAAAGTGAAAGTGTAGAGCTGACAATATTATGTGAAGTAGACCCAGGGGCCATAGTCTTCACTAGAGGCTTCTCTCGTGATAGCAAGTATTAAGGTGGGTGAACGAGTTACTGTCGAACAATTGATAGAATCGCGCAAAGTCATGATGATATCTAAGGCAATGATCATACGTGTAGGCATCACGTCCGAGACAAGTAGACCGATACTTTCTGCATCTACTACTATTACTCCACACATCGACCGCTATCTAGCATGCATCTAGTGTATTAAGTTCATAACAAACAGAGTAACGCCTTAAGCAAGAAGACATGATGTAGAGGGATAAATTCATGCAATAGATATAAATCCATCTTTTTACCCTTGATGGCAACAATGTGATGCGTGCCTCGCTACCCCTTCTGTCACTGGGTGAGGACACCCCACGGTATGAACCCAAAACCAAGCACTTCTCCCATTGCAAGAATTATAGATCAAGTTGGCCAAACGAAACCCACAGCTCGAAGAGAATTACAAGGATACGAAATCATGGATATAAGAGATCAGAGGAAACTCAAATAATATTCATAGATGATCTGATCATAAATCCACAATTCATCGGATCTCGACAAACACACTACAAAAGAAGATTACATCGGATAGATCTCCATGAAGATAATGGAGAACTTTGTATTGAAGATCCAAGAGAGAGAAGAAGCCATCTAGCTACTAGCTATGGACCCGAAGGTCTATGGTGAACTACTCATGCATCATCGGAGAGGCAATGATGTTGATGAAGAAGCCCTCCTTGTCCGAATCCTCCCTCCGACAGGGCACCAAAACGTGCCCCAGATGGGATCTTGTGGAGACAGAAGCTTGCGGCGACGAAAAAGTATTTTCGTGGCTCTCTCTCGTGGTTTCAGATTTTTGGAGAATTGATAGGCGGAAGAAGTAGGGCAGGAGAGCCACGGGGAGCTCACAAGCCTGCTAGGCCCGCCCCCCTAGGCCGGGCCTGGTGGGCTTGTGACCTCCTCCAAGGTCCCCTGCCTTGGTTATCAAGTCTCCTGCGTGTCTTCTGTTATAGAAAAAATCATTCCGCATGTTTTATTCCGTTTGGACTCCGTTCAATATTCTCCTCTGAAAAAGGTCAAAAACACGGAAAAAACAGGAACTGGCACTGGGCACTGAGTTAATAGGTTAGTCCCAAAAAAGATATAAAATAGCATATTCATGCATACAAAACATCCAAAGTTGACAAGATAATAACATGGAACCATCAAAAATTATAGATATGTTGGAGACGTATCAATGGATTGTTAGTCGATCCCACCGAGGTTGCATTAGCGACGAAGTGGAATGCACCAACCAATGTGAAGGAAGTCAGAAGCTTCATCGGACTCGCGGGGTACTACCACAAGTTCGTTGAAGGATTCTCCAGCATCACCCGACCTATGACTCAACTCTTGAATAAGGAAAAAAAGTTCAAGTGGACGCCGAAGTGCGCACAAAGCTTCCAAGAGCTCAAGAAAAGATTGACGACAGTCCCAATTCTGGCTACCCGTGATATTCACAAGGAGTTTGTGATATACTACGATGCATCGAGGACCGAACCCGGTGGTGTCCTGATGCCAGAAGGTAGGGTCATGGCATATATATCCCAACAGGTGCGCCCTCATTAGGAGAACTGCACCACTCACGACCTTGAGTTGGCGGCAGTGGTTCATGCCTTGAAGACGTGGCGACATTACCTTCTGGGAAGCGATGTGAGATATACACCGACCATAAGTGTTTGAAGTATATTTTCACTTAGAAGGAATCGAACATGAGGCAGCGAAGATGGTTGGAGTTGATTAAATATTATGACCTCAATATTCAATACCACCCCGGAAAGGCCAATGTAGTAGCGGATGCCTTGAGCAGAAAGGCTTGCACCTTGAATGCTATGATCAAGGAAATGCTACCCGCCCTATATGAAGAACTTGAGAGCTTCAAATTGGAGCTAGTTGCACCAGGATTCCTAGCCAACCTCGAAGCGAAGCCTACACTGATGGACGATATTGAGGAGGCCCAAAAGGGACACGACAACATCGAAGGTATCAATAAGAAAATAAAGGATGACAAGGCCCCAGGATTCTTCATGGACGAGCAGGGAGTCATGTGGTTTGGGAACCGCATTTGCGTACCCAACAAAGCTAACCTCAAGAACCCAATCTTGCAAGAAGCACACGACACTCCCTATTCTATTCACCCTGGAGGAAGAAATATTTACCAAGACCTCAGGGCATATTCTGGTGGCATGGTATGAAGAGGGAAATAGCTTCGTATGTCGCTAAGTTTGACATATGCCAAAGGGCCAAGGCTGAGCACCAACGACCCGCTGGGCTGCTTGAGCCTATCAAAGTGCTAGAATGGAAGTGGGACACGGTGAGGATGTACTTCATCACCGGTCTGCCCAGATCAAGCAAAGGACATGACTCCATTTGGGTCATTGTCGATCACCTGACCAAGGTGGCCCACTTCATTCCCATCAACATCTCCTATGATGGGCGCAAGTTAGCCAATCTCTATATCGAGCATATCGTGAGTCTACACAGAGTTCCAAAGGAGATCGTGTCAGAACGAGGCACGCAGTTCACCTCAATATTCTCAAAGAAGTTTCAAAAAACCATGGGAACCAAGCTCTCCTTCAACACTGCCTTTCACCTTCAGACAAGCGGACAAAAAAACAAGTAAATCAGATACTCGAGGATATGCTCCGCGCTTGTGTTTTGGCATATGGAGCCAAATCGGAAGACTGTTTTCCCTTCATCGAGTTCTCCTACAACAACAGTTATCAGTCTAGCCTTCAGATGTAATCATTTGAGGTGTTGTATGGACACAAGTGCAACACCCCCTCAACCGTCCAGAGACCGGAGAAGGACTAATCTTTGGACCAGACATCCTCCGTGAAGCCGAAGAGCAAGTCCAACTTGTCACGGAATGTCTTGAAATCGCCAAGTCACGACAGAAGAGCTATGCCGATTCACATCGTCGTGAAGTGGACCTCAATACCAGATACTACGTATACCTCCGCGTCACGCCTCTCAAGGGAACAAAGCATTTCCACGTCAAGGGGAAGCTCACACCGAGATACATTGCCCCCTTCAAGATCACTGCAAGGCGAGGAGAAGTTTCTTACCAGCTAAAGCTACCTTCCGAGCTTTCGGGTGTGCACAACGTTTGTCATAACTCCGAAAGTGCCTCCAAAATCCCAACCGCCCGAACCTCTACAATGACATCTATCATCACACCATCGACCTTCAGCCAGACCTCACTTATGGCGAGAGACCGATTCACATCGTCGATGAAGCCGAGCATCGCACCCGAAGCCGCACCATCAAGTACTTCAAGGTTGAGTGGAGCAACCACACCGAAGCAGAAGCAACATGAGAGCGTGAAGACTACCTCAGATCCGAGTTCCCTTATCTTTTTAGCGCTTAGCATAGGAATCTCGCGGATGAGATTCTTGTAAGGGGGGTAGGTCTGTCACACACTGTGTTTGTACCACTTTGTCACATTATGTTTTGCAAAATTTGGAACCAATTAAAACTTTTAGAGTGGTTGCAATGACTGATTTGATTGCAACTTGCTTGTGTGCTTGATTGTGTTTTAATTCACCAAAACTATCTTCTCTCCAAAAGCTCTCCTCCTTGACCCCAAACCTTGCCCAATAATCATGCCATGTGTATAGGACCACAAACTATTCTTAATTAAACTTCCCAAAACCACAAAATAATTATTTTAAAAGTTATTTTCCTATTTTATTTAAACACCCTTTTTTTAGGCCAGAAATGGTATCTCATAGGGGAAAAATAGTTTCTTACCTTAAAAATATTTTAGAAAATTTAGGGAAATTCAGAGGACATTTATTTTCCACATATATGAGTTTCAACACCTGGTCATGTTCAAAATATCGGCAAAACCCCTCAAAACCTGTTCTACCTATTCTAAGCTTTTGAAACATTTCCAAATGAAATATTCTCAATAAATACGAGGAAAATTCTAGCATCTCCCACATGTTATATGAGGTGACCTTGCAAAGTTTCATCCCCATCCAAGTTGATTTAGTTCACCTAAGATACCCAAAACCCTTCCTGTCTAGAACCAAGTTTGAACAACTCTACATTGCGAAGTTTGCCCTATTGCTCTCAAACTTTGCACGAGTGATCTAGCCCCCAAATTAGGGTGCCACACCAAGTCGTGCATTTTTGGGAGTTGGTTTAATCATCTTGGTTCACAGAAATCTGATTCTGCCCATTTTTAGGGTTTTCCATGTCTACATTGCCAACCTTGCTCAAATAAGCTCAAACTTGGCGAATCCTACTATTTTTGTCCATCATTTAATCCTCTTAAATCTCACAACATATGGTGAGGTTTATCTTGCTCAAACCAGCATCAAACACCTTTTGGTGATTTAGTAAAATAGCTACTTTCACCCATTTACCTTCTTCCTTCACTCAAAACTTTTATCACAAGTCTGTTGTTTAGCCCCACATCTGCAACCGAGAGCCCCAACTCTAATTCGATGAGAGGAGGACAAAATCTTCAATTCCTTTACTGGTTCACTCCTGGCAGAGACTGCCTCTCCCTTTCGCTTTGACCACCACTTCTCTCCTCAGCTCCAAAGCATCCAAGGGGCATCTACAAAGCCCCCACACGCTAGTAGACATGGTGGGGGCGCGCCAGAGCGCGCTAGCATGTCGTGGCATGCCAAAACTATGCTCTGCATGTGCCACAATGCTCGCCCGCACCGAGAAAGGCCAGCCCCGGCGAGGCCTATCCCCCACACGCTGTCTGGCCTTGAGTGCCTCGACGATCAGTGCCAGCGCCGTGTCGGCCCCCTCCTCTCTTCCTTTCTCCTGCCCGTGGTGATGCGTGCCCGCGCCTGCCCAACGTGGTCAGGTGGTGCTTGCCACCGCGACAAGCCAGGAGCTAGCCCCGCTCCCCTCAATTCCTTTTTCGGGCGTAAACCACGCCCACAAGGACAACGGGCTCATTCATGAGCCTTCTCTCCTCCTCTAGATGTTGCCACGGACTCACCGATGCACCACCTTCCGGTGGACCGGGCCCTACCTATATAAAGCCCACTCGGCCTATCTCCCCCTCTGGAACCTTTCTCCCACCTCCAAACGACTGCCCAATTACCCTACTTGAGCTCCCCGAGCACGAGTGCTCGAGATCGACCGAGGCGCCACCACGTCTCGGCTCTGTCGATATCGGGACACAAGCCCGCTCCGGCCTCCATTTCTCCTCCATGGTGACCGCAACAAGCCCCAACCACATCTCCACCTTTTCCCCGCTCCTTTTCCTCCACTGAACATCGGCACCAACCACCTCCCAACACCCTCCGTCGCGGCCTCCTCGCCACCGGCCACTCTGACCACCTCAACTACTCCCTCGACCTTCATCCGAACGGCAGGAGTGCAAGGATTCTGTTCGTGTGCTCGCCTTCTCTCGCCACCGACGGAGGTGACATCGTTGAGCTCCTCCCCCTTCTGTCCCGAGGTAGAAGACGACCCCGACATGGGGACCCTACATGCCAGCCTCTATCTCTCTCTCTCCCTCTCCTAGTTGCTGACCACACGGCCCCGTGCGTCAGGTTCAAACCTGATAGCGCGCGTGCCTGGGCTGGTTGGCTGGGTGGCTGTCTGGCTCGCTGGCTCGGGCGGCCCAGCTATTGGCCGAGTCTGGCCGAGGGTGTTGTGACCCTTTTTTTTATTATTTTCTCGCATCTGCCAAATATTCCATAGGGAAAAATAATCCTCCAAATCCAATTATTTTTCCACCATAAATCTTGTAAAAATATGTAGTATTTAATAACACTACTTGTGTAATTTTTACAAAATCTTTTATACACAGTTTTATTTCGAAACCTAGTTTTAAGTATTTTTAGCCTCTGTTAAAATAGATTTCAAAACCTTTTTCACTCCAAAACCAGAGATAACTATTTTTAGATGTGAACTTAGTATTTTACACAGCAGGGTAACATTTTAGGAGTGAGTTTTGTGTTCTGTTTTTGTTGTGGTACTTATTATTGTTATTACTATCACAATGATGGGTGGAGTATGAGAAAAAGGTGATGACATGGGAAAGATGATGCTTGAGCTAAGTCACGTGACTTGGCATGATGGGTGGACATGGGATGTTCGACCCTGAGTTGATATTGATATCTGTAATGTGTTCATTGGGTTACCGCCGTGCCTTCTGATGCATGTCGCCCAAGAATTTGATCACGTTGTTGCACTAGAGAAAACCCTGCTTTTTGCCGAAACAACATACTAGTGTTATGTCATATTTCGTTATTGCCTTGTTCCACACCATGGGTGGCTTGCGAGTACATTCAAAGTACTCATTATCTTGCCACTGGTTATTTAATTTGCCAGACATGGAAGAACCAGAGTTTGGAAAAGAGTTTGTCAGGGACGAACATGCCATCTAGGACACTTCCTAGTCAGAATGCATGTAGGTTAACGCAGATGGCATGGGTTCACGCTATCAACCAAGTTATTCACATTCAGTTGTGTGTTGTTGTGTCGGCTTTGAGGTTGTATTTATGTAATGACTTGGCCCTAATGGCCCTATTAGTATCAGACGTTATGTATGGATGTAAGACTCTTGTTATTCAGTATTTGTGTGTTCAGTGAGCATTGTTCTCTGGGATCACTATACACGTGCATTAGGCAATCTCGACTTACAACTCGGGGTCCCCACAACCGGATCCTAGCAAACACCCCGCAAAAGAGGATTACATCAGATAGATCACCGCGAGAATCGCGAGAAACATTGTATTGAAGATCACAAAGAGAGAAGAAGCCATCTAGGTACTAGCTATGGACCCGTAGGTCTATGGTGGACTACTCACACGTCATCACGGAGGCGGCAAGATTGATGTAGATGGCCTCCATGATCAATTCTCCCTCTGGTGGGCATCGAAAAATGTCTCTAGATGGGATCGCGGCAGAACAGAGACTTGCGGTGGTGGAAAAAGTGTTTTTGGTCGCTCTATAGAGTTTTCGGAATATTTTGGGATTTATAGAAGTGGAATTAGGCCAAGAGGGCTGACGAGGGAGCCACAAGCCTGGTGGGCGCACCCTACCCCAGGGTGCACCCTCCAGACTTGTCGCCTCTTTGTGCGGCATCTGCCCCCCCCCCCCCCCCCCCGAAGCTTCGTGGGTCCAAATTCTTCCAGAAAAAATCAACCCAAAAAGTTTCATCGTGTTTGGTTCTCTTTGGTCTTCATTTTCTGCAAAAGTAAAAAACATGCAAAAAATGAATTCACACTATGCACTCGATTAATAGGTTAGTCCCAAAAATTGATATAAAATAGCATATTATTACATATAAAGTATCCAAGATTGATAATATAATTGCGTAAAACAACCAAATAAAGATATTTTGTATACATATCAACATCCCCGAGCTTAATTCCTACTCATCCTCGAGTAGGTAAATGATAAAATCAGAATTTTTGATGTGGCATCCTACCCAACATGCAATCTCTTTTAGATATGATCATTGAGAAACGAGAATAATTGATATCAACGTAATAATATCCATGAATATAAGAAGCATAATCATTCATTTTCAAAATATATGATATGTTATTCCCTTCTCATTTTATCATATTAGCATGACATGACTATGTCTTCACCACATACGTATAAATAATCAGCGCCTCGGTGCCAAACCAAGCAATTGGATTGTACTTCTAACGCGCGTCAGCATTTTCAACTCCATGCAGTACATGAGCGTGAACCATGGATATAACATATATGTGGAATGAAGTATGGTGCTAAATATCAAAGGAGTCAAAATTGGAAGAAAGTCTCGCACTGACTAGGCAGGCTAACGGGCTATGGAGATTCCCACCAATCGATATCAATGTGACGAGTAGGGATTGCCATGCAATGGATGCACTACAGATATAAGTGTATGCAAGCTCAAATGAATCTAAGTGGATGTGCATCCAACTTGCGTGATCATGGAGACCTCGAGCATTTGCGGAATCCCGTCATCGGAATATACAATCCAAGTTCTATAATGAAAAATTCCCACTAGCATATAAAAATGACAACTCGGGAGACTCTCTATATAAAGAACATGGTGCTACTGACCACAAGTGTGGTAAAAAAATAGTAATATTACCCATTTTCTCGTTCCTCTCATTTATTTATTTATTTTATTTAATTTTCCATGGTGGGCTTTCTCTTTTTTCCTCCCCCTCATTTTTCTTTTCTCTCTATTTTTTTATTTTTCGTCACGAGTCTCCTCACGACTTGTGGGGGAATCATAGTCTCCATCATCCTTTCCTCACTCATACAATGCTCCAATAACAATGATCATCACACTTTTATTTACTTACTACTCAATATTACAACTCGATAGAGATATACAAGATGAATCTATATGAATGCCTCTGGGAGTGTACGAGGACATGCAATGATATATTGTAACATGAAAACAATTATGAACAGGCTTTGCCACAAATACTATGTCAACTATATGATCATGCAAAGCAATATGATGTGGGACACACAAGTATGTGATAGAATGGTGTAAACAGTGATGGAAGTCAATTATATCTCAAAATGGCTATGGAAATGCCATGATAGGTAGGTATGGTGGCTCTTTGGAGGAAGATATAAGGAGGCTTATGTGTGATAGAGCGTATCATATCACGGGGTTCGTATGCACCAGCAAAGGTTGCACCGACTCTCGAGGTGAAAATGGGCAATGCACGGTACCGAAGATGCTAGCGAAGTGCGGAAAGGTGAGAGTGCGTATACCCGTGGACTCACATTAGTCATAAAGAACTCATATACGTATTGTAAAGCCTATTAGCTCTGTTAAGGCAAAGTACTATTGCATGCGCCTATGTAGGAGGTTGGTAGGAGTTAACCATTGTGCGGCCCTGATTCGAACAACACGATATGATTTCATTTCAGACATAAAAATGTTCACACGTCATCACCATGCCATGACCAATATTTAGATGAGAAGTAAATAACAAGCTTTAATACCGATATTCTTACTAACCAATGATCATGAACTCATATCCTTTGATATTACTACATCAATATAATTAACCCACACATATCTTCTCACGTCAACTACATGAAAGTTTTCATTATATCCTCCTTGAATATATATCCTTTTTGGACTAGTCTTATAACACTTGCACATTACCATCCCTATTGTTAAGACTCTCAAATAGATTTAAGTGAAGCATGAGAGTACAATTATTTCTCTAGAAGTTTACACTATCGTTCTTTAAAAATATATAAGTGAAGCACTAGAACAACTGCCTCATTCAAAACATATAAGTGAAGAACATATAGTATTCTAACAAATTATGATGAACATGCATCTCTCACAAAGATGTTTGTCCAGAAAACAATGATTGTGGCAAATTAGAAGGAAAGCAAATTATAATACACGATGCTCCGAGCAAAACTCATATCATGTGATGAATAAAAATATAGCTCCAAGTGACATACCGATAGAATGGAGATGAAAGAGGGGGTGCCTTCCGGGGGATCCCCAAGCTTATAGGCTTTGGTCTTCCTTGAGTATTACCTTGGGGTGTCTTGCGAATCCCCAAGCTTAGGGTCTTGTAGCTCGTTATTCCTTTATCCATCGTTGTCTCACCCAAAACTTGAAAACTTCAGCACACAAAACTCTAGATATATTGTAAATCATAAACTTTAGATACTATTGTAAATTGATTCATATTTACTTATTTCATAAGGTATTATATTATAACTTCTCCATGACTTATACTCCATGATATAATCCATATCATCATCAAAACGAGCAAACTATGCAAGCAAAAAACAGAATATGTTTAAAGCAGAACAATTTGTAATTATCAGAACCAAAACTATAATTATGTAACTCCGACAATTCTGAAACGTTAGAATAACATGGGAACTGTGTATACCAATTATTTTTTATAAAATCAGATCAAAAAGGCGTTCCAGTAGAATCACAAATATTCTGAAGTGGACGTAAGAGTTTCTGTTTTTGCACAAGATCAATTCTACTATGTTCCAAATCATCCCAAAGGCTTTACTTCAAACAAACACTAACTAAGACATAAAAAGACATCATTACAGTAGCAATAATCATGTCATCACACTAAAATAGAAGATAAAATCAAAAAATTAAGATAACTATTGGGTTGCCTCCTAACAAGTGCTATTGTTTTATGCCCCTAGCTAGGCATAATGCATAGTATGAAGTGTTGGCTTACCAAATCTTAGAGGAACTATTGCTGCTACGGCTTGGTATTTATGGTTGGAGCGAATAAAGTTTACCCATGGAGATCAGACCTAGAATGCTACCCAAATCTAGTTAGTCGTGAGGGGCCTTGCAGCAAACTTTGTGATCTCTTGTAAACCCAAGGCAAAGGTGTAACCGGCACCCTCGAGTAGACCAAGAGCAGGCTACATGAAGCTTAGTGTGGATGCTAGCTTTGACAATGATCTTTTAGAAAGAACGGTCGATGTTGTCCTCCGGGACCATAAGGGGAAGTTTGTGGCAGCAGCAAATGAACGGTTGAATTGCTGCTATGATCCATTTTTGGCTTAAGCAATTCGAGTCACATTTGGATTGAATCTCGCTAAGATGGTGGGGTATAGAAAAATAGAAGTGAAGCCACGTAATGTGGAAGTGGTACCGGCCTTAAAAGATGGTACTTCTAGATCGGTTGCTAGTGTCGTTTTTAATGACTATTATTATATGTTGTTATATTTTAATCATGTTATGTTTGAACATTGTAATAGGGAGAGAAACCAAGTTGCTTATGAACTAGCTAGGCTAACTAAGTACTCTTCCCCTAGTATCTCGATGGACTGTCCTCCTAATCAGGTGGTTCCCTTGGTTGTAAGCGATGCTATTCTTGTGACCAAATAAAGGATGAACCAGTTTTCAAAGAAATGTGTGGCCATCCTTCATGTTCAGTCCATAAGTAGCCTCACAATAGATTCATATGATGGTTTAATTCTATTTATAGGGAAGTGTTCTATCCCATTTGTTTAATGGGAATTGGAATCTTATATTTCCTCCCTTCGTATCAATAATAACACGAGTAGTTGGTAGGAAAGGTCTACGAAGTATTATAGGACAAGACGGATTGCATTCAATATCAAGCACAATAAAATCCACATGCACATAAATTCTATTAGCAAGAATAAGTACACCATTTATCCTACCCAATGATTTTTTAATAGTGGAATCCGCAAGATGCAAGTTAAGGGAACATTTACTTATATCTGTGAGACCTAGCACATCACATAGAGATTTAGGTGTAGTAGAAACACTAGCACCAAGGTCACACAAAGCATTGCATTTATAATCTTCAAGCTTAATTTTAATAGTAGGTTACCATTCATCATGCAATTTTCCACGTATTGAAACCTCTAATTCAAGTTTCTCCTTATGAGCTTTTATCATAGCTTCTACGATATGGTTAGTAAAAGCTTTATTTTGTCCATAAGCATTGGGCGAGCTAACCACACATTGCAGCAAGGAAATACAGTCAACTAAATATCAACTTTCATAATTAAAGCCTTTGTGATCCAAAGTAGTGGGCGCATAAATATGTAAAGTTTTGACCTCTCCAAACCCACTTTTTTCATTTTTGTCATTTAAATCATCACCCTCCGAACAATTGGTACGCCTTCTAGCTAAAGTTGACTCATCTCGAGTCCCTTTTTAATAAGGTTTCATATTATTAAACAAGGATTCAATAGGAGAAACAACAATCATTTTAATATCTTCATCATGAGTACGATAAATACAGGGTGGAAGAGCCTTTTCTAGGAATTCTCGCTTAGCTCTCAACCTAGTGGCCCACTCCTTACTTTCGTTACTATATAATTGAATATATTTTGTGGACTCGCTAATATCATGCTCATATGGATTTTTTTTTACTTTTAAGAGTATCCACATCATGAGCAATCATATCCATGTTCTAGCCATATAGTCAAGTTTATGTAGTTTTTCTACTACCATAGTGTTGAAAATCTTTTGAGAACTAGTAAATTATTCAATTTGGGTTTCAAGATCATAGGATATCCTATTATTATTATATTAATTACCATATGAATTACCATAATTATTAGAGGAATTACCGGGGTACGATATATGATTGAAATTATCTCTATAAGCATTGTTGGTGAAATTATTCTGGAGACAAAAGTTACATCAATAGCATCATTATTTTGCTCGATGAAAGTAGATAGTGTCACATCACTGCGATCAACATGAGCATTCTTATTTACAAACATATTCATAAGAGCATCCATATTATCACTCAAGGTAGCGTTTTCTTCAACAAAGTTTACCTTCTTAAGTGTTGGAGCTCGCTCGGTATGCCATTGAGAGTAATTTGTCATGATATTATCTAGAAGTTTTGTACCTTCTCACAATGTAATTTCCATCATTGTACCACCTGCAACAGAATCTAGAAGATTTCTTTACACATAGTTTAGTCCCGCATAGAATTTTGTATTATCATTATAAGTGCATCTAGTGCCCCTTAGTGACTTTGGTGTATTGAAGACTTATAGGTTAAGGGACTAATGTGTTTGTCGGTGCACATAAGATTTATAAGTCATTAAGGAGTTTGTTAGTTTTGATGAGTGTCGATCCCTAAAAATGAATGTCTTCAACTGAAAACTTTGATGCTTTCTTGAAGACTTTGAAAATGAAGAAAATGGTGTGACCATGAAGATATTGGTGCGAGGACTATGAAGCATGAAGACTTTTGTTTTCCTAGTTTCATTTCCTTTCTTTGAGTCATAGGAAACAGAGTTCTATTAAAGGGGGTCGAGGTAATACTAAGGAAAAAAATCCAAGTGGCGCTCATCTCAAAAGCCTACACATAACCAATCCTTCGAGTGAAGCCTTTGGAAATATGTGGCAGCTTAGTTAGATTCTTCAGTGATAGAGACGAAGCTCTTCTAGTCTCCGAGGAAAGTGGTCTGACTAAGGAGTTAGGATTTCGCCAGTGTGGATTGTGTGTCGTGATGAACACGATAGCTGTCACGCCTTTCATAGTTTGAAATTAGGACCATTGTTGTGCTTAGCGCGAGCTGTCCCCAAATATCTTATCCACATAACAGTCATATCAATGGGGGCATTTATGTCATATCATGTTGGGTTTCACCCTTGCTATAAATAGCTGCCACAACAACCACTATTTGGTTGGCTGCTCTGAAAGAGAAATTGACAGGTGTCATTTGAGAGCAACCCTTCCTCCGAGGACTTTGAGAGAAAATCATCTATGAGGAAAAGCCGAAAACGCAAACACTTAAAACCCAAAGTGATTGAGCATCACTGAAGAGATTGTTCTTGTGTGCAACCGACGCTTGTTACCTTTGGAGACTGTGCATCTTCTAGACAGTTAGGTGTATTAGGCTAGTGCATCCAAGAGAAAATTGTGGATTACCGGGTGAGCGAGTTTGTGAGGGTTTGGAAGTCTACCCTGAAGACTTACCACGAGTGATCGAGCGAGGTTTGTGTGACCTTAGCTCAAGGAGAATACAATAAGGACCGTGTGTCCTTGGACTGTGTGTCCTTTGGTTTAAATACCAAGCCGCTCCAGACCAGACGTACGACTATCAAAATAGTTGGAACTCGGTCATCAAATCATTGTCTTCACGGAGCCCTTGGTTCTATTTCCTCAACTCTTTCATTTCCTCGAGTAATTGTTGACGAAATTGATCGTTACTTTTTTAGAACTTTTACTGATAACTTTCTCAATTTGCTCAACCCAAATTCTGTAGTCACCTTGCCTTTCACCTGATCATCCTGTTTACACGCTACTTGTACTGTGTGTATGTTTTATTTCATCACGCACTTGAGTATTTTATCCGCTCCAAGTATTTCATCACTTAGCAAATTACTTAATAAGTAATTCCTCAGTGACGAATTTGTAAAAATCTTCTATTCACCTCCTCTAGCCGATATAATGCACTATTAATTGGTATCAGAGCGAGGCACTCCCTTGTTCTATTTCATTTTGCTTTAACCCTTGGAATTTTAGTTATGTCGACTGCAGGTATGATCAACGTCTTTATGATTTGTCCTATGTTTGATGGGATGGACTAGCCCTACTAGAAGAACAAGATGTGCATGCATCTTGAAGCAGTTCACAATAATCTCTGGTATGTTCTGGAAAATGGTGTTCCCTCTCTCACTCCTTGTGTCAACATTGTTGATGTGAAGACATTATAGCAACTCGACTCTCAAGCGAATAATATCATATGTGGCCACATGAGCAAAGGTCAGTATGGTAGAGTGAGTGCTTTGGAATCTGCGAAGCTCATCTCGGACAGGTTGTCCAAAATTAGCAAAGGAGTCTCAACTCAACGTGACTCTTGAGTTGATATTCTTTGAAATCTCTTCAACCGCTTCAAAAGACTCGACAACAAAAATGTTCAGCAAACCTTCGATCGTCTCACTCATATGTCCAATAAGCTCCAAGCTCTTGGTGCCACTGACATCACTGACCATGATGTGGTGAAGAAACTGCTGATATCTCTTAGATTCCTCATTCGACACATGGGATTTGACGATTCAAGAGCGTAGAGACTACAAGTAACTAGATCATGCTGATATTCTTGAGAGGCTCAATACACATGAATCCAAACAAGCTGAAAAGTGAGATCTCTATGGGCCAAGCTATGGAAGGTCTTGTGCATTGAAGTCAAAGTCAATTTCCTCATCTAAAGGTGAAGAATCCGACAACAGTCTTGGTGATCCCTAAGACTTGGACAAGATATAGCAATGATCATGAGGAAATTCTAGATGTTCTCCAAAAGAGTTTATTTTGGAAAATCTTCAAAAAGTGTTGTGAAGAAATCAAAATCTTCATCACACGACTACAAGAAAAGAACTTGCCACAAATGCAAGAAATCTGGCCACTACATTGTTGTTGGCCCTCGCTAGGAAAAGGACTCAAAGAAGAAGTACACAGATGATAGTTCTGATGATAAGATGAATAAGAAGTATTCAAAGTCCTCATCACCCAAGAAGAGAAGTTCAAGAAAGGCTCGAGCACTTATTGGCAAGGAAATGGATTTTGAAGAAGAATCTGGCGAATGTGAGGAAGAGGAGGAATTTGAGGAGGAATTAAACTTCGGTGTCGCAACCCTAGGTCTTGCTACTACATTCATCGGCAAGTCCATCTTCAACATTGAAGAAAATGACATCGCAACGACACTGATGGTTGCGACGACAACTTTCCTCCCTCCCATTGCTTCATGGAAAATGGTGCCAAGGTACTCAAACATGCTTCCTCTTCTGACTCATGTGAGGATGAACCCGATGATTAGCAGAAACCTAGTTACTCCAAACTTGCTAATATTGCCACTAAGCAACAAAATGCTATTGAAAAGCTTCAATACTATTAGACAAAAGCGATGACCTGTTAAATGAGGAAATGGATCGGACTCAAACTCTGACAGATGATTTTCAACGTCCTTAGTCTAAGTATGATAACCTTCGGAGTCATCATAAAACTCTCTTAGCTGATCTTGAGGAGCTTTCCTATGAATTTATTCAAAGAAAGCAAGATGTCGAGAAACTAAGGATGTCTCATGATGATCTGTGAAGGGAGACTGATTCTGTTCTTGCTCAACAGATCAATTCCGCTCAGGAAGAATTCATTCCACCATGTTTGAAGTGCATCGAACGTGAAACTGCTAATTCGTCATGTAAAAGTTCAAATGCTTCTATTGCTGCAAATTCTTCAACTAATTATGTGGTCATAAATTCATCAACTGAGGAAACCACAAGTATCACTGATGATAATGTAGGGTTGAAGGAATTGAATGTGACACACATGTACCAGAGTCTCAAAGGGCATCAAACCCTTTGTGATGTGCTCAAGAAGCAGATTCTGAACAGGAACCCCAGGAAAGAGGGTATTTCAATCGAAAGGAAGTTGAATACTGATGGATCCTACTGTAAACCTCAGCAGTACACCAAAACTTCATGGGTTGCTGCAAAAGGACCTATTTTAGATCCATCCACTTTATCTCGCTTTAATTGTGAAACTTCATATTCCTCTCATGAGTCGTCTCACTCCAACTATAAACTATTCAAAAATCAGAATGGTGAAGTATTTGCTAGATATGTTGGAACTAACTGCAAGAATGGTTCCCCTATGAGGAAGATGTGGGTTCCCAAGAGCTATCTGGAAATATTCAAGTGAATGTCCTCATGACACCACCCATGAATAAAGGAAACACCAGATCAAATTCCTCATATGGACCAAAGTCTTCACATGGACCAAATTCCTCATATCGTCAAAAGTATACTCATTCTCGTGCTAATGCTTCTGTTTTGCAGGGAAAATATAAGGGTCATGAATATGTACATTATTCTTCAAAACATTATGTTCCCAAATCCTTAAATAATTTCTCTACATACTCATCTAAGTATTCTCACCCGCCTACTGTGAGACGAAGTGCATTAGCTTCAATGCCTAAATTCTCATACCGTGCTCGTAGAATGATGAACTCTTTTCCACCCCTCCAAATGTGGGTGGTGAATATAATGAACTAATACCTTATGCAGGACAGGTCTCCAGACGAACTTGAACGTCTAAGAGATTTGCTAGAGCCCTGAGAAAATGCTTGAAGGGATGCAAACTAATCATGATGAAATGAATCACTGATACGTCTTCAACGTATCTATAATTTTTGATGGTTCCATGCTATTATCTTGTCAACTTTGGATGTTTTATATGCATGAATATGTTATTTTATATCTTTTTTGGGACTAAATTATTAAATCAGTGCCAAGTGCTAGTTTCTGTTTTTTCCGTGGTTTAGACCCTTTTTCAGACGGAGTCCAAATGGAATAAAACTTTGCGACGATTTTTTTGGACCAAAAGAGACCCCTGGAGCTTTGGAAGAAGGCTAGAAGAGCCACGAGGGAGTCACAAGCCCATGAGGCGCGACCCCCCTAGGCCGCACCTAGCAGGCTTGTGACGTCCTCGTTGGCCCAACCGATGTAATTCCACCGCCATAAATTCCTATAAATTCAGAAACCCCAAAAAAGAAACCTAGATCGGGAGTTCCGCCGCTGCAAGCCTCTGTAGCCACCAAAAACCAATCCAGAGCACGTTCCGGCACCCTACCGGAAGGGGAATCCATCTCCCGTGGCCATCTTCATGACGAGGAGGGAGTAGTT
Organism: Hordeum vulgare subsp. vulgare; assembly: GCF_904849725.1. Classification (NCBI taxonomy): domain Eukaryota; kingdom Viridiplantae; phylum Streptophyta; class Magnoliopsida; order Poales; family Poaceae; genus Hordeum; species Hordeum vulgare. Next base: position 198,026,673 of record NC_058520.1, read on the forward strand.
GACCCTCGGGGCTGAGGGTATGTACCAGTAGCTATGTGTTTGATCTCTCTCTCTCTCTCTCTCTCTCTCTTGTTCTTGGGATGTCATGATCTCGATGTACCGCGGGCTTTGCTACTATACTTGGATCTTATGATGTTCTTCCCCCTCTACCTTCTTGTAATGAATTGAGTTTCCCCTTTGAAGTTATCTTATCGGATTGAGTCTTTGAGAACACATGATGTATGTCTTGCACGCGTCTATCTGTGGTGATCAACTTGCGGGTTTGTGACATTGGGAACCTATGCATATGGGTTGGCACACGTTTGGATATTCATGTGAGTACTCGATGTATGTTTTGGTGATCAACTTGCGGGTTTCGTGACATTGGGAACCTATGCATATGGGTTGGCACACGTTTTGACTCTCCGGTAGAAACTTTGGGGCACTCTTTGAAGTTCTATGTGTTGGTTGAATAAATGATTCTGAGATTGTGTGATGCATATCGTATAATCATGCCCACGGATACTTGAGGTGACAATGGAGTATCTAGGTGACATTAGGGTCTTGGTTGATATGTATCTTAAGGTGTTATTCTAGTACGAACTCTATGAAAGATTGAACGGAAAGAATAGCTTCGTTCTATTTTACTACAGACTCTTGAATAGATCGATCAGAAATAATAACTTTGTGGTGGTTTCATACCCGACAATAATCTCTTCGTTTGTTCTCCGCTATTAGTAACTTTGGAGTGACTCTTTGTTGCATGTTGAGGGCTAGTTATATGATCCAATTATGTTATCATTGTTGAGAGAACTTCACTAGTGAAAGTATGAACCCTAGGCTTTGTTTCCATGCATTGCAATACCGTTCTTGCTCTCTTTTACTATTGGTTACCTTGCTGTTTTTGTAATTTCAGATTACAAAAACATATATCTACCATCCATATTGCACTTGTATCACCATTTCTTCGCCGAACTAGTGCACCTATACAACTTACCATTGTATTGGGTGTGTTGGGGACGCAAGAGACTCTTTGTCATTTGGTTGCGGGGTTGCTTGAGAGAGACCATCTTCATCCTACGCCTCCCGCGGATTGATAAACCTTAGGTCACCCACTTGAGGGAAAATTGCTACTTTCCTACAAACCTCTGCACTTGGAGGCCCAACAACGTCTACAAGGAGAAGGTTGCGTAGTAGACATCAAGCTCTTTTCTGGCGCCATTGCCGGGGAGTTTAGCGCTTGAAGGTATATCTTTAGATCTTGCAACCGAATCTTTCAGTTTCTTGTTTTCACTAGTTTGGTTTTATAAAAGAAAACTACAAAAAAATGGATTTGATTTGGCCACATATGCTTCATCTTTTTAATATCTTTCGTGAAAATGATGGGAAGGAAAATTGCGCTCAAGTGCTAAAAGAAGAATTACATAGAATGCTTGGCATAAAATATGTGAATGATGAGCATGATTGCAATGTTGTTATTATGAATTCTTTGAATACCCATGATTCTAATGATATGCAAAGCCACAAGCTTGGGGATGCTATGTTTCATGAAGATGATCTTTTTAGTCCCCCACTTTGAATGATCAATATTATTATGATGAAAGCATGCCCCCCTATCTATGATGATTATTGTAATGATAATTATGCTATAAAGAAGAGGGATGATAAAACTTGTCATACTCTTGAGTATCCTTTCACTTAACATCACTCTTTTAATGTGGAAACAATTCGTAGTGTTCAAGTCTTTTACGATACTCCCACTACAATTGATGAGAATAAATTTCCTTATGTGGAGAGTAGTAAAATTTCTATGCTTGTAGATCATGAAAAGAATGCTTTAGGTGCTGGTTATATTGTTGAATTCATTCATGATGCTACTGAAAATTATTATGAGAGAGGATCATATGCTTCTACGTATTGTAATAATATCAAGTTTCCCCTCTATGTGTTGAAATTTTTGAAGCTATGCTCGTTTTGCCTTCCTATGCTAGATGGTTCTTGCTCCAAGAAGTTGTTTGTTCACAAAATCCCTGTGCATAGGAAGTGGGTTAGACATAAATGTGTTAGTCATATGCTTCATGATGCTCCCGTTATGTTTCAATTCTTATCTTCTATGTGAGCATCATTGAAATCATCATGCCTAGCTTGAAAGGCATTAAAGAAAAGTGCTTGTTGGGAGACAACCCAATATGTATCCTTACTGTTTTTGTGTGTTCACATGAACAAGCTACTGTATTAATCATGTTTTATTGCCTTAGTTTCAATAAAGTGCCAAGTAAAGCCTTTATGATTAGTTTGGGTGATAGTTGTTTGATCATGCTGAAAAAGACAGAAACTTTGCGCTCACAAAATTATTTTTCATTCCTATCCATAGAGAGATATTGAGCTTATTCTTTTTGATGCTGATTGATATGCAAATTTCCCTAATTTTCGTAATTGTTTCAGAATTGTTTGAGGTGCAGAAGTATGGTTAGCATTCAGATCATTACAAACTGTTTTGTTTTTGACAGATTCTGTTTTCAATGCATAGTTTGCTTGTTTTGGTGTTTCCATAGATTATATTAAGTGATATAAATTGTGGAAATAGTAAGATACAGTAGGCATTGTGTGAAAATAATTATGAGTCTTATTTTGACAGTACCCAAGTGATTGATTTGCTCGTTATGATACTAAGCCATCTCACGAAGTTCCGTTAAGTTTTGTGTTGTGAAGTTTTGAAGTTTTGGGTAGAGTTTCGATGGACTATGGAACAAGGAGTGGAAAGAGCCTAATCTTGGGGATGCCCAAGGCACCCCAAAGCCATACTGAAGGACACTAAAGAGCCTAATCTTGGGGAAGGCCCGGTAAGGCATCCCCTCTTTCATCTTCAATCCAACGGTAACTTTACTTGGGTCTATATTTTTATTCACCACATGATATGTGTTTTGCTTGGAGCGTCGTGTATTATAGGAGTCTTTGCATTTTGTTGTGTCACAATCATCCTTGTTGCACACCTTTTTCAGAGGGACATGCACTCATCGTGAATTTGCTAGAATACTCATTGGGCTTCACTTATATCTTTTGAGTTAGGCAATTTAGCTCGCATGTGTTTCACTTATATCTTTTGAGCTAGATAATTTTGCTCTAGTTCTTCACTTAAATATTTTTAGATCACGGCGGTGTCATACTTTGTACAAATAAAAACACTCGATCTTCACTTATATCTTTTTGAGACTGCTTTCTCTAAGTAACTTGGTAATTGGCGTGTGCTATAAAATTAGTCCTAAATATGATAGGCATCCAAAGAGGATATAATAAAAACTTCCATATTCAAGTGCATTGATTAGTAAGGGAAGTTTGATTCCTCACAATTAGTTTTGAGATTTGGATACAGTGATATTAGAGTTATGTTAGTAGGGTGTTGTGAATCTAGAAATACTTGTGTTGAAGTTAGTGATTCCCGTAGCATGCACGTATGGTGAACCGCTATGTTAGGAAGTCGGAGCATAATTGATTTATTGATTGTCATCCTTTGTGTGGTGGTCGGGATCGTGCGATGGTTAACACCTACCAACCCTTCCCCTAGGATTATGCGTTTAGCACTTTGTTTCGATTACTAATAAAACTTTCGCAATAAGTATATGAGTTCTTCATGACTAATGTGAGTCCATGGTATAGATGCACTTTCACCTTCCACCATTTCTAGCCTCTCTAGTACCGCGCAACTTTCGCCGGTGCACAAACCCACCACATACCTTCCTCAAAACAGCCCCCATACCTACCTATTATGGCATTTTCATAGCCATTCCGAGATATATTGTCATGCAACTCCCGCCATTCCGTCTCATGACAGGTGCCGTCACTTATATTTCCATTGCATGATCGTGAGATAGATAGAGAGATGTTTCAACACCATATGCTAAGCTAGATCATTGCACATCCCGGTACACTGCCGGAGGCATTTCCTATAGAGTCATCATTGTTCTAAGTATTGAGTTATAAGTAAATAAAAGTGTGATGATCATCATTATTAGAGCATTGTCCCATGTGAGGAAATAAAAAAAAGAGGCCAAAGATGCCCACCAAAAAAAATGAAAAGAGGCCAAAGAGCCCAAAAAAAGAGAGAGAAAAATAGAGAAGGGACAATGCTACTATCTTTTTCCACACTTGTGCTTCAAAAAGCACCATGTTCTTCATGATAGAGAGTCTCTTGTTTTGACACTTCCATATACTAGTGGGAACTTTCGTTATATAACTTGGCTTCTATATTCCAATGATGGGCTTCCTCAAAATTGCCCTAGGTCTTCGTGAGCAAGCGAGTTGGGTGCACACCCACTAGTTCTCCTTTTGAGCTTTCACACACTTATAGCTCTAAGTGCAGGTGTTGCATGGTAATTGATCCGTCCATTTTGCATCATGTTTTCATGTTGATATTTATCGCTTCTTGGGATGTTATTTCAATTCACGGTACAATACTTATGCCTTTTATCTCTTATTTTGCAAGGTTTACATGAAGAGGGAGAATGCTGGCAGCTGGAATTCTGGCCTGAAAGTGGAGCAAAGTTGAGATACCTGTTCTGCGCAACTCCAAACGCCGTAAAAATCAACGAGGATTTTTTCCGGATTTATAAAAAATACTAGGCCGAAGAAGTGCCAGAGGGGCGCGTGCAGGTGGCCACAAGCCTGCATGGCGCGGCCACCCCCCAGGCCGCGCCATGAGGGCTTGTGGGAAGCCTGCTGGCCCACTGGCCCCCCTCTTCTGCTATATGAAGGGTTTCTCCAGAAAAAAATCAGGGAGGAGCTTTTTCGTGGATTCGTCGCCGCCACAAGGCGGAACTTGAGCAGAACCAATCTAGAGCTCCGGCAGGACGATCCTGCCGGGGAAACTTCCCTCCCAGAGGGGGAAATCGTCGCCATCGTCATCACCAACAATCCTCTCATCGGAGGGTACTCGTCACCATCAACATCTTCATCAGCACCATCTCATCTTGAAACCCTAGTTCATCACTTGTAACCAATCTCCGTCTCGCGACTCCGATTGGTACTCGTAAGGTTGCTAGTAGTGTTGATTACTCTTTGTAGTTGATGCTAGTTGGATTACTTGGTGGAAGAGTTTATGTTCAGATCCTTGATGCTACTCATTACCTCTCTGGTCATGAATATGATTATGCTTTGTGAGTAGTTACTTTTGTTCTTGAGGACACGGGATAAGTCATGCTAATAGTAGTCATGTGAATTTGGTATTCGTTCGGTATTTTGATGTGTTGTATGTTGTTTTTCCTCTAGTGGTGGTATGTGAACGTCGACTACATAACACTTCACCATTATTTGGGCCTAGAGGAAAGCATTGGGTGCTACATATCATCTCACCACACAATCACTTGTTACCGATAATTTCAGTGCTTGCAGATATTTCCTTGCTGAAAACCACTTGTCAGATCCATCTGCTCCTCATTGGGTTCGACACTCTTACTTATCGAAAGGACTACGATTGATACCCTATACTTGTGGGTCATCAGTAATCCCTACTCATTCACATTGATATCTATTGATGGGCATCTACATAGCCCGTTGATACGCCGAGTCGATGTGACCATCTCCTCCTTTTTGCCTCACAACATCCACCACACTCTATTCCACATATAGTGCTATATCCATGGCTCACGCTCATGTATTGCGTGAGAGTTGAAAAAGGTTTGAGAAAGTAAGAGTGTGAAAACAATTACTTGGCCAATACCGGGGTTGTGCAAGATTTAAATTCGCTGTGTGGGGATGATGGAGCATAGCCGGACTATATGATTTTGTAGGGATAACTTTCTTTGGCCTTGTTATTTCAAAAGTTCATGATTACCTTGCTAGTTTGCTTGAAGTATTATTGTTTTCATTTCAATAGTAAACTATTGTTTCGAATCTTTCGGATCTGAACATTCATGCCACAAGAAAGAAGTTACAAAGGACAAATATGTTAGGTAGCATTTCACATCAAAAATTCGGTCTTTATCACTTCCCTACTCGAGGACGAGCAGGAGTTAAGCTTGGGGATGCTTGATACGTCTCCAATGTATCTATAATTTTTTATGGTTCCATGCTATTATCTTGTCAACATTGGATGTTTTATATGCATGAATATGCTATTTTATATATTTTTTGGGACTAACCTATTAATTCAGTGCAAAGTGCCAGTTTCTGTTTTTTCGTGTTTTTGACCCTTTTTCAGACGGAGTCCAAATGGAATCAAACTTTGCGATGATTTTTTTGGACCAAAAGAGACCCCCGAAGCTTTGGAAGAAGGCCAGAAGAGCCACGAGGGAGTCACAAGCCCATGAGGCGCCCCCCTAGGCCGCACCTAGCAGGCTTGTGACGTCCTCGTGGGCCCAACCGACGTAATTCCACCGCCATAAATTCCTATAAATTCAGAAACACCCAAAAAGAAACCTAGATCGGGAGTTCCGCCGCCGCAAGCCTCTGTAGCCACCAAAAACCAATCTGGAGCCCGTTCTGGCACCCTACCGGAGGGGGAATCTATCTCCGGTGGCTATCTTCATCATCCCGGCGATCTTCATGACGAGGAGGGAGTAGTTGACCCTCGGGGCTGAGGGTATGTACCAGTACCTATGTGTTTGATCTCTCTCTCTCTATCTATCTCTCGTGTTCTTGAGATGTCATGATTTTGATGTATTGCGGGCTTTTCTACTATAGTTGGATCTTATGATGTTCTTCCCCCTCTCCCTTCTTGTAATGAATTGAGTTTTTCCTTTGAAGTTATCTTATCGGATTGAGTCTTTGAGAACACTTGATGTATGTCTTGCACGTGTCTATCTGTGGTGATCAACTTGCGGGTTTGTGACATTGGGAACCTATGCATATGGATTGGCACACATTTGGGTATTCATGTGAGCACTCGATGTATGTTTTGGTGATCAACTTGCGGGTTTCGTAACATTGGGAACCTATGCATATGGGTTGGCACACGTTTTGACTCTCCGGTAGAAACTTTGGGGCACTCTTTGAAGTTCTATGTGTTGGTTGAATAGATGATTCTGAGATTGTGTGATGCATATCGTATAATCATGCCCACGGATACTTGAGGTAGCAATGGAGTATCTAGGTGACATTAGGGTCTTGGTTGATATGTATCTTAAGGTGTTATTCTAGTACGAATTCTATGAAAGATTGAACGGAAAGAATAGCTTCGTGCTATTTTACTACGGACTCTTGAATAGATCTATCAGAAAGAATAACTTTGTGGTGGTTTCGTACCCGACAATAATCTCTTCGTTTGTTCTCCGCTATTAGTAACTTTGGAGTGACTCTTTGTTGCATGTTGAGGGCTAGTTATATGATCCAATTATGTTATCATTGTTGAGAGAACTTCACTAGTGAAAGTATGAACCCTAGGCCTTGTTTCGACGCATTGCAATACCGTTCGTGCTCGCTTTTACTATTGGTTAACTTGCTGTTTTTGTAATCTCAGATTACAAAAACCTATATCTACCATCCATATTGCACTTGTATCACCATCTCTTCGCCGAACTAGTGCACCTATACAACTTACCATTGTATTGGGTGTGTTGGGGACACAAGAGACTCTTTGTCATTTGGTTGCAGGGTTGCTTGAGAGACACCATCTTCATCCTACGCCTCCCACGGATTGATAAACCTTAGGTCACCCACTTGAGGGAAAATTGCTACTGTCCTACAAACCTCTTCACTTGGAGGCCTAACAACGTCTACAAGGATAAGGTTGCGTAGTAGACATCAATCACTCATCTCCATCGTCCTCACATTACTGCATATATATTGTTTCACTAATATTCCTCAAACTCACGAATTTCATAAGTCATGTTCTTCACTGTAAGTATATGAGTTCGTAAGATGCACTAATTCGTTTGCAGGAATAACGACCTAAAGCCATTGATTGGCTCCTCAATAGTGGATGGACTAATCACATCACTAGTGAAAAGAACCTCTTGATGGACTCAACACTTGCTCGATCTCATCAGAAGCACATCACCTACATCGACAAAGGAAAAATCAAGGTATTGGGTCTCGGTAGGGTTGCAATCTCAAAGGATCGAGACATGGATAAAGTGATGCTTGTCGAATCCCTAGGATTCAACCACATGTGTGTCTTAATGCTTTTTGATCTTGATACGGTTGTCATCTTTGGAAAATATTATTGCATTGTGCTCTTGGAATCTGACAAATCCAAAGTCTTCGAAGGCTTTAGGAGAGGATACTTGTATATTGAGCGGGCCACATGTCTACTTGCAAACACTTCAAAGGGATGACTATGGCATTGACAAGTTGGGCATAATGATATGAGGAATCTTCACACACTCGCGAAGAAGAAACACGTCATTGGCATTGAGCGTGTCAAATTCCTCAAGGATCATTTGTGCGGGGCTTGTGAGTTTGAAAAAATGACCAGATCCAAGCATCCCTCCAAGACTATCATGACTACCACTCATCCCTTTGAATTGCTTCACATGGACCTATTTGGTCCAACTCATTATGCCACACTAACAAATTTTACATTATTATATTGCTTTGTCATTGTTGATGATTTTTTCCGTAACACTTGGGTGCACATTATCTGGAACAAAACTAAAGTACAAGAAGTCTTCAAACGATTTTATTCAAGGGCCTCGAAAAATTTCGGCGTCAAGATAAAGCACGCCAAGAGTGATAATGGGACCGAGTTCAATACCACTAGTCTCGATGACTATCTTGATGAACTTGGTATTACTCATGAGCTACCTGCCCCATATAGTCCTTAGCAGAATGGCATTAGGGAGCGCAAGAACATAACTCTTGTTGAGATGGCTTGCACCATGCTTGAAGAATACTAGACACCTTGTTGATTTTGGCCTGAGGCGATCAACACTGCTTGCCACATCATCAACAGAGTATATCTTCACAAATTCATCAAGAAGACTTTGTATGAACTCCTCACTCACAATAAACCCAATGTGAGTTATTTCAAAGTCTTCAACGCGAAATGATGGATTAGAGATCCTCGTCACAATTCCAAACTTGTACCAAAAGCACATGAAGGGTCTATGCTTCGTTATGGAAAGGACCCGCACACCTGTAGAGTCTTCAACACCTACCACAACAAGGTTGTTGAAATTGTGGATGTGCGATTCGGTGAAACTAACGGATCACAAAAAGAGCAGATGCCTCATGTGCTAGATCAAATGCCTCATGAGGAATAGATTAGTTCAAGGCTACTAAATATACCATACCTAGGGGTGGATTAACGAGCTGCTCGGCTCATTAAGGTCGAGCTCGTTAAGCTCGTGCTCGTTAAGGCTCGACTCGTTAAGCTCGTTAAGATAAACGAGCAGAAAATCATGCTCGGCTCGGTTCGTTTGAAACTCGTTAAGCTCGCGGCGCTCGTGAGTGCTCGTTAACAAATTTTTATGTGTGAAGGTCTACATGATGAGTGTGTAGATGTGGTTTTTAAGAAAAAAATATGGTGGATACAGAAGGAATTCACTAGTTTGTTCCTTCCTATATAGATTATATTGAATAGATGGGCTGAGGTGCTATGTAAATTTTTTCATGTAAGATGAAATTTTGTTGTGTTGTTACTAATGAGTTTAACGAGCTACTCGGGAAACTCGTTAGCTCATTCATTAAGCTCATTAGGCTTAACAAGCTGAAATCTATGATTGGCTCTATTCATTAAGATGCGAGCCACGAGCTTAATGAGCTGAACTATCGAGCGCTCATTAAGCTCGCGAGCTACGAGCTTTTTGTCCAGCCCTAAGCATACCCAGTGAAGAACCTCTACCAGTCGAGGAAGTCATCCTGAACAATGAAGACATTCATGGGAGTGCACTTGAGGAAAATCTTGCCGAAGAAAATCCTCAGCCCCAACAAAGTCGTCAACCTGCTCATCCTAGAGTGTCAAATCAAGTACAGATTGACAAAATCCCCGACGACATCAATGCACCAGGTCCCTTCACTAGCTCAAAAGCTTCACATTTGACTAACTTTTGTGGGAACTTTGCCTTTGTATCTATAACAGAGCCCACCAAAGTTGATGAAACATTTATGGAGCCTTGGTGAGTTCAAGCTATGCAAGAGGAATTGCATCACTTCAAGCTCAACAATGTGTGGGAACTTGTCAAGTAGCCAGACCATTCAAGCATAACATTATAGGTAACGAGTGGATCTAGCGCAACAAGTAAGATGAAAATTGTCAAGTGGTCAGGAATAAGGCCCGTCTTGTAGATTAGGGCTACAAACGGATTGAGGGAATTGACTTCGACGAAACTTTTGCACATGTTGCTAGACTTGAAGCTATTCACATATTACTTGCTTATGTTAATCATCAGAGAATCATCTTATATCAAATCGATGCGAAAAGTGCATTCCTCAATGGTGAGCTTGAGGAAGAAGTATATGTTGTTCAACCCCTAGGTTTTGTAGATCCTAAGCATCCTGACAAAGTCTTCAGACCCAACAAGGCCCTCTTTGGCCTCAGTCAGCCCCCTCGAGCGTGGTATGACACTCTGAAGGAATTTGTCATGAAGAAAGGCTTCAAACCCGCTTCACTTGGCCCAACTCTTTTTGCAAAATCTTATGATGATGAATTATTTGTTTGCCACATATATGTGGACGATATTATCATTGGTTGTGCTGAAAAACATTACAGTGACGAATTTGCCTACATGATGAGTGAAGGATATCAGATGTCTATGATGGGGCTGAAATTCTTCTTAGGTCTTCAAATGCGTTAACAACATGATGACATCTTCATCTCTCAAGAGAAATACCTCAAGGATGTTCTGAAGAAATTCGTCATACAAGATTGCAAAGGCACCAAGATCCCTATGCCCACAAACGGCCACCTCTGCACTGACAAAAATGGTAAAGATTTCGATCAAAAGGTAGATCGCTCTATGGTTGGCTCTTTATTGTACCTATGTGCACTAGGACAGATATTATGCTTAGTGTTTGCATGTGTGCCCGTTTCCAAGCAACACCTAAGGAATCACACAATAAGGTTGTGAAGCATATTCTTTGATATCTAGCTCACACACCAACACTTGGATTATGGTACCCCAGGGCTCGGATGTTGATCTTATTGGATATTCTGACTCTCACTATGCTGGAGATCTTGTGGATCATAATTCAACATCAGGCACATGCCATTTCCTCGAATGGTCCTTAGTCTATTGATCTTCGAAGAAGCAGATCTACGTGTCACTATCTACTGTTTAAGCTGAGGAAATTGTTGTTGGATCCTGTTGTGTTCAATTGCTCTGGATGAAGCAAACCATCAAGGACTACATCATCAATGTGAAGAATGTGCCTCTCTACTACGACAACGGAAGTACCATCAAGATTGCTCACAACCCAGTTCGACATCCGAAGACAAAGCACATTCAGATTTGTCATCCTTTTCTTTGTGATCATGTGTTGAAGGGTGACATCTTCATCGACCATCTAAATACTAGAGAACAACTCGCTGATATCTTAACTAAGCCCTTGGATGAAAATAGATTTTGCAAGTTGTGGTATGAGATAAATATCCTAGAATCTTCCAATGTTCTCTGAAAGGACACATATCCTAACACTTATGCAAAATTGATGACTTAGATATGCAACACGCGAAGTAACGTTTTTCCTCAATCAATGAAGACAAACCCACTAAGTGTGAAGAAATCATTAAATAATTTGATTCTTAGAACCCCATGAAAATTGTACGAGGTGTAAGAAATCATCATAATTCTTATACGATGGGTAATGCCACCAATCATAATTGAAAAATCTTCAAATTGAGTTTTTTGTCATCTTTGCACATTCTTCAAATCTTCAAATTCCTTAAAATTTTAAATGCTTCAAACTTTTTATGGGTCTTCTTCAATGAATATATATAGAGAGTAATGAAAATCTAATTTTACTACCCTGTTTGATCTTTATGTTGGCACAAACTCCTCAAATGTGTTGATTCTTCAATAATCCATTCAACAAAACGCTTTCAATCTACTGTGTCTTTATTTGCTTCACTAAGTAACAATTTTCTTCAAGATTCCTCAGTTGTGTGAATTAGCAGATCTACACAACTCTCAAACCTAAGACAAGAACACTTAGTGCAAATCTTCAAGACTATTCTGGTCAAATTCCTCAACTTGATATACTCTTGAAAAATATCTCAGAACACATGTGACCACTTCCAATTCTTCAGACCTACGCTCTATTCATAGGTACAAATGTCTGTTGATGAATCACTAGGTTCTCATGAACTTAACTCATTTGCAGCGTTCCTCGTAGAAAAGTTGCATACATCCTTAGAATCCTCAAAAGTTCAAAGTCCTTAGTTGATGAAAATGGCAATTAGCAAAATACCTCAAAAAGTAGGAAATAAGGGAGAAGTGCATATTGCTTTTCAAATTCCAGAGGACATGTATGATGAATATTGCACACCTGGTGAATCCACTCATTGCAAGGAAACCAAGAAGCAGTGAAAAACATGACTATAAAAGATTGATAGGAGATGGGCAAAGGAATGGAGGGCATACAAATATGTCACTCCAAATACATGAAGAAATTCTTAGTTAATCGTTCCTGAAAAATATCTCCATTGGCTGAAGGCCAATGGGTTGATCCCACAAGCATCAGGCATGGTGAGGAATTTCCTCAAGAACGGGAGAAGTGCCAGGCTAAACTACAGAAGCAAGACGCTGATGCAGTGAAGAAAATTAGTGAGGACTCTTGTGATATTGCCGTCGATGCCTATGCAAGTGGCAAAGGGCCTAAAAGGGCAATGTCCAAGAAATCTATCGTGAAGCCAAAGTCTTCAATCCCAATGCCCTCATGGCCAAGTTCCTTAGTTGCAAAGTCCTCAACCCAAGTTTCCTCTTGTAAGTGCATCTTGTGACCCTTAGTAATTTTGGTGGTTTGAAGACTTATAGGTCAAGAGACTAATATGTTTGTGAGTGTACACATGCTCCATAAGTTGTTGAGGAGTTTCAGTTATTCGATGAATATTGACCCCTAAAAATGTATGTCTTCGTGTGAAGACTTTGGTCATTCCTTGAAGACTTTGATCGTGAAGAAATTGCGAAGAAATTGATATTCCTCATGAAGAAATTGAAGATGAGGAATTCAATGTGTCCTGAAGAAAATAAACTGAAGACTTTGAAGCTTGAAGATT